>NC_086445.1:145259443-145631943 GCF_028390025.1 Pseudophryne corroboree
ACTGTTGGGGGTCACGATTATACCTTATCTGGACGATTTACTGATCAAAGCTCCATCTCAGAATCGACTGCTCAAGGATGTTCAGACATCACATCAATTTCTAATTCAACATGGATGGATTGTCAATTTCCAAAAGTCCAACCTCATACCGACTCAACGGATTCAATTCCTCGGTCTCATCTTGGACACGGTCCTATTACGTGTGTTCCTACCAAAGAACAGGGTCCAGGACCTACAGAGATTAGTGGCTCAGGTACTGAGGACGCAAACCGTTTCTCTGCACCTCTGTGTGCAACTTCTCGGAAGATGGTGGCATCGTTCGAAGCTCTCCGGTACGGCAGACTTCATTCCCGACCATTCCAAATTAACCTCATTGCTCAGGGAGCAGGCTCGCACTGGCTTCTCCATCGGAGAATCCGACTTCAACCACAAGTACGGGTCTCCTTGATATGGTGGTCGTTACACAAGAACCTTACAGCCGGCAAGAAATGCGGCATTTGGGATTGGAGGATCCTGACGACGGACGCCAGTCTCAGAGGTTGGGGAGCCATCCTAGAGGACCATCAGTTTCAAGGACGGTGGACGCTACAGGAAAGCAAACTACCCATAAATATACTCGAACTCAGAGCAGTCTACAATGCCCTTCTCTTAGCAGAAGACCTAGTCATGAATCAACACATCAGGATTCAGTCAGACAATGTCACGACGACGGCTTACATAAACCGTCAAGGAGGAACAAAGAGCAGGATGGCATTAAAGGAGGCCACAAAGATCTTGTTGTGGGCAGAAAGAAGAGACATCATTCTCTCCGCAGTGTTCATTCCAGGTGTGGAGAACTGGGAAGCAGATTACCTCAGTCGCCAGGACATGCATCCGGGGGAGTGGTGCCTTCATCCACGGATTTTCAACATGATTGTGAGAAGATGGGGTCTGCCTCAGGTGGACCTAATGGCGTCTCGACAAAACCATCAGCTGCCCAGATATGTGTCAAGAACTCGAGATCCAGCAGCAGAAGGAGTGGACACATTAACACTTCCGTGGTGTTACAGGAGGGTTTACATATTTCCACCATTCCCACTCATACCCAGGGTTCTGAAAAGGGTAAAGCGGGAACGAGTGTGGGTCATTCTAATCGCACCAGATTGGCCCCGCAGGAGTTGGTACACCGACCTGCGAGGATTACTTGCGGAAGATCCTTGGAGGTTATTTCAGAGAGAGGACCTGCTATCTCAGGGACCGTTCCTACACCCCGACCTGAACAGGCTGCGTTTGACGGCGTGGCTATTGAAACCCGGATCTTAAGAAACAGAGGGATCCCACGAACGGCCATTCCTACAATGATTGCCGCTAGGAAGCCGGTCACAGCCAGGCACTACTACAGGATTTGGAGACGGTACATGGCTTGGTGTCAGGAACGGGGATGGAATTCATCTAACTTCCATTTATCGCGACTTCTACTTTTCCTTCAGGCCGGTCTAGAGGGAGGACTCAGATTGGGCTCTTTGAAGGTTCAGATTTCGGTCCTCTCCATCCTTTTTCAGCAGCGGCTAGCATCCTTGCCAGAGATTCAAACCTTTTTACAGGGGGTTCTGAGGATTCAACCCCCTTTTCGTCCTCCCACGGCACCATGGGACTTAGGTTTGGTGTTAGAATATTTGAAGTCACCGACTTTTGAGCCGTTGACAAGAACAGACCTGAAATATCTCTCTTGGAAGGTCACGTTATTACTTGCCTTGGCTTCGGCTAGGCGGGTTTCTGAGTTGGGAGCCTTATCCTGTAAGAGTCCTTTCTTAGTTTTTCATGAGGATAGGGCGGAACTCCGTACAAGAGCAGACTTCCTTCCGAAGGTGGTGTCGGGGTTTCATGTAAACCAGCCAATAGTGGTCCCATCTTTCCAAGGTCTCACAGATGAGGATGTGTCATTGGATGTTGTCCGAGCTTTACGGGTATACGTACAGGTTACTTCGTCTTTCAGAAAGTCGGACCATTTGTTTGTTCTTTATGATGGGCCAAAGACGGGTTGGCCGGCATCTAAGCAGACTTTGTCCAGATGGATTAGACTTGCCATTCGGCAGGCTTATATTTCCTGTGGCAAACAGGTTCCAGTTCAGACGGGTGCTCATACTACCCGATCAGTGGGTGCCTCGTGGGCGGCTGCCAGGGGTGCTTCCACTACTCAACTTTGCAGAGCGGCGACGTGGTCTTCAGCCCACACGTTCGCGAAATTTTACAAGTTTGATACTTTTGCGTCCGGAGAATCTAAGTTCGGATGTTTAGTTTTGCAGGCCACCGACAGCACTCCCTCCCTGGGGGAAAACTTTGGGACGTCCCCTACTGTATAGGACTCCAGTGTCCCCTAGTGGATGAAAGAGAAAAGAGGATTTTGGTACTTACCGATATATCCATTTCTCTGAATCCTCTAGGGCAGTGGTTCTCAAACTCGGTCCTCAGGACCCCACACAGTGCATGTTTTGCAGGTAACCCAGCAAGTGCACAGGTGTATTAATTACTCACTGAAACATTTTAAAAGGTCCACAGGTGGAGCTAATTATTTCACTTGTGATTCTGTGAGGAGATCTGCAAAACATGCACTGTGTGGGGTCCTGAGGACCGAGTTTGAGAACCTGTGCTCTAGGGGACACTGGACGCCCGCCTCGGTGCTGTCAACCTGCTGTGTTCAAAGTTCTTGTTTTAATCAGTTCGTGCAAACAGCGTTCGTTATTCGGTTAAGAGTTCTTGGCCGCTGTTTGATATGTTGTACGGTTCGGTTCCTCGCCGTGGGCTATAGTGTCATGTCCTATTCTCCCAGTCACATTTTTCAAACTGAGGGAGGAGGGATGTGAAGGGGGAGGAGCCGGCTGTGCAGACAATGCTAATTTAAGACTGTGCCACACCTCCGGTTTAAGGCTTCACACCCCTACTGTATAGGACTCCAGTGTCCCCTAGAGGATTCAGAGAAATGGATTTATCGGTAAGTACCAAAATCCTCTTTTCTCTCATGTATGCCCTTTCTCCTTCGAGCACTGTTTTATCTATAACTGCCTGTGGGAGGGGACATAGAGGGGAGGAGTCAGTACATCCAGTGAAGAAATTTAAAGTGCACTGGCTCCTTTGGACCCCGTCTATACCCCATCATACTAAGTATCCCCAATATACCTTATGGATTGCGAGAAAAGGATTTACCGGTAGGTAATTAAAATCCTATTTTCCCTTCTCTTCATTAGTTTTGGAAGGGATGATCAAGGGTGAAACAGGAGGTACCAGTGCCATTTTCTTATGAGTAGGATTAAGTAGATTAGTTTTTGATGCAAAAGCTCTTTTTGTTCTGTAGATATTGCAGTCTGGAACTCAGTCAGGTTTCTCGAAGTCCTGCCACCCAGACCCCGGACTACTTTCACGAGCAGGGATAGCAAAAACCGAAGTGGCCATTAATTAGTGTCACTTGGCATGACATCTGGGGCCTATATAGAATTGGTAAATAGTACAAAATGTAGGTATTGCTTTACATGCTAATGGTTACCTATGGCTGAGTGGATTAAATACGTTATCCTGGCGGGCGGGATGCCAGCTGTCAATATACCGACAGCAGCATCCCGCCCGCCAGAATGCTGGCAGCGGGTGGCTTGAGCGCTTGCCACAGGATTTTTTCCCACTCTATGGGTGTTGTGGATTCTGGCTGTTGGGATTTCGGAGTCTGTATCTTGAACGCCGGGGATCCTGACAGCCGACATTTTAACTGCATCCCAACAGAGTGTGTAGGATGGATAAATATTCATCTTGCGTAAACTAATTGTGCATCATGAGTATTATTCAGGCTGAATTCTGATACTGGTTTGACCAAGTGAGAAAACGTGTTCAAACTGATTTCATTACTCTGGCTACTAGACGTAGATGTAGAAATGATGTGTACATGTTTCTTGGTTTAGTTTTTGTTTAATTTAATGGGTTAGTAAAAAAATAAAAAAAATGCTGTTTATGTGGACTAATCCAAAATTCTTTAGACTGTAGCCTGTCTATTCACGTGGAGCCTCCCTTTGAGAAAGCCTGTTAGAAGTGCTTCCTGCAGCACAGTGTAATGTACATTTACAAGTGTTCCCAGTCTGCAAGTGTGCAAAAAAATCTTAATGTAGAATTTGTCTTTTGGTCTAAGCTCATAAGGTTTCAGTCCCTTCCTTTAATATAGACATTGGTTTGTTTACATATATGTTATGACCCATCGCATCCAATTAGCAATACTTGTAGTAGAACCAAGTTTCTGATATGGTTAAATGCAGATGCTGTACCGAAATGTAGTGTTAGCAGATTATCTCTACAACCTTTTATATATCCAAAAATATTTGCAGTTATTTCCCTAAGAACACCTGTGCTCATGGGATAGCTGTAAATATTAAGCAACCCCCGAATGTATATAGGAAGGACTGCAGCAGATATCTCTGATACTTGCTGCGATCCCTCCATTCCCGCCGACAGTCACATCCCCGATAGGTTTCTATGGGATATACTAGTTTTCAGAATTAACCATTTTATCAAAAATAAAGATTTGTAGTGTGCCATTGGCATCCGGTTGCTAAGGAGAAGGGTTTGCGAGCAGTATTAGTTTAGTGTGTTTTATTGTCTGATACCAACCTGTGGTTGTTTTTTAATTATGTAAATATTTTTACTTTTCGAAAATACAACATGTAAAAACATAAGAAAGAGAAAAAAAATATATATACACAGAATACATATGTGAATATAAACGGTAGAAATCACAGACAGGGACCTTACATGACATCAGGTGTCACAAAACAGACAAATCGTGACAGTAGAGAAATAACAAGCAAGAAATAGATATATCTATGCACGATGAGCCAAACCAGGAACCAGACAGAATTAGAATGTGCTATCACCCCTTCACCAACAAGGTCTTTACCGAGAATAGAGGTGCACCACCTATCCCACTTAGCAGAGTATTTATGCATTGTACCCCTGCTCTTGAACAGCTGTCTCTCGTGCCCAGCCACTGTATTAACTAGTGCTCTCCACTGAAAAAGATTAGGGGGTGCTGAAGCAAACGTATTTCTAGCTATTATCGCCTTTGCAAGAGTCATAAGGCATACAACATAACTGTACAGTATTAAAGAGTGTGTCTCCTCTACATTGAGGCCAGACATACACAACCTGGGGCAAAATGGGGGTAGAGATGGCTCCGTTGACACAATATCTGTCCAAACAGCGGACCAGAAAGGGGATACTACAGGGCAGCTCCACAGTAGGTGCCAAAAGTCGTCATCACTCTCCACATTTTGGACAAAACGTATCTGATCGGAGACCTGCTTTATACAGTGACACAGGAGTATGGTACACTCTATGTAAAATAAAATACTTGCCGATACCGGACACAAGGAGTATACTTAATGGAGCCGATAATTTGCACCTATTGCTCTGCAGCGAGCTCCCCCTGGTTCTGCTCCCATTTGAGTTTAAGAAGGTCAAGCAAATGGACATTCACCCTAACATTCAAAGTAGTGTATATGAGAGATTTGCCCCTGAGAACCTAAGTTTGTAAGCTGTGTTCTAACTGGGAGTATAGAAAAGGGGGGTGTGTAGACATCCCAAACTGAGACTGTTGCAGTTGCAAGTAGTGGAAGGTGGCTGTATTGGGAATGTCGTATTCGGTGCTCATTTGTTGAAAGGATTTAAGTCAGTCACCCTCATACAATTGTCCTAGAGGCCATACACCCCTCTGTCAGAATTTTTCATGAGATAAGGGCAATAGCTCTTTATAGGCGGCATTGAACTAAGGAGGAGATTCAGTGTCTAATCCCTGCCAATCAAATAATGAGTGTGCGTAGCGCCATACCAAAAGTGCCTTACTTACCACAGGATGAAGAGCAGAGACAGAAGAGCCAGAAAGAAGATGATGTAAAGGAGAGAAGAAAGTCCCCAACGCTCAGCCACAAAAGTAGAGTAGCCCCACCCCATCCATAAGCCACCGTGAGAGTCGGGCCAGCTGAGAAGCAACATAGTATATATGGAGATTAGAAAGTCCCAGGCCACCATCCGTTTTGGATTTGACGAACGTTTTGAAAGCCACCCGAGGCAACTTGTTACCCCAAATAAATGAAGAGATCAGACTATGGCTGAAAAGATTTTCTTCTGGATAAATTGTGGGGGAGTGCTGAAGTAAGTAAAGGGATTTAGGCTCAATCGTCATCTTAAAAAGATTAATATGGCCAGCAACAAGTTTTTTCCAGACATGCATCCTAGACTTGAAATCATTTGTTATTAGGTTAATATTCTTCTCAACATAGTCAGATGCATGAGGCGTAACCCAAACTCCCAGGTAACAAAACAGAAGAGTCCACTGCAGCAAGCAGGATACAGGGAAAACCTGGGAAAGTCTACCCGATATGGAAAAGATGTTAGATTTTTCCCAATTAATAAGCAAACCAGAAAATGTGCCAAACAGCTTAACAATGCGCAGCATAATGGTCAGAGGTGTTTCCACATCATCTACAAATTAAAGGATATCATCCGCATATAGGGGTTAATTCAGAGTTGATCGCAGCAGGAATTTTGTTAGCAATTGGGCAAAACCATGTGCACTGCAGGTGTGGTAGATATAACATTTGCAGAGAGAGTTAGATTTGGGTGGGTTATTTTGTTTCTGTGCAGGGTAAATACTGGCTGCTTTATTTTACACTGCAATTTAGATTTCAGTTTGAACACACCCCACCTAAATCTGACTCTGCACATGTTATATCTGCCCCCACTGCAGTGCACATGGTTTTGCCCAATTGCTAACAAAAACGCTGCTGCGATCAACTCTGAATTAGGCCCATACTGCAAGCACGTCAACATGGTTCCCAACTCGATGCCGGAGACATCAGGAGCAGCACGCAAGTAAGGGTTCAGGTTCTGGGGGTTCCTTACCCCCCAGAGGGACCATAGCAACGGGGGTTCAAAGTGGGCTACTTTCTCCACGTTATTGAATATGCTGGTAACTAGACTTGCGCCCCCTATTGGACCTCCTGTACCGGTACAACCGCTTATGGTCCCTGCTATTAATCCGCCGTGGGCAGATCAACTGTTCACTCAGTTACAGCAATTGAACCAATCACTGACTACACAGAAGTCTAACCCTCGCCCGCCTAATACCAAGGGGTCCTCTAAGCGGGCCATTACTTCCTCACAATCCACTAACGTCCCAGACACCTCGTCTGATGGATGGCGTATATACTGACCCCGCAGACACTGATTCTGATGGGGAATCTGTTTCACAGGCGGATGTTCCTGACTTGTTGGAGGCTATCAGGTTAATTCTTCAAATTACTGATGAACCAGAGCCTGATATTGCCCCTAAGAAACCGGACAGATTTAAACGTCCGAAAGGGGTTAAACAAGTTTTGCCTCACTCTGACCATTTGGTTGACATACGTCAGGAATCCTGGGAAAATCCAGGAAAGAAATTCACGCCTCACAAGAAGATGCTGGCTCGCTATCCCCTCGTGGCGGAGCGAAGTCAAAATTGGGAGGCACCCCCGCCAGTGAATTTGCCAAGTGGCGCAGCTGGTGATATCCTCAGCTCTACCTGTTACTACCGTTACGTCTCTGAAAGCCTTTTGGTTTCACCGCGGCTCCGCGAGTCTTCACCAAGGTCATGGCGATAATGGCGGCTGTACTCCGCCGTCAAGGGGTCAGGATCCTGCCGTATCTGGGCGACTTTTTGATCCTGGCAAATTCCCCAGAAATTTTCCTACGCAATCTGGATCTGACTATCCAGTTTCTGCATGCCCACGGGTGGCTCATCAACTGGAAGAAATCTTCCCTGGTCCCTGCTCAGAGCATGGTGCACCTGGGGGCGTTGTTGGACACTCACAACCAGCGGTTGTTCTTGTCTCAGGAGAAAGTCCTGAAGCTTCAGGACAGGATTCGATGCTTCCTATCTCGTCCGCAAGTGTCGATACATTCGGCAATGCAAGTGCTAGGTCTCATGGTGTCGGCTTTCGACATGGTGGAGTATGCTCAATTCCATTCCCGCCCTCTGCAGAAACTGATTCTTTCCAAGTGGGACGGCCTGCCTCACCGGAGCAGGTCGCAAATGTTCTCCTTGTCTCCGGAGGTCCGTCTGTCACTACACTGGTGGCTGCAGGACCATCGATTGAGCAGGGGTCATCCCTTCTGGATCTCCAACTGGGTCCTTCTGACGACTGTTGCCAGTCTGAGAGGTTGGGGCGCGGTGTTGGAGCAACACTCCCTTCAGGGTAGGTGGACCAGGGAGGAGTCTCGCCTCCCAATAAACATTCTAAAATTGCGGGCGGTGAACTCACCCAGCATTTAATACAGAGCAGACCTGTTCAAGTACAGTCGGACAACAATCATCAAGGCAGCACTCGAAGCCGCATGGCAATGAGGGAAGTATCCAGGATTCTTCAATGGGCGGAACGCCATCTGCCAGCCATATTGGCGGTATTCATTCCGGGGGTCCTAAACTGGGAAGCGGACCTTCTCAGTCATCAGGACGTATACGCCAGAGAGTGGAGCCTTCATCCAGAAGTGTTTCAACTCCACGTGGACAAGTGGGGCCTTCCAGATGTGGATCTGATGGCGTTTTGACACAATCACAAGGTTCCGGGCTTCGGAGCAAGGACAAGGTATCCTAAAGCTGCGTTCGTAGATGCACTGGCAATTCCATGGAACTTTCGGCTGCCATACGTGTTCCCTCCGGTGTCACTCCTGCCCAGAGTAATGAGGAAGTTCAAGCAAGAAGAAGGAATCCTACTTCTGATCGCTCCCGCGTGGCCCAGATGGCAACGGTTCTCAGACCTTCAGGGTCTCTCGATAGAGCGTCTCCTTCTACTTCCGCAGCGCCCAGAACTCCTCGTTCAGGGCCCCTGTGTATATCAGGATTTAGCCCGGTTGGCAGGCTAAATAGATGGAGAAGCCAGTCCTCTAAGAATTTTTCAGGATTAGAGCCTTCCGCTCTCACAGGGAGCCCAACAAATCTCACGTTGTTTCTTCCGAGCCTACCCTCAATATCTGATAGCTTTGTTTTCTAGCCGTCATTTGCGTGGACAAGTCAGTAACTGTGGCCTTTAGAGGGTTAGTGAGGTCCTCTAAGTCTGATATGCAGTTCTCCGCCTCTCCCACACTCGCACAAATTTTTTGCATATCATGCCTGATAAGTGATAGATCTGCCTGCACCAGCCCAATTTTGTCCGTGACTCTCTGCTCCAACGCCATTATAGCTTGCAGGATTTGTTGGGTCGACTATGGAGGGACCTCTGCGGGGGAATTCCCCAAGGATTGCGAGGGTGAAGGAGGGCTGGCAGCCTGTTGGGAATGAGAGCAGGTGGCCTGAGGAGACCGCGCACATTTTTCCAACTGCATTCCCTGTTCTCACCATCTTATACAACAAAGGATACACTTGCAAAAGGAAGAAAAACCGTTCACAGTGCTGGTAGTACTAAACACAGCAGGGTCAGTAGAAATATCTCAGCAGAGGTATATACTTGCAGGAAGGGGAGAGAGCACAGTCCACAGTATTTGTAGTAATAAATGCAACAAAGACAATATAATTAACCCAGAAAGGGTACGTGCTTGCATGGAGGGGAGAGAGCACAGTTCGCAATATGTGTAGTAATAGATGTAGCAGTGTCAGTGTAATCACCCCAGGAAGTGTACGTACTTGCTGGAAGGGGAGAAGGCACAGTACACAGCACTTGTAGTAATTAGTACAGCAGAGTAGAAGGAGCAGCCCAGCAAGGGCATGTACAGTACTTGCAGGAGAAGGGCACAGGTCAGGACCTGTATTAATAAATTCAGCAAGGCCAGTAAGAATTTCAGAGGCTCGATGAACAAATCCCAATAGACAGAGCACAAAGGAGGGTATGGAGAGAACAGATCCCCAGCGTTCAGACCACGTGAAGGCAGGAGGAGGTCGTAACCAAACCAGTCCGCACACAGTGAGTGGCTGCGCACATAAGCAGCGGCAACAAGGCGTCAGAGCACCCCAAGTAGTGACCAAGCACTTCCCCGCTTACCAGCACACCCTACAGGCGGAGCAGTGGACCACAGGGCGGAAAAGGCAATCCAGAGGCAGCGTACAGGCTGTAGAGCTCGGCGGAAGTCCAACGGCAGCAGGCTCAGGACTGGCGTTCGAGCAAGGCAGCGGGAGGAGCGCCCGGAGCAGCACACTGCAAGGGCACTGGGGAGGCAGGCAGCGGGGAACAGGATCCACCGGAGTGGGAACAGACAGGACCAGGAGGCCGCTCACACAGCCATGGCGGCACACTTCCAGTCCGGGGCAGCAGCAGGTCCTCTGCCGGGCTGAATATCAAACAGCCCAGGCAGTGAGGGTAGGTGGATATTGTGCCCCAAAAGGATATTCAGGTTGGCACAACAGCAGGCACAGCAACTAGGCAGGCTTGGTCAGCCACTGCAGCTCAGGAGACAGGATAGATGGTGGAACTCTATGTAGCAGCTGCCTACACCATGCTGTGGTTTTAAAACATTACCTTAGTTCTACTTTGTCTGTGGGAAGCAGGGTGCCTTCTATTGCCGGGATTGGTGTGGGGGCTGTTGGCTTGTATTTTATTTGAATACCTTATTGCAGTAAATGGGTGTTAATCCATTTTTTTTTTAAACAATGTTATTTTATACAGATAAGGGTATTTAGCAGGGTGAGTATACGTTTTAAGGTAAAGTGGAGTGGCTATACTATGATACCACACACACATTAGATGCGTTTTTAATCTGTATTGTTAATATATTGAGAGAGATAAAATGTATCCTTATTTTGTCTTGGATGGTGTGAGGGCTATTTTACTAATCTATCGCTTCATTGTCTTACCCAGAAAAGCTGCTCTCTCTCCTACCAGAGTATGTTGTTCCATACACCATTCATCTGCTCGCACATGATCCAGACTATGTGAAGATCCAAGACATAGAACAGCTGAAGGATATAAAAGAGTAAGGCTTTTCTTTCTACTGTGTAAAGCTGTTTCTGCTCTTGCACCAGTCAGACCTTCTATTAGTCTTGTTATTAGCTGTGGCACATGCAATTTTGTAAATGGTACCATTTGTTTGTCAGCCTGTCCTATCTCCTTGAATAGTAATTTGAATGGCTTCGGTTTATGCTTGTATTTTCTGCTTATTGCAGTGTGTATTATAGCGTTAAGAAGCAGTACGTTATTGAGACCATTAAACCTGTAAAGCAGAAACTTCTTAGACTGTTGTAAACGTTAACCACTTTTTAGTGACTCTTACGGTTTTCGGGTTTTGCTGACCTTTTCTATTTTCATTAGACAAAATAGCTTCTGGTTCATCTCTTCCCTCAGGTGTCTGTGGTTTATCCTGGAGATTTTAATGTCGAAGAATGAAAATAACAGCCACGCGTTTATCAGAAAAATGGTGGAAAACATTAAGCAGACAAAAGATGCTCAAGCGCCGGATGACCCCAAAATGAATGAGGTACATGTTGTTGTTGTTCAGTACCCAGTCATATTTTGTGATGGATAGAAAATGTGATAACTTGTAATCTGTTGGTTTCATTCATCTACAGAAATTGTACACTGTTTGCGATGTGGCAATGAATATAATTATTTCAAAGAGTACAACCTATAGTTTAGAGTCTCCAAAAGATCCAGTATTACCAGCACGTTACTTCACACAGCCAGACAAGGTATGTACTGCAAAGTGCTTAGTTATGATTAGCCTAGCACTCTTAAGTCACGTGTACTTGATAGTGGCAGCCAGTTTGAGAGCTGAGGCTGTTTTCAGACATTTGTAGAGTTTCCAAAGACTGTTCCATATTATTTCTCTTACGTCCTAGAGGATGCTGGGGACTCCGTAAGGACCATGGGGTATAGACGGGCTCCGCAGGAGACATGGGCACTCTAAAGACTTTAGATGGGTGTGCACTGGCTCCTCCCTCTATGCCCCTCCTCCAGACCTCAGTTAGATCCTGTGCCCAGAGGAGACTGGATGCACTGCAGGGGAGCTCTACTGAGTTTCTCTGAAAAAGACTTTTGTTAGGTTTCTTATTTTCAGGGAGCACTGCTGGCAACAGGCTCCCTGCATCGTGGGACTGAGGGGAGAGAAGCAGACCTACTAAAATGATACGTTGCTTCTTAGGCTACTGGACACCATTAGCTCCAGAGGGTCGGAACACAGGTCTCACCCTCGTTGTTCGTCCCGTAGCCGCGCCGCCGTCCTCCTCACAGAGCCGGAAGATAGAAGCCAGGTGAGTATAAGAAGAAAGAAGACTTTAAAGGCGGCAGAAGACTTCAGATCTTCACTGAGGTACCGCGCAGCGGTAACGCTGCGCGCCATTGCTCCCACACATTCACACACTGACGGCAGTGTAAGGTGCAGGGCTCAGAGGGGGGGGGGGGGGGGGCTGGGCAGCAAAATTAACCTCTAGGGATACTGGCATAAAAAAAAAAAAAAAAATATATATATATATATATATATATATATATATATATATACATATACTGCGGAGGCAGTATACAGGTTGAGTATCCCATATCCAAATATTCCAAAATACGGAATATTCCGAAATACGGACTTTTTTGAGTAAGAGTGAGATAGTGAAACCTTTTGTTTTTTGATGGCTCAATGTACACAAACTTTGTTTAATACACAAATTTATTAAAAATATTGTATTAAATGACCTTTAGGCTGTGTGTATAAGGTGTATATGAAACATAAATGAATTGTGTGAATGTACACACACTTTGTTTAATGCACAAAGTTATAAAAAATATTGGCTAAAATTACCTTCAGGCTGTGTGTATAAGGTGCATATAAAACATAAATGCATTCTGTGCTTAGATTTAGGTCCCATCGCCATAATATCTCATTATGGTATGCAATTATTCCAAAATACGGAAAAATCCCATATCCAAAATACCTCTGGTCCCAAGCATTTTGGATAAGGGATACTCAACCTGTATTACACAAACCCCTGCCAGTATAACGATTTGAGCGGGACCGAAGCCCGCCATTGAGTGGGTGGAGCTTGATCCTCCAGCACTAACCAGCGCCATTTTCTCCACAGCACGCTGCAGAGAAGCTGGCTCCCCGGACTCTCCCCTGCTGAACACAAGTACAGAGGGCACAAAAGAGGGGGGGGGGACATTTATTTGGCGCAGTGAGTGTATTATTATTATTACATATATAAAAAGCGCTGTACTGACTGGGTTTATATTCCAGTGTCCGGTGGCACTGGGTGTGTGCTGGCATACTCTCTCTCTCTCTCTCCAAAGTGCCTTATTGGGGGACTGTCTCCATATAGATATATATATCCCTGAGTGTGTAGGGATGTCGGTACGTGTGTGTCGGCATGTCTGAAGCGGAAGGCTCATCTAAGGAGGAGGTAGAGCAGATGATTGTGGCGTCTCCGTCGGCGATGCCGACACCTGATTGGTTGGATATGTGGAATGTTTTAAATGCAAATGTGTCTTTATTACATAAGAGTTTGGACAAAGCAGAGTCCAGGGAAGTAACAGGGAGTCAATCCATGGCTTTGGCTGTGTCACAGGGCCCTTCAGGGTCTCAGAAACGTCCCCTGTCCCACGTAGCAGACACTGATACCGACACGGATTCTGACTCCAGTGTCCACTACGATGATGCGAGGTTACACCCAAGGGTGGCCAAAAGTATTCATTATATGATTATTGCTATAAAAGATGTTTTGCATATCACAGATGACCCCTCTGTCCCTGACACGAGAGTATGCATGTTTAAGGAAAAGAAACCTGAGGTAACCTTTCCCCCGTCTCATGAGCTGAATGCTTTATTTGAAAAGGCTTAGGAATCTGCAGTTTTTTGTCTGGAGTCTCCCAAGAGAATTCTTATGGCGTACCCTTTCCCCGCGCAGGACAGGTTACGGTGGGAATCTTCGCCCAGGGTGGACAAGGCTTTAACGCGCTTGTCCAAAAAGGTGGCGCTACCATCTCCAGACACGGCAGCCCTCAAGGATCCTGCTGATCGCAAACAGGAAACTGCCTTAAAATCAATTTATACACATACGGGTGCCTTGCTCAGACTTGCGGTAGCGTCGGCATGGATATGTAGCAGCGTGGGCAGATATCTTGTCATTTGACATTGACACCCTAGATAGGGATACCATTTTATTGACCTTGGGTCACATTAAAGACGCAGCCTTATATATGAGAGACGCTGCGAGAGACGTTGGGCTGTTAGGTTCAAGAGCCAACGCCATGGCTGTTTCTGCTAGGTGAGCCCTATGGACTCGCCAATGGAGTCTCGAGGACCTGGTTTCCACGGCTACCGTGGGTAAATCTTCTTTTTTGCCTTATGTTCCCCCACAGCAAAAGAAAACACAATATCAGATGCAGTCCTTTCGGTCGCATAAGTCCAGAAGAGGTTGGGGCTCTTCCTTCCTCGCCAGAGGTAAGGGTAGAGGGAAAAGAATTCCTGCAACGGCTAGTTTCCAGGAGCAGAAGTCCTCCCCGGCTTCTACTAAATCCACCGCATGACGCTGGGGCTCCGCTGAGTGAGTCCGCGCCGGTGGGGGCACATCTTCGACTCTTCAGCCAGGTATGGGTTCTGTCAGACGTGGATCCTTGGGCGATGGAAATTATATCCCAAGGCTACAAACTAGAATTCGAAGAGGTGGCCCCTCGCCGATTTTTTAAGTCTGCTTTGCCAGCTTCTCCCTCAGAGAGGGAAATAGTTTTAGCTGCAATTCAAAAGCTGTATCAACAGCAAGTGATTATCAGGGTTCCCCTAGTCCAACAGGGGAAAGGGTACTATTCAACCCTGTTTGTGGTCCCGAAACCGGATGGCTCGGTCAGACCCATTCTGAATCTTAAATCCCTAAACCTGTACTTAAAAAAGTTCAAATTCAAGATGGAATCACTCGGGGTAGTGATCTCCAGCCTGGAAAGGGGGGATTTTATGGTGTCACTAGACATAAAGGATGCATACCTTCATGTCCCCATATATCCTCCTCATCAGGCGTACCTGAGATTCGCTGTACAGGACTGTCATTACCAGTTTCAGACGTTGCCGTTTGGGCTTTCCACGGCCCCGAGGATTTTCACCAAGGTAATGGCGGAAATGATGGTGCTCCTGCGCAGGCAGGGAGTCACAATTATCCCGTACTTGGCCGATCTCCTGATAAAAGCGAGATCGAGAGATCAATTAATGAAAAGCGTGTCGCTCTTCTTGAGGGTGCTGCAGCAGCACGGCTGGATTCTAAATCTACCAAAGTCACAGTTTATTCCAACGACTCGGCTATCTTTCTTAGGAATGATTCTGGAAACGGAACAGAAGAGGGTTTTTCTTCCGATGGAAAAAGCCCGGGAACTCCAGAACATGGTCAGAGACCCGCTAAAACAAAAAAGAGTGTCAGTCCATCAATGCACTCGAGTACTGGGGAAAATGGTGTCGGCCTACGAGGCCATCCCCTTCGGCAGGTTCCATGCAAGGACATTTCAGTGGGACCTTCTGGACAAGTGGTCGGGGTCCCATCTACAAATACATCAGAAAATAAGCCTGTCCCCCAGGGCCAGGGTGTCTCTCCTGTGGTGGCTGCAGAGTGCTCACCTTCTCGAGGGTCGCAGGTTCGGTATTTAAGACTGGGTTCTGGTGACCACGGATGCGAGCCTCCGAGGATGGGGAGCAGTCACACAAGGAAGAAATTTTCAGGGACTATGGTCAAGCCAGGAGGCTTGTCTACACATCAACGTACTGGAATTGAGGGCCATATACAACGGCCTACGACAAGCGGACAATCTTCTTCTCGACCTACCGGTTCTGATTCAATCACACAACATCACAGCCATGGCTCATGTAAACCGCCAAGGCGGGACAAGGAGCAGAGTGGCATTGGCGGAAGCCACCAGGATTCTTCGCTGGCCGGAAAATCACATAAACGCTCTGTCAGCTGTCTTCATTCCGGGAGTGGACAACTGGGAAGCAGACTTCCTCAGCAGACACGATCTCCATCCAGGAGAGTGGGGACTTCATCAAGAAGTTTTTGCAGAGATAACAAGTCATTGGGGACTTACTCAAATAGACATGATGGCGTCACGCCTCAACAAGAAGCTTCGGAGGTATTGTGCCAGGTCAAGGGACCCTCAGGCAGTAGCGGTAGACGCCCTGGTGACCCCATGGGTGTTTCAGTCGGTCTGTGTGTTCCCTCCTCTTCCGCTCATCTCAAAAATATTGAGAATCATAAGACGAAAAAGAGTGCAGACAATACTCATTGTTCCAGATTGGCCTTGAAGAGCCTGGTATTGCTCACAGAAGATCCGTGGCCTCTTCCTCTCAGGGAGGACCTGTTGCAGCAGGGGCCCTGCGTGTTCCATGACTTACCGCAGTTACGTTTGACAGCATGGTGGTTGAACACCACGTCCTAGCTGGGAAAGGTATTCCGGAGGAAGTCATCCCTACGCTGATAAAGGCTAGGAAGGAGGTGACGGCGAAACGTTATCACCGTATCTGGAGGAAGTATGTCTCTTGGTGTGAAGCCAAGAATGCTCCTACGGAAGATTTCCATCTTGGCCGTTTTCTACGCTTTCTACAGACAGGAGTGGATATGGGCCTAAAGTTAGGCTCCATTAAGGTACAGATTCGGCCCTATCAATTTTCTTTCAGAAGGAATTGGCTTCTCTCCCAGAAGTCCAGACCTTTGTTAAGGGAGTGCTGCACATCCAGCCTCCTTATGTGCCCCCAGTGGCACCATGGGACCTTAACGTGGTGGTACAGTTCCTAAAATCTCACTGGTTTGAACCTCTTCAAACGGTTGAATTAAAATTTCTCACTTGGAAGGTGGTCATGTTGTTGGCCTTGGCATCTGCAAGGCGGGTGTCCGAATTGGCGGCTTTATCTCACAAAAGCCCCTATCTGATTTTCCATGTGGATAGAGCAGAGTTGAGGACTCGTCATCAATTTTTTCCTAAGGTGGTTTCATATGAACCAACCTATTGTGGTACCTGTGGCTACGGGTGACTTGGAGGATTCCAAGTCCCTTGATGTAGTCAGGGCCTTAAAAATTTATGTAGCCAGGACGGCTCGGGTTAGGAAAACGGAGGCACTGTTTGTCCTGTATGCAGCCAACAAGGTTGGCGCTCCTGCTTCTAAGCAGACTATTGCTCGCTGGATCTGTAACACGATTCAGCAGGCTCATTCTACAGCTGGATTGCCGTTACCAAATTCGGTAAAGGCCCATTCCACTAGAAAGGTGGGCTCTTCTTGGGCGGCTGCCCGAGGCGTCTCAGCATTACAGCTTTGCCGAGCAGCGACTTGGTCGGGTTCAAACACTTTTGCAAAATTCTACAAGTTTGATACCCTGGCTGATGAGGACCTCATGTTTGCTCAATCGGTGCTGCAGAGTCATCCGCACTCTCCCGCCCGGTCTGGAGCTTTGGTATAAACCCCATGGTCCTTACGGAGTCCCCAGCATCCTCTAGGACGTAAGAGAAAATAAGATTTTAAACCTACCGGTAAATCTTTTTCTCCTAGTCTGTAGAGGATGCTGGGCGCCCGTCCCAGTGCGGACATATTTCTGCAAGGCTTGTATATAGTTATTGCTTACATAAGGGTTATGTTACAGTTAAGATCAGTCTTTGGCTGATGCGGTTTTGTTCATACTGTTAACTGGTGGCGTATATTCCATGTTATACGGTGTGGATGGTGTGGGCTGGTATGAATCTTGCCCTTAGATTAACAAAAATCCTTTCCTCGTACTGTCCGTCTCCTCTGGGCACAGTTCCCAGCATCCTCTACGGACTAGGAGAAAAACATTTACCGGTAGGTTTAAAAGATTTATTTCTCTAACGTCCTAGTGGATGCTGGGGACTCCGTCAGGACCATGGGGATTAGCGGCTCCGCAGGAGACAGGGCACAAAAATAAAGCTTTAGGATCAGGTGGTGTGCACTGGCTCCTCCCCCTATGACCCTCCTCCAAGCCTCAGTTAGGTTAAGTTAGGTTTTTGTGCCCGTTCGAGCAGGGTGCAATCTAGGTGGCTCTCCTAAAGAGCTGCTTAGAAAAAGTTTTTAGGTTTTTTATTTTCAGTGAGTCCTGCTGGCAACAGGCTCACTGCATCGAGGGACTTAGGGGAGAGAAGTGAACTCACCTGCGTGCAGGATGGATTGGCTTCTTAGGCTACTGGACACCATTAGCTCCAGAGGGATCGAACACAGGCCCAGCCATGGAGTCCGGTCCCGGAGCCGCGCCGCCGACCCCCCTTGCAGATGCCGAAGATTGAAGAGGTCCAGAAACAGGCGGCAGAAGACTTTTCAGTCTTCATGAGGTAGCGCACAGCACTGCAGCTGTGCGCCATTGTTGTCAGCACACTTCACACAGCGGTCACTGAGGGTGCAGGGCGCTGGGGGGGGGGCGCCCTGGGAAGCAATGTATAATACCTTTTTTATGGCTAAAAATACATCACATATAGCCCTTGAGGCTATATGGATGTATTTAACCCCTGCCAGATCTCACAAACTCCGGGAGAAGAGCCCGCCGAAATAGGGGGCGGGGCTTATTCTCCTCAGCACACAGCGCCATTTTCCTGCTCAGCTCCGCTGTGAGGAAGGCTCC
The DNA here is from genome assembly GCF_028390025.1 of Pseudophryne corroboree. Classification (NCBI taxonomy): domain Eukaryota; kingdom Metazoa; phylum Chordata; class Amphibia; order Anura; family Myobatrachidae; genus Pseudophryne; species Pseudophryne corroboree. Next base: position 145,278,003 of record NC_086445.1, read on the forward strand.
CAGGACTCTCCCCTGCACTGCACTACAGAAACAGGGTAAAACAGAGAGGGGGGGCACTTTTTTGGCGATATTACTATATTTAAGCTGCTATAAGGATACAACACTTATATAGGGTTGTTCCCATATATATTATAGCGCTTGGGTGTGTGCTGGCAAACTCTCCCTCTGTCTCCCCAAAGGGCTAGTGGGGTCCTGTCTTCAATAGAGCATTCCCTGTGTGTCTGCTGTGTGTCGGTACGTGTGTGTCGACATGTATGAGGACGATGTTGGTGTGGAGGCAGAGCAATTGCCGGTAATGGTGATGTCACCCCCCAGGGAGTCGACACCGGAATGGATGGCTTTGTTTATGGAATTACGTGATAATGTCAGCACATTACAAAAATCAGTTGACGACATGAGACGGCCGGCAAACCAGTTAGTACCTGCCCAGGCGTCTCAGACACCGTCAGGGGCTGTAAAACGCCCTTTACCTCAGTCGGTCGACACAGACCCAGACACGGACACTGAATCTAGTGTCGACGGTGAAGAAACAAACGTATTTTCCAGTAGGGCCACACGTTATATGATCACGGCAATGAAGGAGACTTTACATATCTCTGATACTGCAAGTACCACAAAAAGGGGTATTATGTGGGGTGTGAAAAAACTACCTGTAGTTTTTCCTGAATCAGAGGAATTGAATGATGTATGTGATGAAGCGTGGGTTAACCCAGATAGAAAAGTGCTAATTTCAAAAAAGTTATTGGCATTATACCCTTTCCCGCCAGAGGTTAGGGCGCGCTGGGAAACACCCCCTAGGGTGCATAAGGTGCTCACACGCTTATCAAAACAAGTGGCGTTACCGTCTCCTGATACGGCCGCCCTCAAGGATCCAGCTGATAGGAGGCTGGAAACTACCTTAAAAAGTATATACACACATACTGGTGTTATACTGCGACCAGCCATCGCCTCAGCCTGGATGTGCAGTGCTGGGGTGGTCTGGTCGGATTCCCTGACTGAAAATATTGATACCCTGGATAGGGACAGTATTTTATTGACTTTAGAGCAATTAAAGGATGCTTTTCTTTATATGCGAGATGCTCAGAGGGATATTTGCACTCTGGCATCGAGAGTAAGTGCGATGTCCATATCTGCCAGAAGAAGTTTATGGACGCGACAGTGGTCAGGTGATGCGGATTCCAAACGGCATATGGAAGTATTGCCGTATAAAGGGGAGGAATTATTTGGCGTCGGTCTATCGGATCTGGTGGCCACGGCACCTGCCGGAAAATCCACCTTTTTACCTCAGACCCCCTCCCAACAGAAAAAGACACCGTCTTTTCAGCCGCAGTCCTTTCGGTCCTATAAGAACAAGCGGGCAAAAGGACAGTCATATCTGCCCCGAGGCAGAGGAAAGGGTAAGAGAGGGCAGCAAGCAGCTCCTTCCCAGGAACAGAAGCCCGCCCCGGGTTCTGCAAAGCCCTCAGCATGACGCTGGGGCTTTACAAGCGGACTCAGGAGCGGTGGGGGGTCGACTCAAGAATTTCAGCGCGCAGTGGGCTTGCTCACAGGTGGACCCCTGGATCCTGCAGGTAGTATCTCAGGGTTACAGGTTGGAATTCGAGAAGTCTCCCCCTCGCCGGTTCCTAAAGTCTGCTTTGCCAACGTCTCCCTCAGACAGGGCGACGGTATTGGAAGCCATTCACAAGCTGTTTTCTCAGCAGGTGATAGTCAAGGTACCCCTCCTACAACAGGAAAAGGGGTATTACTCCACACTATTTGTGGTACCGAAGCCGGACGGCTCGGTAAGACCTATTCTAAATCTGAAATCTTTGAACCTGTACATACAAAAATTCAAGTTCAAGATGGAGTCACTCAGAGCAGTGATAGCGAATCTGGAAGAAGGGGACTTTATGGTGTCCCTGGACATAAAAGATGCTTATCTGCATGTCCCAATTTGCCCTTCACATCAAGGGTACCTCAGGTTCGTGGTGCAAAACTGTCATTATCAGTTTCAGACGCTGCCGTTTGGATTGTCCACGGCACCTCGGGTCTTTACCAAGGTAATGGCCGAAATGATGATTCTTCTGCGAAGAAGAGGCGTATTAATTATCCCTTACTTGGACGATCTCCTGATAAGGGCAAGGTCCAGAGAACAGCTGGAGGACGGAGTAGCACTAACCCAAGTAGTGCTGCAACAACACGGGTGGATTCTGAATTTTCCAAAATCTCAGTTGACCCCGACAACACGTCTGCTGTTCCTGGGAATGATTCTGGACACGGTTCAGAAAAAGGTGTTTCTTCCGGAGGAGAAAGCCAAGGAGTTATCCGAACTTGTCAGGAACCTCCTAAAACCAGGAAAAGTGTCTGTGCATCAATGCACAAGAGTCCTGGGAAAGATGGTGGCTTCTTACGAAGCGATTCCATTCGGCAGATTCCACGCACGAACTTTTCAGTTGGATCTGCTGGACAAATGGTCCGGATCGCATCTGCAGATGCATCAGCGGATAACCTTATCGCCACGGACAAGGGTGTCTCTTCTGTGGTGGTTGCAGAGTGCTCATCTGTTAGAGGGCCGCAGATTCGGCATACAGGACTGGGTCCTGGTGACCACGGATGCCAGTCTGAGAGGCTGGGGAGCGGTCACACAGGGAAGAAACTTCCAGGGAGTATGGTCAAACCTGGAGATATCTCTTCACATAAATATACTGGAGCTAAGAGCGATTTACAATGCTCTAAGCCTGGCAAAACCCCTGCTTCAGGGTCAGCCGGTGTTGATCCAGTCGGACAACATCACGGCAGTCGCCCACGTAAACAGACAGGGCGGCACAAGAAGCAGGAGAGCAATGGCAGAAGCTGCAAGGATTCTTCGCTGGGCGGAAGATCATGTGATAGCACTGTCAGCAGTGTTCATTCCGGGAGTGGACAACTGGGAAGCAGACTTCCTCAGCAGACACGATCTACACCCGGGAGAGTGGGGACTTCATCCAGAAGTCTTCCACATGATTGTGAACCGTTGGGAAAAACCAAAGGTGGACATGATGGCGTCTCACCTCAACAAAAAACTGGACAGGTATTGCGCCAGGTCAAGAGACCCTCAGGCAATAGCTGTGGACGCTCTGGTAACGCCGTGGGTGTTCCAGTCAGTGTATGTGTTTCCTCCTCTGCCTCTCATACCAAAAGTACTGAGAATCATTCGGCAAAGGGGAGTAAGAACGATACTCGTGGCTCCGGATTGGCCAAGAAGAACTTGGTACCCGGAACTTCAGGAGATGCTCACGGAAGATCCGTGGCCTCTACCTCTAAGACGGGACCTGCTTCAGCAGGGACCGTGTCTATTCCAAGACTTACCGCGGCTGCGTTTGACGGCATGGCGGTTGAACGCCAAATTCTAAGGGAAAAAGGCATTCCGGAAGAGGTCATTCCTACACTGGTAAAAGCCAGGAAGGAGGTGACTGCACAACATTATCACCGCATTTGGAGAAAATATGTTGCGTGGTGTGAGGCCAGGAAGGCCCCCACGGAGGAATTTCAATTGGGTCGATTCCTACATTTCCTGCAAACAGGATTGTCTATGGGCCTCAAGTTGGGGTCCATTAAGGTTCAAATTTCGGCCCTGTCGATTTTCTTCCAAAAAGAATTGGCTTCAGTTCCTGAAGTCCAGACTTTTGTAAAAGGAGTACTACATATACAGCCCCCGGTTGTGCCCCCAGTGGCTCCGTGGGACCTTAATGTAGTTTTGGATTTTCTCAAATCCCATTGGTTTGAGCCACTCAAATCGGCGGATTTGAAATATCTTACATGGAAGGTAACCATGCTACTGGCCCTGGCTTCAGCCAGGAGAGTGTCAGAATTGGCGGCTTTATCGTATAAAAGCCCATATCTGATTTTCCATTCGGACAGGGCAGAACTGCGGACGCGTCCTCATTTTCTGCCTAAGGTGGTGTCAGCGTTTCACCTGAACCAGCCTATTGTAGTGCCTGCGGCTACTAGCGATTTGGAGGATTCCAAGTTGCTGGACGTTGTCAGGGCATTGAAAATATATATTTCAAGGACGGCTGGAGTCAGAAAATCTGACTCGCTGTTTATACTGTATGCACCCAACAAGCTGGGTGCTCCTGCTTCTAAGCAGACGATTGCTCGTTGGATTTGTAGCACAATTCAACTTGCACATTCTGTGGCAGGCCTGCCACAGCCTAAATCTGTCAAGGCCCATTCCACAAGGAAGGTGGGCTCATCCTGGGCGGCTGCCCGAGGGGTCTCGGCATTACAACTCTGCCGAGCAGCTACGTGGTCGGGGGAGAACACGTTTGTAAAATTCTACAAATTTGATACCCTGGCTAAAGAGGACCTGGAGTTCTCTCATTCGGTGCTGCAGAGTCATCCGCACTCTCCCGCCCGTTTGGGAGCTTTGGTATAATCCCCATGGTCCTGACGGAGTCCCCAGCATCCACTAGGACGTTAGAGAAAATAAGATTTTACTTACCGATAAATCTATTTCTCGTAGTCCGTAGAGGATGCTGGGCGCCCATCCCAAGTGCGGATTGTCTGCAATACTTGTACATAGTTATTGTTACAAAAAAATCGGGTTGTTCTTGTTGTGAGCCGTCTGTTCAGAGGCTCCTACGTTGTCATACTGTTAACTGGGTTCAGATCACAAGTTGTACGGTGTGATTGGTGTGGCTGGTATGAGTCTTACCCGGGATTCAATATCCTTCCTTATTGTGTACGCTCGTCCGGGCACAGTATCCTAACTGAGGCTTGGAGGAGGGTCATAGGGGGAGGAGCCAGTGCACACCACCTGATCCTAAAGCTTTATTTTTGTGCCCTGTCTCCTGCGGAGCCGCTAATCCCCATGGTCCTGACGGAGTCCCCAGCATCCACTACGGACTACGAGAAATAGATTTATCGGTAAGTAAAATCTTATTTTCTCTGACGTCCTAAGTGGATGCTGGGACTCCGTAAGGACCATGGGGAATAGCGGCTCCGCAGGAGACAGGGCACAAAAGTAAAGCTTTAGGATCAGGTGGTGTGCACTGGCTCCTCCCCCCATGACCCTCCTCCAAGCCTCAGTTAGATTTTTGTGCCCGAACGAGAAGGGTGCAGGCTAGGTGGCTCTCCTGAGCTGCTTAGAAGTAAAGTTTAAATAGGTTTTTTATTTTCAGTGAGACCTGCTGGCAACAGGCTCACTGCATCGAGGGACTAAGGGGAGAAGAAGCGAACTCACCTGCGTGCAGAGTGGATTGGGCTTCTTGGCTACTGGACATTAGCTCCAGAGGGACGATCACAGGTACAGCCTGGATGGGTCCCGGAGCCGCGCCGCCGGCCCCCTTACAGATGCTGAAGAGTGAAGAGGTCCAGAAATCGGCGGCAGAAGACGTTCCTGTCTTCATTAAGGTAGCGCACAGCACTGCAGCTGTGCGCCATTGCTCCCAGCACACTTCACACTGCGGTCACTGAGGGTGCAGGGCGCTGGGGGGGGGTGCCCTGGGCAGCAATGTAAATACCTCCTATGGCAAAAAATACATCACATATAGCCCCTGGGCTATATGGATGTATTTAACCCCTGCCAGTTTTCCAGATAAAAGCGGGAGAAGAGCCCGCCGAGAAGGAGGCGGGGCCTATCTCCTCAGCACACGGCGCCATTTTCCCACACAGCTCCGCTGGTAGGAAGGCTCCCAGACTCTCCCCTGCACTGCACTACAGAAACGGGGTACAACAGAGAGGGGGGGCACTTATTTGGCTAAAAATATATATAAGCAGCTATAAGGGATAGACACTTATTATAAGGTTGTCCCTATACAGTTTATAGCGCTTTGGTGTGTGCTGGCAAACTCTCCCTCTGTCTCCCCAAAGGGCTAGTGGGGTCCTGTCCTCTATCAGAGCATTCCCTGTGTGTGTGCTGTGTGTCGGTACGTTTGTGTCGACATGTATGAGGAGAAAAATGATGTGGAGACGGAGCAGATTGTCTGTAATAGTGATGTCACCCCCTAGGGGGTCGACACCTGAGTGGATGTACTGTTGAAAATTACGTGACAGTGTCAGCTCTGTATAAAAGACAGTGGTTGACATGAGACAGCCGGCTACTCAGCTTGTGCCTGTCCAAACGTCTCATAGGCCGTCAGGGGCTCTAAAGCGCCCGTTACCTCAGATGGCAGATACAGACGCCGACACGGATACTGACTCCTGTGTCGACGGTGAAGAGACAACCGTGATTTCCAATAGGGCCACACGTTACATGATTGAGGCAAGGGAAAATGTTTACACATTTCTGATAATATGAGTACCACCAAAAAGGGGTATTATGTTTGGTGAGGAAAAACTACCTGTAGTTTTCCTGAATCTGAGAAATAAAATGAGGTGTGTGATGATGCGTGGGTTTCCCCCCGATAACAATTGATAATTTCTAAAAAGTTATTGGCAGTATACCTTTTCCCGCCAGAGGTTAGGGTGCGTTGGGAAACACCCCCTAGGGGGGATAAGGCGCTCACACGCTTGTAAGAACAAGGGCTCTACCCTCTCCTGAGATGGCCGCCCTTAAGGATCCTGCTGATAGAAAGCAGGAGGGTATCCTAAAATGTATTTACACACATACTGGTGTTATACTGCGACCAGCAATCGCCTCAGCCTGGATGTGCAGTGCTGGGTTGGCGTGGTCGGATTCCCTGACTGGAAATATTGATATCCTAGATAAGGACAGTATATTATTGCCTATAGAGCATTTAAAATATATGCGAGATGCACAGCGGAATATTGCCGACTGGCATCAAGTATAAGTGCGTTGTCCAATTCTACCAGTAAAGTGGTCAGGTGAGGCGGATTCCAAACGGCATTTGGAAGTATTGTCTTAAAAAAGGGGACATTTGGGGTCGGTCTTTCAGACCTGGTGGCCACGGCAACAGCTGGGATATCCACGTTTGTACCCCAGGTCGCCTCTCAAAATAAGACGCAGTATTATCAGGCGCAGTCCTTTGTTGGCAAGCGGACAAAAGGTTCCTCTTTTCTGCTCGTGACAGAGTCAGAGGAAAAAGGCTACAGAGATGAGCCAGTTCCCAGGAACAGAAACCCTTTCCCGCCTCTGCCAAGCCCTCAGTATGATGCTAGGGCTTTACAAGCTCAGGCACGGTGGGGGCCCGTTCTCAATGAATTTCAGTGCGCAGTGGGCTCACTCGCAAGTAGACCCCTGGATCCTTCAGGTAATATTTCAGGGGTACAAATTGGAATTCGAGACGTCTCCCCCTCGCCGTTTCCAAAAGTCGGTTTTACCGACGTCTCCCTCTGACAGGGAGGCAGTTTTGGAAGCCATTCACAAGCTGTATTCCCAGCAGGTGATAATCAAGGTACCCCTCCTGCAAAAGGAAACGGGGTATTATTCCACACTATTGTGGTACCGAAGCCAGACGGCTCGGTGAGACCGATTCTAAATCTAAAATCTTTGAATACAGAGGTTCAAATTCAAGATTGAGTCACTCAGAGCAGTGATTGCGAACCTGGAAGAAGGGGACTACATGATGTCTCGGGACATCAAGGATGCTTACCTTCATGTCAAAAATTTTTACCCTTCTCACCAAGGGTACCTCAGGTTATGGTACAGAACTGTCACTATCAGTTCAGACGCTGCCGTAGGGATGGTCCACGGCACCCCGGGTCTTTACTAAAGTAAGGACCGAAATGATGATATTCCTTCGAAGGAAGGGAATTTTAGTTATTCTTTACTTGGACGATTCCCTGATAAGGGTAAGATCCAGGGAACAGTTGGAGGTCAGTGTAGCACTATCTCAGGTAGTGTTGAGGCAGCACGATTGGATTCTCAATATTCCAAAATCGCAGCTGGTTCCGACGACTTGTCTTCTGTTCCTAGGGATGATCCTGGACACAGTCCAGAAAGAAGGTGTTTCTCCCGGAGGAGAAAGCCAGGGAGTTATCCGAGCTAGTCAGGAACCTCCTAAAACCGAGCCAAGTCTCAGTGCATCAATGCACAAGGGTTCTGTGTAAAAATGGTGGCTTCCTACGAAGCAATCCCATTTGGCAGATTCCACGCAAGGACTTTCCAGTGGGACCTACTGGAAAAATGGTCCGGGTCGCATCTTCAGATGCATCAGCGGATAACCCTGTCACCAAGGACAGGGGTATCCCTCCTGTGGTGGTTGCAGAGTGCTCATCTTCTAGAGGGCCGCAGATTCGGCATTCAGGACTGGGTCCTGGTGACCACGGATGCCAGCCTGCGAGGCTGGGGAGCAGTCACACAGGGAAGGAATATCCAGGGCTTATGGTCAAGCCTGGAGACATCACTTCACATAAATATCTGAAGCTAAGGGCCATTTACAATGCTCTAAGCTTAGCAAGACCTCTGCTTCAAGGTCAGCCGGTGTTGATCCAGTCGGACAACATTACGGCAGTCACCCGCGTAAACAGACAGGGTGCCACAAGAAGCAGGAGGGCAATGGCAGAAGCTGCAAGGATTCTTCGCTGGGCGGAAAACCATGTGATAGCACTGTCAACAGTATTCATTCCGGGAGTGGACAACTGGGAAGCAGATTTCCTCAGCACGACCTCCACCCGGGAGAGTGGGAACTTCACCCAGAAGTCCTCCACATGATTATAAACCGTTGGGAAAAACTCGACAGGTATTGCGCCAGGTCAAGGGACCCTCAGTCAATAGCTGTAAAGGCTCTGGTAACACCGTGGGTGTACCAATCAGTGTATGGGTTCCCTCCTCTGCCTCTCATACCCAAGGTACTGAGATTGATAAGATGGAGAGGAGTAAGCACTATATTCGTGGCTCCGGATTGGCCAAGAAGGACTTGGTAACCGGAACCTCAAGAGATGCTCACGGAGGATCCGTAGCCTCTACCTCTAAGAAGGGACCTGCTCCAGCAAGGACCCTGTCTGTTCCAAGACTTACCGCGGCTGCGTTTGACGGCATGGCGGTTGAACGCCGGATCCTGAAGGAAAAAGGCATTCAGGATGAAGTCATCCCTATCCTGATCAAAGCCAGGAAGGATGTAACCGCAAAACATTATCACCGCATTTGGCGAAAATATGTTGCGTGGTGCGAGGCCAGTAAGGCCCGACGGAGGAAATTCGACGATTCCTACATTTCCTGCAAACAGGAGTGTCTATGGGCCTGAAATTGGGGTCCATTAAGGTTCAAATTTCGGCTCTGTCAATTTTCTTCCAAAAAGTACTAGCTTCAGTCCCTGAAGTTCAGACGTTTGTAAAAGGGGTACTGCATATACAGTCTCCTTTGGTGCCTTCAGTGGCACCTTGGGATCTCAATGTAGTTTTTGGGTCCCAAAAGTCACATTGGTTTGACCCACTTAAATCTATGGAGTTAAAATATCTCACAGGAAAAGTGGTCATGCTGTTGGCTCTGGCCTGGGCCAGGCGCGTGTCAGAATTGGCGGCTTTATCCTGTAAAAGCCCTTATCTGATTTTCCATTCGGACAGGGCGGAATTGAGGACTCGTCCTCAGTTTCTCCCTAAGGTGGTTTCAGCGTCCACCTGAACCAACCTATTGTGGTGCCTGCGGCTACTAGGGACTTGGAGGACTCCAAGTTGCTAGACGTTGTCAAGGCCGGAAAATATATGTTTCCAGGACGGCTGGAGTCAGAAAATCTGACTCGCTGTTCATCCTGTATGCACCCAACAAGCTGGGTGCTCCTGCTTCTAAGCAGACGATTGCTCGTTGGATTTGTAGTACAATTCAGCTTGCACACTCTGTGGCAGGCCTGCCACAGCCAAAATCTGTTAAAGCCCATTCCACAAGGAAAGTGGGCTCATCTTGGGCGGCTGCCCGAGGGGTCTCGGCTTTACAACTTTGCCGAGCAGCTACTTGGTCAGGGGCAAACACGTTTGCTAAATTCTACAAATTTGATACCCTGGCTGAGGAGGACCTGGAGTTCTCTCATTCGGTGCTGCAGAGTCATCCGCACTCTCCCGCCCGTTTGGGAGCTTTGGTATAATCCCCATGGTCCTTACGGAGTCCCAGCATCCACTTAGGACGTCAGAGAAAATAAGAATTTACTTACCGATAATTCTATTTCTCGTAGTCCGTAGTGGATGCTGGGCGCCCATCCCAAGTGCGGATTGTCTGCAATACTTGTATATAGTTATTGTTAAAATAACACCGGGTTGTTTATTGTTGTGAGCCATCTTTCAGAGGCTCCTACGTTTTAATCATACTGTTAACTGGGTTCAGATCACAAGTTGTATGGTGTGATTGGTGTGGCTGGTATGAGTCTTACCCGGGATTCAAAATCCTTCCTTATTATGTACGCTCGTCCGGGCACAGTATCCTAACTGAGGCTTGGAGGAGGGTCATGGGGGGAGGAGCCAGTGCACACCACCTGATCCTAAAGCTTTACTTTTGTGCCCTGTCTCCTGCGGAGCCGCTATTCCCCATGGTCCTTACGGAGTCCCAGCATCCACTGCGGACTACGAGAAATAGAATTATCGGTAAGTAAATTCTTATTTTTTTCCCCACCGAAGTATGTAACTCGCTGTTCCCATTTTCCCGTAACTTAGACTCCTGATGTAACCTAAAATGTCCGGAACAGGTTTTTATTGTCTTTTTGGATCTTGAAAACAGGATATGGCCTGAAAAAAAATTGATGGTTGTATGCAGGTTCTTAATTCCAGGGTTATTGAACCACTTATGGGTGTCCTCGAAATGTGGACAATAGTGCCTCATGACTCGGTGATCTCACTAGTTTCATGTAACTTCACTACATCCTTTAGAGTAATTTGTCCCACAAAATGGCTGCCCCACACTGTGAGTAGATGACTGGTACACCTACAATAGTTTAGTAGTGTTCATTCTAGGATTTTTTAAGGGCAGGGTGCTAATCATTGAGGAGGGCACATTTTCATTTTGAAAGGCACATTTTTGATGTGACTCTCTCTTTGCGCACAAAGCATAGCGCATATGTTTATAGTTTTTATATATTTTCCCTTTAATGTATCATTTACCGCTACATACATATAGGACACCCATGTAACACCCAACATCTGTACTGAGAAAAATACTATATTTCTCTATCGTCCTAGTGGATGCTGGGGTTCCTGAAAGGACCATGGGGAATAGCGGCTCCGCAGGAGACAGGGCACAAAAAGTAAAGCTTTTTCAGATCAGGTGGTGTGCACTGGCTCCTCCCCCTATGACCCTCCTCCAGACTCCAGTTAGATTTTTGTGCCCGGCCGAGAAGGGTGCAATCTAGGTGGCTCTCCTAAAGAGCTGCTTAGACAAAGTTTAGCTAGGTTTTTTATTTTACAGTGATTCCTGCTGGCAACAGGATCACTGCAGCGAGGGACTGAGGGGAGAAGGAGTCAACTCACCTGCGTGCAGGATGGATTGGCTTCTTGGCTACTGGACATCAAGCTCCAGAGGGACGATCACAGGTACAGCCTGGATGGTCACCGGAGCCGCGCCGCCGGCCCCCTTGCAGATGCTGAAGTCAGAAGAGGTCCAGAATCGGCGGCTGAAGACTCCTGCAGTCTTCTAAAGGTAGCGCACAGCACTGCAGCTGTGCGCCATTTTCCTCTCAGCACACTTCACACGGCAGTCACTGAGGGTGCAGGGCGCTGGGAGGGGGGCGCCCTGGGAGGCAAATGAATACCTATAAAGGCTAAAAATACCTCACATATAGCCCCTAGAGGCTATATGGAGATATTTAACCCCTGCCTGATTTTTCTAAATAGCGGGAGACGAGCCCGCCAGAAAAGGGGCGGGGCCTATCTCCTCAGCACACGGCGCCATTTCCTCTCACAGCTCCGCTGGTCAGGACGGCTCCCAAGTCTCTCCCCTGCACTGCACTACAGAAACAGGGTAAAACAGAGAGGGGGGGGCAAATTTATGGCGATATTTTGATATAACAAAGCAGCTATAAGGGAGCACTTATTATAAGGCTATCCCTGATATATATATAGCGCTTTTGGTGTGTGCTGGCAAACTCTCCCTCTGTCTCCCCAAAGGGCTAGTGGGTCCTGTCTTCGTTAGGAGCATTCCCTGTGTGTCTGCTGTGTGTCGGTACGTGTGTGTCGACATGTATGAGGACGATATTGGTGTGGAGGCGGAGCAATTGCCAAATATGAGGATGTCACCCCCTAGGGAGTCGACACCAGAATGGATGCCTTTATTTATGGAACTACGGGATAGTGTCAACACGCTAAAGCAGTCGTTTGACGACATGAGGCGGCCGGACAATCAATTAGTGCCTGTCCAGGCGACTCAAACACCGTCAGGGGCTGTGAAACGCCCTTTGCCTCAGTCGGTCGACACAGACCCAGACGCAGGCACTGACTCCAGTGGTGACGGTGACGATTCAACCGTATTTTCCAGTAGGGCCACACGTTATATGATTTTGGCAATGAAGGAGGCGTTACATTTAGCTGATACTACAGGTACCACTAAACAGGGTATTATGTGGGGTATGAAAAAACTACCTATAGTTTTTCCTGAATCAGAAGAATTAAATGACGTGTGTAATGAAGCGTGGGTTGCCCCTGATAAAAAGCTGATAATTTCAAAGAAATTATTGGCATTATACCCTTTCCCGCCAGAGGTTAGGGAGCGCTGGGAAACACCTCCTAGGGTGGACAAGGCGCTAACACGCTTATCTAAACAAGTGGCGTTACCCTCTCCTGAGACGGCCGCACTTAAAGATCCATCAGATAGGCGGATGGAAAATATCCCAAAAAGTATATACACACATGCAGGTGTTATACTACGACCAGCTGTAGCGACTGCCTGGATGGGCAGTGCTGGGGTAGTTTGGTCAGAGTCCCTGATTGAAAATATTGATACCCTGGACAGGGACAATATTTTACTGTCGTTAGAACAAATAAAGGATGCATTTCTTTATATGCGTGATGCACAGAGGGATATCTGCACACTGGCATCACGGGTAAGTGCTATGTCCATTTCGGCCAGAAGAGCTTTATGGACGCGACAGTGGACAGGCGATGCGGATTCAAAACGGCATATGGAAGTTTTGCCGTATAAAGGGGAGGAGTTATTTGGAGTCGGTCTATCAGATTTGGTGGCCACGGCTACAGCCGGGAAATCCACCTTTCTACCTCAAGTCACTCCCCAACAGAAAAAGGCACCGACTTTTCAACCGCAGCCCTTTCGTTCCTTTAAAAATAAGAGAGCAAAGGGCTATTCATAGAAGAGACAGCAACACGCAGCTCCTTCCCAGGAACAGAAGCCCTCCCCGGCTTCTACAAAAGCCTCAGCATGACGCTGGGGCTTCTCAAGCGGACTCGGGGACGGTGGGCGGTCGTCTCAAAAATTACAGCGCGCAGTGGGCTCACTCGCAGGTAGATCCCTGGATCCTGCAGATAATATCTCAAGGGTACAGGTTGGAATTAGAGACAGATCCACCTCGCCGTTTCCTGAAGTCTGCTTTACCAACGTCCCCCTCCGAAAGGGAGACGGTTTTGGAAGCCATTCACAAGCTGTACTCTCAGCAGGTGATAGTCAAGGTACCTCTTCTACAACAAGGGAAGGGGTATTATTCCACTCTTTTTGTGGTACCGAAGCCGGATGGCTCGGTAAGGCCTATTCTAAATCTGAAGTCCTTGAACCTGTACATAAAGAAGTTCAAGTTCAAGATGGAGTCACTCAGAGCAGTGATAGCGAACCTGGAAGAGGGGGACTTTATGGTATCCTTGGACATCAAGGATGCGTATCTCCACGTTCCAATTTACCCCTCACTCCAGGGGTACCTCAGGTTCGTTGTACAAAACTGTCACTATCAGTTTCAGACGCTGCCGTTCGGATTGTCCACGGCACCTCGGATCTTTACAAAGGTAATGGCCGAGATGATGATTCTTCTTCGAAGAAAAGGCATATTAATTATCCCATACTTGGACGATCTCCTAATAAGGACGAGGTCCAGAGAACAGCTAGAGATGGGATTAGCACTGTCTCAAGAAGTGCTAAAACAGCACGGGTGGATTCTGAATATTCCAAAATCCCAGTTAATGCCGACAACTCGTCTGCTGTTCCTAGGGCTGATTCTGGACACGGTTCAGAAAAAGGTTTTTCTCCCGGAGGAAAAAGCCAAGGAGTTATCCGACCTTGTCAGGAACCTCCTAAAACCAGGAAAGGTGTCTGTACATCAATGCACAAGAGTCCTGGGAAAAATGGTGGCTTCTTACGAAGCAATTCCATTCGGCAGATTCCACGCAAGAATTTTCCAAAGGGATCTGTTGGACAAATGGTCAGGGTCGCATCTTCAGATGCACCTACGGATAACCCTGTCTCCAAGGACAAGGGTGTCTCTTCTGTGGTGGTTGCAGAGTCCTCATCTATTGGAGGGCCGCAGATTCGGCATACAGGATTGGATCCTGGTGACCACGGACGCCAGCCTGAGAGGCTGGGGAGCAGTCACACAAGGAAGAAACTTCCAGGGAGTATGGACGAGCCTGGAAACGTCTCTTCACATAAACATTCTGGAACTAAGAGCAATATACAATGCTCTAAGCCAGGCAGAACCTCTGCTTCAGGGAAAACCGGTGTTGATCCAGTCGGACAACATCACGGCAGTCGCCCATGTGAACAGACAGGGCGGCACAAGAAGCAGGAGTGCAATGGCAGAAGCTGCAAGGATTCTTCGCTGGGCAGAGAATCATGTGATAGCACTGTCAGCAGTGTTCATCCCGGGAGTGGACAACTGGGAAGCAGACTTCCTCAGCAGACACGATCTTCACCCGGGAGAGTGGGGACTTCATCCAGAAGTCTTCCACATGCTGGTAACCCGTTGGGAAAGACCAATGGTGGACATGATGGCGTCTCGCCTCAACAAAAAACTGGACAGGTATTGCGCCAGGTCAAGAGATCCGCAGGCAATAGCTGTGGACGCGCTGGTAACGCCTTGGGTGTACCAGTCGGTGTATGTGTTTCCTCCTCTGCCTCTCATACCAAAAGTATTGAGAATTATACGGCAAAGAGGCGTAAGAACGATACTAGTGGTTCCGGATTGGCCAAGAAGGACTTGGTACCCGGAACTTCAAGAGATGATCACGGAAGATCCGTGGCCTCTACCTCTAAGGAGGGACTTGCTTCAGCAGGGTCCCTGTCTGTTTCAAGACTTACCGCGGCTGCGTTTGACGGCATGGCGGTTGAACGCCGGATCCTAAAGGAAAAAGGCATGCCGGAAGAAGTCATTCCTACTTTGATTAAAGCAAGGAAGGAAGTAACCGTGCAACATTATCACCAAATTTGGCGAAAATATGTTGCGTGGTGCGAAGATCGGAGTGCTCCGACGGAGGAATTTCAACTGGGTCGATTCCTACATTTCCTGCAATCAGGATTGTCTATGGGTCTCAAATTGGGATCTATTAAGGTTCAAATTTCGGCCCTGTCGATTTTCTTTCAAAAAGAATTGGCTTCAGTCCCTGAAGTCCAGACCTTTGTTAAGGGAGTGCTGCATATACAGCCTCCTGTGGTGCCTCCAGTGGCACCGTGGGATCTCAATGTGGTTTTGGACTTTCTAAAATCTCATTGGTTTGAACCACTAAATAAGGTGGATTTGAAATATCTCACTTGGAAAGTGACCATGCTTCTAGCCCTGGCTTCTGCCAGGAGAGTATCAGAATTGGCAGCTTTATCTTACAAAAGCCCATATCTGATTTTCCATTCGGACAGGGCAGAACTGCGGACTCGTCCGCATTTTCTCCCTAAGGTGGTGTCAGCATTTCATCTGAACCAGCCTATTGTAGTGCCTGCGGCTACAAGTGACTTGGAGGACTCCAAGTTACTGGACGTTGTCAGAGCATTAAAAATATATATTGCAAGGACAGCTGGAGTCAGAAAATCTGACTCGTTGTTTATATTGTATGCACCCAACAAGATGGGTGCTCCTGCGTCTAAGCAGACGATTGCTCGTTGGATCTGTAGCACAATCCAACTTGCACATTCTGTGGCAGGCCTGCCACAGCCTAAATCTGTAAAGGCCCACTCCACAAGGAAGGTGGGCTCATCTTGGGCGGCTGCCCGAGGGGTCTCGGCATTACAACTTTGCCGAGCAGCTACGTGGTCAGGGGAGAACACGTTTGTAAAATTTTACAAATTTGATACTCTGGCTAAGGAGGACCTGGAGTTCTCTCATTCGGTGCTGCAGAGTCATCCGCACTCTCCCGCCCGTTTGGGAGCTTTGGTATAATCCCCATGGTCCTTTCAGGAACCCCAGCATCCACTAGGACGATAGAGAAAATAAGATTTTACTTACCGATAAATCTATTTCTCGGAGTCCGTAGTGGATGCTGGGCGCCCATCCCAAGTGCGGATTATCTGCATAAATTGTACATAGTTATTGTTAACTAATTCGGGTTATTGTTGAAGGAAGCCATCTTTCAGAGGCTCCGCTGTTATCATACTGTTAACTGGGTTTAGATCACAGGTTGTACGGTGTGATTGGTGTGGCTGGTATGAGTCTTACCCGGGATTCAAAATCCTCCCTTATTGTGTACGCTCGTCCGGGCACAGTACCTAACTGGAGTCTGGAGGAGGGTCATAGGGGGAGGAGCCAGTGCACACCACCTGATCTGAAAAAGCTTTACTTTTTGTGCCCTGTCTCCTGCGGAGCCGCTATTCCCCATGGTCCTTTCAGGAACCCCAGCATCCACTACGGACTCCGAGAAATAGATTTATCGGTAAGTAAAATCTTATTTTGTCCAGTCTCCTTGAAAGAAAGGCAATAGTATATACACATAATAAGTAGATAATAATAAATGTCTCCTCCACTGATGGAGTAGTTATAATCCCTATGTGTTATAAAACAGAAAAGTTAAGCAGAGGGTTAAAATATACAGTATAGGTACAAAATAAGTCTGTTCTTCTACTAAGGAAATAGTGTAAGCAGTACATGCTCACTGCTTACCCTGTTCTTTTCCTCTATATCAGAGTGCTGTGTTATGCAGGCAGCCACAGCAGTGATGCCATTTAAAGTGCCTCCTCTGCCATCCAGTTCATTAAGGATAGAAATTGTTTCCAATTTCAGAGGTAGGCAAGGAGTAGACAACTACATTGTAACATGCTCTCTGACTGTTGCATTCTGTATACAAGGGGGCAATTTATGATCCTGCAGGGTGCACTGAAAAAGGGCAGGGTGCTTTTTCACATTTCAAAAATGGGCAGGGTGCAGCACCCTGCTGAAACAGCCTAGAAGGAACACTAGTTTAGTCTTTGTCTCTGGCATTCTGCTGGTCTTACGATTGAGTACATATACTGTAATTTTGCAGCTTCTTCATGTAACACTGCCAGAGAAAGCTTTATACTGAATTTGCAAAAACATGTGTCCTTTGTTGTGAGGTTACGGGTGTGATGCTCCATATTGCAGTCTTCTTATGACCTGTGCATTCCTCTTTTCTTTACAGAATTTTAGCAACGTCAAAAATTATCTTCCTGCTGACATGAAATCTTTTTTCACTCCTGGAAAGGTGAGAAGTGAAAAATAAGACCTGATTTTCCAAACCTCTCCTAAAAATGTAGTTTGTATGAAGAATTAATAAATATAGGAGGAAATTACATTTTACATTTTTTCGGTACACAAACCTTTTAATTGTTTTATATTCCGTCAGTAAAAGTGTAAGTTAAAGAACGAATATGTTCTTTGTAAACAATTAGATAAAATAAGTTCTTCTACACAAAAGTATCAGGTTGAAGGTTTATCAAATAATGAGTGGCACAAAGATATTTTCTTTCATTGTCATTGATTCTGTATATTTATGTTCCAATGTCTTCTATCACCCCACCTTTTTAGAGACTTAGGGGTATATGCAATTGCGGGCGAATCGCGGCAAATTATCGCCGTTTTTTTAATTCGACACAATTCGACAGGTGAATTCCGGCAGGTGGCTGCCGGAATTCACCATATTCAATGAAAAACGGATTCGACATTCCTGCGGGCGAAAAACGGCCGATTTGCCGGATTTTGCCGCGAATTAAAAAAACGGGGAAAAACCCGGAAAAAAATGGCTTGGGGTCCCCCCTCCAAAGCATAACCAGCCTCTGGCTCTTTGAGCTGGTCCTGGTTCTAAAAATGCGGGGAAAAATTTGACAGGGGATCCCCCGTATTTTTAAAACCAGCACCGGGCTCTGCGCCTGGTGCTGGTGCAAAAAATACGGGGGACAAAGAGTAGGGGTCCCCCGTATTTTTTACACCAGCATCGGGCTCCACTAGCTGGACAGATAATGCCACAGCCGGGGGTCACTTTTATACAGTGCCCTGCGGCCGTGGCATTAAATATCCAACTAGTCACCCCTGGCCGGGATACCCTGGGGGAGTGGGGACCCCTTCAATCAAGGGGTCCCCCCCCCAGCCACCCAAGGGCCAGGGGTGAAGCCCGAGGCTGTCCCCCCCCATCCAAGGGCTGCGGATGGGGGGCTGATAGCCTGGAGAAAAATGTCAGAATATTGTTTTTTCCAGTAGTACTACAAGTCCGAGCAAGCCTCCCCCGCAAGCTGGTACTTGGAGAACCACAAGTACCAGCATACGGGAGAAAAACGGGCCCGCTGGTACCTGTAGTACTACTGGGGGAAAAATACCCAAATAAAAACAGGACACACACCGTGACAAGTACAACTTTATTACATACTGCCGACACACACATACTTACCTATGTTGACACGCCGACTGCCACAGTCTCCGACGATCCGAGGGTACCTGTGAAAAAATTATACTCACCTTCCAGCGTCCAGCGATAAATCCACGTCCAGAGTATAATCCAGGTACTTGGCAAAATAAAAAAATGCAAAAACCCGTGCCAGCGGACTGAAAGGGATCCCATATTGACGCGCCATTTTTTCCCCTGATTTTACCGTTCCAGCTATAAAAAAATATATATATATTTTTAAAAATATATAAATAATACTTGTGCCTCCAAAAAAGACAAACCAAGTACCTAATCCCTTCTAATATAAATAGATATGCTATTACCCAAAAAAAAAACACCAAAAAAACACTTTTTAAATTTTTTTTTATTGGTTTCACCCTCCAAAGTGTGGCGGATTGAAAATGACGAATTTACTGTCTAAAAGCACTGTTGTCGATTTTTTTCAAACTTGAATTGAATACACTTTGGTCGAATTGCAGCACTTGTATCATTGCAGAAAAGTCGCATTTGACAAAAGTCGAATTTCAAAAAGTCGAATTTTGAAAGTTCGTTTTTTTGACGGAAAGCACTGAATTGCATTGACTATTTTTTTTTTTTTTGGTGAAAAATTCCCGAAATTCGACAATTTCGGGAATTCGACCGCAATTGCATATACCCCTTAACCTGAAGGGAAGTTACAGGCTAAACTCCTATTACAGACTATTTATCCCTTGCTTAAATGGGATACATATAAATGTCTCCTATAGTGCAGTTGTGTAAGGCTGCCACTAATCCAATCCGATACATGGATGTATGATATACAAACACCTGCAGTTCACCTCTTTTGCTTCCCATTGAAGAAATTTGTTAAGAGTACAAATATGGAGTTATTGTGGCTGGTACATACTTCTGGAATTTAACTTGGTGTATTTATACAGTTTTGTCTGTTATTTTATTGAATGTTCAAAATAGCTAAGGAATATGCTAGTACTCTGTAAGTGAATGCTAATATTTTAATAAATGTTGCTGTTTCCACGTTTCAGCCTAAATCTACAAATGTTCTTGGAGCAGTGAACAAGCCGCTGTCTACAGCAGGGAAACAGATGCAGTCAAAATCATCCAGAATGGAGACGGCCAGCAACGCCAGTAGCGGGTCTAACCCAAGCTCTCCAGGAAGGATTAAGGGAAGGTAGGTAACAGATCTCATCCCCTTTTTTTTTAATATTCTCCTTAAAACCATAGAGACTTATCTGCATCTGAATAAAAATCTGTCCAGTGCTTGAGTCATGTAAGGCATATAGTTATTGGAAATGCATAATAAAGTCTGTCTCTGACTGTCCACGGCAGCTTGGACACCGTAAACTGTAAGTCTTTTCTTCCCTCTTCAGAGCAAATGACTATAGCTGCTCCAAAAAGCTGAAGACACTAGCTAAAGTGTTATTGCTAGAAAATGATATAGGAACTCCATTAACATAAATCTCATTATCAAGCTGCCAGCATTCAGCAAATGTATCCTGCTCCTGAGAAGCAGCCTGCAATGTCATTCAGACTCAGCATGCTTCTGCCAGTATGGGAAGTGTGTGTTCAGTGTAATGTTTGCTGATATCTAGATGTATCTAGTGTAGACTTGTTTGTCCTGTTATTGGTTAATTATAGGTTACCCAGTTACTTCCAATCTTCAGGTTGACCAATGACAACTTTTAGGAATACAATGCATTTTTATATATTCTAGTGCTAGTCCTACCAGAAGAGCTGTAATACAAGTGGCGTCTCCTAAATACACGGAGAATGGAGTGATGTATAGATCACTGGCCACCGTGGAGGCTGAGGCCTTCTATGTGCTGTAAGGCAATACCTGTAGTCACTTGTATTTTAAGGTGGATTACTAGATGCCATAAACCATATATGTTATTGTAAGATCTAATCTTGCATGTCAACCTTTTATGTTCATTTAATGTTTGTTTTGATCTTTCTTTACTCGTACCATGGAAAGAATTGACAGCACTGAACTAGATCATAGTGAAAATGAGGACTATTCTATGATGTCGTCTCCGCTGTCTGGGAAGAAGGGGGATAAAAGAGATGACTCAGACATAGAGAAGCCAAGAGGACGTAAAAAACAGTCTCTCCTAGACCAAGACGATTCTTTGAACATAGATGAATTATCCAGATCTGCTCCAGAACCAAAACCCAGCAGTGGACTGCGTGGCAGAAAGCGACCTGCTGTTGCTTCAGAGTCAGATGAGCAGCCATGGCCAGAGAAGAGGTTAAAGGAAGACTTGCTTGAGTTTGAGGATGAACAAAATAGTCCTCCCAAAAAAGCCAGACGAGGGAGACCACCCAAGGCAGCCAAGGTGGTGGCTGCAGTGGCAAAAGAAGAGCCAGCAGCAAAGACACCTAGGAGGGGCAGAAAAAAGGCGGCCGCAGTAGAAATTCCCCAAGACGAAGAAGTGGAGTCACTTGACATTAATGAGGAACAAGATTCTGAAAACGTTGAACAAAAAAGGAGAGGCAGGGGCTCAAGGACCCCCAGAAAGACTACACCAAAGTAAGCTGTTTGTTTTTATGGTGGGGGGAGGGGTGATAGATTGGGCTATTTTTAAGATATCTAAATAAGCCTCTTTTATTTTAATTGTGTCAACAGGTTTGACCAGTCGGAATCCGCTTTGGAGTCTCCTCCAGTTGCACCACAGAAAAGGAGAGGAAGGCCTCCCAAAACACCCCAAGTACAGGAAAAGAAAAGGTACATTTTTATAAGGGGCTGATATTTTACCAATAAAAACATACAATAATCTCAGATAATAAAATTTTACTTCCTTCTGCATCCGCTTGGGACACAGACACTGGGTATAGCCTGGAGAGGAGAATCTGGGCACCAAATAGTTACTATTTATTTTATTTTTTTCCCAGCAGCCCTAGACACCCTCTCCACTATACCCGGTCACCAGCTGGCCTGTGACCTGCTCTTAACTGGTTCCCCCAGTTACTTTTAGTACTGAGCAGTATGTATTGGCATCTGTACACAGGACACGTGGTCACCCCCTAAAGTTAGAGGAGAGGACGTTTCATACACAGCGAAGGAAGGGTTTCTTCACAGTGAGGGCAGTAAAGAAATGGAATTCACTGTCGGGGAAGGTTGATATGAAAGGGGTAGACAATTTTTTTGCAGAAAGGGACATCCAAGGATATACACTTTAATAATAATGTATGGTAGTATCTGGGGCAGTAAAAGTAAATCCTGAGCATAGCAATAGATCAGCTATGTTACTATGATCTGGAGGATGGTCTTAGCTCAGGGACCAGCCGGAAAGAACTTTTATCTCCTAATTTCTCACATGAAGACTGCTATCTCCTACCTAGGGGAGGCACTGTGGACACTGGGATTTTGGCAACTAAGGTGGCGGTCAGGAGGGCCCTCTAGCTGGGGTGGTCTTCAGTTTGCCGACAACCAGCATACCGGCGCCGGAATCCCGACCGCCGACATACCGACAGCTTTCTCCCTCTTGGGGATCCACGACCCCCCTGGAGGGAGAATAGATAGCGTAGCACGCTACCATGCCCGCAAGGGGCTCATTTGTACTCGCCTAGCTGTCGGTATGCCTGCGGTCGAGAGCCTGACCGCCGGCATAACATACTACACCCTTTAGCTGTGCTCCTGGCGAGTGGATGCAAACTCTAAGAAGGCCTTAAGAGGCACTACCATTTTCAGGGGATATCCTCTTTGGCGAGGACTTGGACAAGTTAATCACCATTTTGGCTGCGTCTAAGACTGCCTTACTGCACTCGGCAGCGCTTCCCAAAGCGAGATCCTCTGTTTTTCGTTCCTTTCGTCCACGGGGGACAGCCAGAGGGCAGGATTCAGCTCGATTCCAGGGTGCATCCTCAAAGGGATCTAAGCCCCGTGGTAAGCAATCCTGGGTAACCAGACAGCCTGCTTCCAAGCCAGCTATATGACAGGGCGGGACTCCACCTGGGGCATCCCTGGGTGGGAAGTCTGCTTCGGTCTTTCACCTCAGTTTGGATGGGTACCACGATGGACCCGTGGGTCAGAGACGTTAACTCTCAAGGATACGCACTAACTTTTGGAAGCGACCTTCATTGTGGCTCTTCACTGGATTCCCAGAGGATGTGGAAAAAGCAGAAGCCCTCCGGTGGGGGGGGAGGGGGGGGGGGTCTATTCACTCTCTTCTGGCCTCCCAAGTCATCTTTCCAGGCACCCAGTCTGAGAGGGGTTTGGGATTTTCTGCAAATTTCTTTCTGGTTCAGAAGCCGTCCGGCTCATTACGACCTATTCTCAAGCTAAAGGCGCTGAACTAGTATCTGTAGTCCCAGGTGTTGCATGGAGTCCATTATCCTGGCTAAGGAGCCTGGGGACTTTATGGCTTCATTGCACATCCTGGATGTGTATTTATACATCCTCATCCATGCCATTTATCAGCATTTTCTCCGGCAGGGTCCACAGATTATCCACAGGATAACATTGGGATATGATGAAGCGACAGCGGATTTGCACCAATCGGTCAAAGCTTTTCGGCCTCCCAGCATACAGCGAGCCCGTCCATATGTCTCTGCTTCCTGGCTCAGGCAAATCAGTTTTTTGTTGCAGCAGGAGCCGGACCTGCCGGGCTGCTGGTTTTTAACAGCCCTAAGCTTTCTTAATTTATTTTTATAGTTTTGCTATTTTTTCTTGAGTGATCTTTCTAAAAAGCATCTTATACGTACCTTAGAAAGAGTTGCTCCAACAACTCTCCGCCAACACTTACCCGTGAGTACAGTGCTGTTACGAGGGGGCGTCTGTGTCGGATATACTAGCAGGTCCAGCAGACGTTACCAGGCTGTGGCCGGAGCATGGGGAGAAGGTAAGGCATCAGTTCCGCTTAGAAGGGGAATATGGACACAGCCGCACTGTTTTGGGAGGAGACTACCAAACTGTCGCTGGCGCGGCTGCCACCTCGGGTGCACCAGCGCTAGGCCTTAGGGGATCATAGGCTCCAGGAATAGTATGAGGCCGCAATCCCTAGGGTTGATGTCAGCAGTGTGTAGTCGGACGCTCCTGGTCGCCCCTCCCCCCGGTTCATGACCAGTTTACTCCGAGTCTCCTGCCATGAACGGTTTTCCTGCTTCTCAGACGCTGTACGCGAAGGCCACCCAGTCACAGCATAGGCGGCTGTGTGACTAGTACGGCTGTGTTCACTGAACATCTGTGTTCACTATAGGTTCATGGAGCAGCAGTGTACACTAGTAGCGTCTGGATCCACTCAGCATTCGCAAACGTATTGATCGGTCCTGGAAGCAAGGTGAGTCTTCCTGTATCCCACTCTACTGAGTACGGGTAATACAGCACTAAGTCTGTATCTACCTTTTTGCATACGAATAGTTACATCAGTGCCTATTGCATATGAGTCTGTATACTATTACTGTGGTTTCTTTCGCTATGCATCCGAATACGATAGATCTGTTTAAACATGATTCAGTAATATGTTCTCCTACATACTTGAAATGTATATAACATAAGGGTACACAATTGCGCCTGAATATGTGGTGGTAATGGTTGTAATACTAAATAACAAGTATACACTGTATATATGAAGAATAAGTGTATTTATTCTAAAACACAATGACAGAAAGAGAGAATAAATGGAAAAAGATGTGAAAAAATAGAAAATTAATGCATTGATGAAAGAGTGTGTATATATATATATATATATGTATATGAAAAAAATCTATACATATGTATATTTTGGTCCGCAGTCCAGTACATTAGAGTGTGGCATCCCACCTCGTTTAATTGTGCTCAAACTTCTACCACAATGTGTGGAGGGGCATATACAACACAGTCCCAGAGGAGCTCATTCAGTAATATGTAGGGGTCACGGTCAAAGAGTCTGTTGCAGCAGCTTGATCCTGTCTTGAGAGGGAGGGGGGGTGAGGTGATCTTCCGACGGTGCTAGCAAATGAAGGGGTACCCCGGGTGGCGCTGCGGGAGGGATGAGTTGCAGGAGATAGGTAATTACTGGCTCTGGACTCGCTGCTCTCTAACTCGGTCTATGGCTGCGGAAGGCGCCCGTGTGGACAGGCGTCTGCCGCTGGCCGGATCCGAGGAGTGCGGTTGTGTCTCTGGGGGGGAAAGTGTCACTGACTTTGAGACCCGGAACGGGACTGTCCGCAGTGCACCTCCCCACTTACAGAGCCCTTACCTCGTTCTTCTGTGTTCGATTCCCGACTTCCGCTGTCACCTTGCTTCCTTGTCAGTCTTGCAGCTTTTCGTCCGGTTTCATTTTCACTTTCCTGTACCTCGCGGTCACGTGACCTGTTCCTGTTCCTCAGCAGTCTTCAGCGCCGTGGGTGATGAATGTGTCCAGGGATAGAGAGCTCTGCTGTGTTGAATATAATTAAGGCAGTCTGTTTGAAAAGGTGTCCTATTATCTCCTATGCGTGTCGACCTTTCTAGGTCTTCCTCAGGGAGTCTATCAGATAGATAGGAAGATACACTCACAGCAACATTAACACTCATATCATGTTTGTCTTGCAAAGCTGTGTTAACCTCTCAGGATCTGGTTCAGGATGGCTTGTATGCAAATTGTTTTAGCTTTCACCAGGGTCTCTTGAAAAATACAAGGCAGATTCAGGTGCAGGTTGATCCACCTTGGGCTATGTTTGCACAGATGTTACCCAGTATAGCTGAACGGATAATTCCTCCAACTCCTTTACCAGGGATAGGTTACATGATTAACCCTTACATGCAGCTTCCTGCCTGCGGTTTATCACTTCCAGCAGCAGCCTCTCAAAAGAAACAGGCTGATAAGCCAGTGGTAAGTAAATCTTCATACTCACAGGCTACACATGTTTCAGATGAGGATTCATCGGAGGATGAAAGCTCAATAAATTCTACTTCGGCATACGAAGAGTAGGAGGAAGGTCTCAGCTCAGTGGATATAGCTGAGTTAATTAAAGCAATGAAAGCCATTCTATCCTTAGAGGATTCAGCAGAGCCTGTGTTAAAAACCAAGGCACCTGTGTTTAAACGTCCCAAAACATTTAAAACTGAGTTTCCAGGGCCAGATCAGCTGACGGAAATCATGGAAGAGGCTTGGGCTACGCCCAATAAGAAGTTTAGAAGTCCTAAGAAATGGAATTCCAGTTATCCTCTTCCAGCTGGGGATTGTTTAAAAAGGGAGGTGGCTCCTAGAGTAGATATGCATGTGATTCGATTAGTGCGAAAATCTACATTACCTTTGCCTTCAACATCATTAAATGATGTCACGGATAGGAGATTGGATGGTTTTTAAAAAACATTTTTTCCCTGTCTGCGGCAGTCATAAGGCCAGCCATGGCTTCAGCTTGGATGGCAAAGGCAGTGACTGCCTGGGCTGATGCATTGGAGGGGGATTTTTCAATAGCATCTAGAGAGCAAAAATCCCATATAGTACATTTAAAACAGGCTGCAATGTTCTTGGAAGAAGCAGCATTGGATATGGGTAATATTGCCTCCAGGGCATCAGCTTCAACAATAGCTGCTCGCAGAGCAGTTTGGCTACGTACGTGGAAAACTGATTCAGAATCTAAGAAGGTTTTGGAATCTCTGCCTTTTTCTGGAGATATTCTTTTTGATAAAGAATGGACAGATATTTTGGAGTCAGAAACAGACTCCAAGAAGGTAAAGTTTCCTTCCACATACAATTTCAAACCTAAAGTTCCGACTTTTCGGCCCTTTCGGTCTCAAGGAAAAGCTAAAGGAAAAAGTGATGGCAAGCAGTCCCAATACAACAAGTCTGGTAAGACTAAAAAGCATTGGGCTACCAGAGGACCGGTTGGGAAAACAGATAATAAGCCATCAGCCTGATGGTGCGGGCCTCCACCTGGGGGATCCCAGGGTGGGGGGTCGACTTCTTCAGTTTGCTCTGAGCTGGCAGCAGTCTACAACAGATGCCTGGGTGCAGGAAGCGGTATCACTTGGTTATGCTTATGCCTTCAAGTAGCACCCTCCTCAAAGGTTTTTTTGTACCAGCCCATCTCAGGTAGAGATGTAGGCCAGGGCTTTGTAAGAGGCAGTTCAGAAATTGCTTCAGTCAGGAGTAGTCATTCCAGTTCTTCCTGCACAACGAGGACAGGATTTTTACTCCAACCTATTTCTAGTTCAGAAACCAATTGGGTCATTTCAGCCAATTCTCAGTCTCAAAGGGCTGAACAAATACATTTGGGTACCTCTGTTTCACATGGAGACTTTATGTTCCATCATTTTGGCCATGGAGCCAGGGGATTATATGGTATCCCTGGATATACAGGATGCTTACCTACATGTTCCCATAGCACTGTCCCATCAGTGTTATCTCAGGTTCGCTATCCTCCAACAGCATTTTCAGTTCCAGGCCCTACCTTTTCGGTTAGTCACAGCCTCCAGAGTATTTACCAGGATTATGGTCGTAATGGCAGCTTATCTCCGCCAGCAGGGGATAAGATCTTTTAATCCTGGCATAGTCGCAGGACTTGCTCCTATGTCATCTGCAACAGACAATAAAGTGTCTGCAAAGGCACGGGTGGCTCATAAATTGGGCAAAATCGTCTCTGGTTCCGTCACAGCGGATCACTCACTTGGGGGGCTTTACTGGATTCAAGTCTTCAGAGGGTTATTTTACCTCTGAACAAGATATCCATGGTTCAGTCAAGGATTCAGGACTTGCTACACTGTCAAAAGGTATCCATTCACGCAGCAATGCGTGTAATGGGATTGATGGTGTCAACATTCGACATGGAGTATGCACAGTTCCAGTCGAGGCCTCTGCAGCATCTGATTCTTGCCAAATGGAATGAGTTGCATCAGACGATAAAAACGCAGACTATGGTTCTTACGATAGAAGTAAGAAGGTTATTAGCCTGGTGGCTACAGACATCCCATCTGGACAAAGGGAGACCCTTTTGGATATCAGCTTGGGAAATTCTGACAACAGATTCCAGTCTCCAGGGCTGGAGAGCAGTGTCAGGTAGGTTGTGTTTCCAGGGGCAATGGACCAAGGAAGAAGGTTGCCTGCCAATAAATATATTGGAACTTCGGGGTATATACGTGGCACTGATTCTGGCAAAGGACATTCTTCGGGAAAAAACAGTTCAAATCCGCTCGGACAATGCGACGGGAGCAGCGTACCTCAACCATCAGGGAGGAACTCGCAGCCGAAAAGCGATGGAGGTAAGTCGCATACTAAAGTGGGCAGAACTCCATCATCCAGCCTTGTCCGCAGTGTTTGTTCCAGGAGTGCTAAACTGGGAAGCGTATATTTTCAGTTAACACGCCATTCAGGCAAGTGAATGGGCTCTACACCCGGAGCTCTTCCAGACTCTAGTAGACAAGTGGGGGTTGCCAGAGAGAGATCCCATGGCGTCCCGTCAGAACAACAAAGTTCTCGCATACGGGTCAAGAACAAAGGATCCCAGAGCGGTGTTTGTGGATGCCCCGTTGGTGAGATGGGACTTTCATCCGGCTTATGCGTTTCCTCCAATCACCCTCTTACCCAGGGTGGTGAGAAAGATAAAGCAAGGAAAGGGTGCCGTGATACGAATAGCTCTGGCTTGGCCCAGAAGGCATTGTTACACAGATCTGCAGAGAATGTCGATGGATGCTTCACTCCTGCTCCCTCAACGTCCAGATCTACTGATGCTGGGTCCTTGTTATCACAGACATCTGGATCGACTGTCTTTGACAGCGTAGCTCTTGAAACCTCTATCCTGAAGTCAAGAGGATTCTCACAACAGGTAATTCAAACAATGCTCAGAGCAAGGAAACCTTCCTCAGCTCGCACTTACCACCGAATATGGGAAACCTATATTTATTGGTGCAGTGAACGGAAAATGGACCCTAAGTAACATAGTATCTAAGGTTGAAAAAAGACAATTGTCCATCGAGTTCAACCTATTTGTGGTCTCCTATGCATGATTATTTTGTATAAAATTTTGACTAAAGTTGATGACTGCCGTTACGTTTTACCCCTCTTTTTTTATAATAACCATAGTGCGTGACTATGCCCCGTAACCCTGGATAGCCTTATCCATTAGGAATTTATCTAACCCATTCTTAAAGGTGTTGACTGAGTCAGCCATTACAACTCCCTTAGGCAGGGAATTCTAAACACGTATCGTCCTTACCGTAAAAAAGCCTTTACGCCGTATTGTGCGGAATCTCCTCTCCTCTAACCTGAGCGAGTGTCTACGAGTTCTCTGTGTTGATCTAACCAAAAACAGGTCCTGCGCAAGATCTGTATATTGTCCCCTTATATATTTGTAAATGTTGATCATGTCCCCTCTTAATCTCCTCTTTTCCAGTGTAAACATGCCTAGTCTTGCAAGCCTTTCCTCGTATTCCAGCGTCTCCATACCCTTAATTAGTTTGGTCGCCCGCCTTTGATCCTTTTCTAGCTCCAGGATATCCTTTTTGTAGTAAGGTGCCCAGAATTGTACACAGTATTCAAGGTGTGGCCTCACAAGTGATTTATATAACGGGAGTATAATACTCTCGTCCCTAGCATCAATTCCCCGTTGTATGCATGCTAATATCTTATTAGCCTTCTTTGCTGCAGTCCTACGTTGGGTACTACTGCTCAGTTACCTACAGCACCTTGTATTCCCAGGTGGTTTCCCATCCAGATTGGGCGTATCTAGTGTGGTGTGGCTGTAGATAAGTCTTTCAGGGTCTTAGCATTCCTTCAGGCAGGAATGGATAAAGGTTTGAAGGTGGCTTCCTTGAGAGTGCAAGTGTCAGCATTGACTGTATGGTTCCAAAAGAAAATTGCCAACTTACAGGATGTTCGTACTTTTTTCCAGGGAATGCTGCGCATTCAACCTCCTTTTGTTCCTCCTACAGTGCCTTGGGACTTAAATTTAGTCCTAAAGGCCTTTCAAGTTGCCCCATTTGAACCACTTAATAAAGTGGATCTTAAATTGTTGACAGCTTAAGTTCTCTTTCTACTGGCCATGGCGTCGGCTAGAAGAGTGTCAGATTTAGGTACATTGTCATGTCTTTTCCCATTTCTGTTTTTTTTTTTTTTATGCAGATAAAGCAGTTCTCAGAATTAGATCTGGGTATCTTCCTAAGGTGGTGTCTAAATTCCACCTTAACGTAGAAATTGTAGTCCCGGCTTTTCAGGTACCGGGCCTTTCTGCGGGAGATGCATCGCTGGACACGGTCCGTGCCTTAAGGATCTACGCGGATTGTACCAGTGCCATCAGAAAGACAGATTCTCTCTCTTCATTCTCTACCAATTTCACAAGAGAGGATGGCCTGCTGATAAGCGCACACTGGCAAGGTGGCTTTGGATGACTATTTCAGAAGTATATTCTCAAGCTGAGCTCCCTGTTCCAACTAATGTCTCTGCTCACTCTGCTCGTAAGGTATGTCCATCATGGGCAGCACTAAGTGGTGCTTCAGCAGAACAAATATGTAAGGCAGCCACATGGTCTTCCATTAACACATTCATTAGACATTATGCCATTGATACCTTTTGCCTCTCACGACGCTGAAATCGGGCGAAGGATTCTCCTGTCCAATCAGGAGCGTCCCCACCACTTAAATGCTTTGGAAAATCCCAATGTTATCCTGTGGATAACATGTGGATCCTGCCGGAGAAATATACGTTTTGGTAAGAACTTACCGTTGATAACGGTATTTCTCCTAAATCCACAGGTTCCTCAGGGATCCCACCCTGACGCACCTGATTTGAGGATCCTTTTACTCACTAACCTCTTCCTTCTTGTACGGAAGGGTGTGTTGTTTGTTCTTCTCGCCTGATTAGGGCTATCTATGATGCTCCTGCCTTGAGCTTTGGAAATACAACTGATTTGCCTGAGCCAGGAGGCGGGGATATATGGATGTGCCCGTTGCATGCTGGGAGGCCGAAAAGCTTTGACCGATTGGTGCAAATCCGCTGTCGCTTCATCATATCCCAATGTTATCCTGTGGAACCTGTGGGCTTAGGAGAAATACCGTTATCAACGGTAAGTTCTTACCATAACGTATATTTCTCTCGTTTGCAATACAGTCCGATCATTACCAATTTCAGGCGTTACTGTTTGGACTGTCCACAGCACCGCAGGTCTTTACCTAGATTCCCTGTCTTTCACAATTGTTGGAGCTTTTAACTGGACATATTCCACTGATGATGGTGCTTTTGCAGACACACAGATGGATGGCACAAGTCATAGTTAACACATTCTTGGCAGATGTTGTACTTGGGATTCCTAACTTCAATGGGTCTTTCTCCCAGAGGACAAACTTCGGCCCTGCAATCCATAGTTTGCACATTCCTCAGTCTTTGTGTCCATACGTGCTTACATGCGGAGCCTGGGGACTCTGGTCTCCACATTCCGTAATGGTGGAGTATGCCTAGTTCCACACTCGCCCTTTGCAACTGAATGTGCTTACCTGGTGGATCAAAATCGCACCTGCACATCAAGGCTCAGACAATATCCCTCTTTCAGGAGGTTCGCAACTCGCTGTTGTGGCTCCACCGGTACCACCTGGACAAGGGCCGTCCACTTTGGATCTAGGTCCTACTCAGTATTGATGCAAGTCTTCAGGGGTTGGGGCAGTGTCTTGTTAACGAGTGTTCCAGGGCCAGTGGACATCTCAGGAGTGCCAGCTTCTGATCATTATCCTGGAGCCCAGGGCGGTGTACAGGGTTCTGTGCATGGCTCAACCTCTCCTCCAGGGCTGTCCAGTCAAGATGCAGTCGGACAACATGACTGCTGTTGTCTACATAAACCACCAGGGCGGAATTCGCCAGGCCCGTTATTCGCTGGGTGGAGCAGTACCTTACTGCTCTGTTGACGGTGTTCATTCCCGGCGTTCACAATTGGGAGGCGGATTTTCTAAACCTATCTACGGGTATTCAGAGTCTTGCACATCTCTCCACTGTGCCCAAGAGGCGTGACTGGATGCTAGAGGCTAGGTTTAGTGAGGGCATGTAGAGGGAATAGAGAGCTGTGCGGAGATTTGTGTATGCGGAGATCCATCTGATTCCAGAGATTTATGCAATTGCATGCATATGGATGGGTGTGGTGTGGTCACACCTCTGCATATGAGATATGAATATCTTCATTTATCTCTGCACACAGTGTGAGTGTAATTACTGCTGGCACGTATGCAACTCTAAATACAACCCATTGTGTGACGTGGTTTGAAATATACTTTTACAAGTGACAGATAACTTGATTGCTGATATGATATTCTGTGTTTAGTAATGTAGGGCGGCCAAGAAAGGCAGTCAGTAAAGAACCGGACTCAGACGAGGAGATGGAGAACAGCCTGGCTCTTAGTGATGTCTCCAGAGAAGAAGAGGAAGAAATTGCTCCTTTACCTGTAAGTTCACCCCATGTCGAACATTTCCTTGTGACACGGCTGACGTTGGATCTTTATAAGCTTAGTACGCTGAGATAACGGCAAGTTGTCACATAGCCAGGTTATCTGTAAAAGAAAAGGTTATTACGGCCGGTGAGTTAGTGAACACATACACAAACCTGTCCTATTATTAAGTGTAAGTGTTTTATATACCTTTTTGAACAAGCATCATATCCTATTCAGAGCATTCGTACATTTTTGTCAAGAATGTTATCAATTTCACATACACACTATAAGCTCTGACTTGTATTAGCAGCAGGGGGCAGCATACCCTAATATTAATATTTCTAGACTTTTCTACTTATACTTGCCAAATATTAAAAAAACTTTGCTCACTGTATGTGAGAAAGTACAAGTAGCATCATTCTATTGCAGCGTTTGTATATCTTTGCACCTGCAGCACACACATACAAATCTTTGCTGAGAATATGAGAGTATAAACCGAAGGACACAGTCCTGGTTCTGCATGTCAGCATACATTTAAACAAACCACTATTCTGAGTTTAACTATTAGTTTCTTCCGCGCATATATATATATATATATATGTGTATATATATATATATATATATATATATATACTCACTATGACCCCTTTGCTTGAATGTCTTTTAGTGTGTTAAGCTGGGTACTTACCTGGCTGCCGATCTGACAATGTATCGGTTAGTACGTGCATACACATACCAGTCGTCCGCCTGAAGTGTTGTGCCTGACGTCACAACTGGGCAGGCATTTAAATGTGCCTGCCCAGTTGAGATGTCAGTCGCCGGCGGGCCCCGTAGCAAGTGTACGACTGCCCGCACACACCGCTAGATACGCCAACATATCTGTAGATATATCCTCCATCGGCTGTGCAATATTTCTGTGAATTACTTAATTCACAGACATGGGTACACACCCTCTGCCATATATCGGCCGTTCATTTGCCCATCCAATATATTGCTCAGTGTGTATCCAGCTTTAGACTGTATGTATGAATGTGGAGTATGGTAGCTGCAATTTTTTTGCTGAGATACAGTACAGTACATCCTTTTCATGAAAGTGTTGCAAGCTCCTTATTTAATGACTGTAGCACAGAAACATCCTGCTTGTCCATGATGTATTTACTTCAGAGTAGAAAGAAACACAGCTTAATAATCATTTGGGTCACACCTGCACCCATTTCCCTTTTTAATGTCGTTAAGGGGGAACTAGAATACTACATGAGACTTCAGACACAAATGTAGACGGCTTTTACACTGAATAATTATATTGATGATCTTCAAAAATAATGAAGTGGTAAAAGTAAAACACTTCATGTAAAGCTGCATCTCCCTATTTCAGCTCCTTGGTTCCCCCATATGGCCAGCACTGCACCATGCAGCCTCTGAGTGTTTGGTACAGAAGCTACAGTAGTTGTCCCAGTCTCCAACAACTTAAAGTTTTGGTCTGTCATTGTCCTTTCATTGCTCAAATAAATATTTTTCCCACTATTTCATTGAACATGCTTATTCCTGTGCATGGATTGCACAAGGGTGCAGAAAAGGAGTATTTGGAAGAAAAGAAAAAAAAATACACATTATTAAAGTTTAATTTATTTGCAGGCACGGCGCTGGTCTGCAAACAAACGATGAGAAATCATTCGGCGATTACCTGACGTGAGGAGGAATACATGAAATGTCTCTTTTACAGCAGCCTAGGACTGAGGCTGTGCAGAAACTGGGACATGCACGGACAACAAGAATAGACTCATACCCCTGCAACTGCAGCCACAATTGTTTATCATTAGCTGTGGGTAGTTGTGTGGTTTGTAATGTGCGCTGGACACGTAGACCTGAAAAATGTAAATACCTTTTTTTTCTGTTTGTTTTTTATTTTATTTTAAATGCATCATACAGTGCTTGTATAGCTTTTATTTTGCAACTTTAAACTGACATTAAGCAGATAGCCATCAGATTTTCCAATATGACAGATGAAAATGAAGCAATATTTGCCATTGTGTGTGCTGTAATCTCCTTGACATTTTACTGTGAAAAAGAAAAATTTTAAAAACTGTCATAAATGGTCTTTACACTTTCAATAATGTAATGTTTTTGTAGCCATTAGAGCACATTTTGGTCTTCGTGGTGCTCTCCTTACTTTTTTTATTTTATTTTTGCGTGTTGTGTTTTGTTTTTTATTTAATTTTTTGCCCCTGAGTATCCGTTGTCCAGCAGGATAGAAGTGTGGCCCTCTGGGAATGCTGTCATTTTTAACCTCTGTTGTTGCCAGACCCGGGTGGCTGTCGTGTGGCATTGCAAAATTGTAAGAAAGATGATTTAAAACGTTTTATAAAGTGTTTGCGCTATGAAAATAATGAATTAAAGACGCTGCCTATCTTCTCTTCTCTAGTTTCAAGTAATTCACTTCATCAATACATTTCTAAAGGGTTTTGTTTCGTCCCCCTCTCCCACATTGCGTTTAGAGATTTGTCCCGACTGTAGTAAGTGCGCATGAATTTGGCTGCACATTTGATCAATTAAAGAAAGTGTTAAGGATGTGAAAATATTTTATATAAAGATATTAAATGTATGGTGTTACGGCAATATAAATGAAGCTATAAAGATGCAATGTAGTCGAATTTTTGTGCAAGAATAACAGGCTTTAGCCTTTTTATTGTTTTTTTCTTTTAGCGCTTGCATGTGTATGATGGGGTTGGGGATCTGATGTACGTTTTATAAATAATTGCTACTACAAAGCTGCCTCTCATCTTTAACTGTGCCAACTGGGAAACCCACAGTATGAATTGTAAAGCCTTGTTGCTTGGCATAACACAAGTCCCATTTCAGGAAACTTAAGAATCTTGTGAGTGTAATGTAATGTTTTTCTATTTCATTTACCCTGTTAACCAATTACCAGTATTGGACTATAATCCCAGCCTATATATCATGGACATCTTAACAGCACTGTACATCTTGAAATTCATCTGGTTAACTTCAAGGTTTTGTTCCCTTTAAGGAGATGTTGCATTACACAGTAGAACTGTAACTGCAAATGTTGAACAACGTTGTATTTTACTTCTAGGTATCCATTGTGTTTATATATTGTGTATAATTCAACATTTTTTTAATGAAATGGCTGTATAATATCTTACGTGTGTGAGAACTATGTTCCTTTCTAGGACTTGAATGAGAAATGTATTTTATATTTCATGTGGTGTTTGAATGATGTAGCAAATACATCTTTAAGCATAAGCAAACATTGTTTAATTAAAGTAAATGTTTATAGAGCTTCTCTTAAAAGCATGCTCTCACCATCAACCGAGTTATTTTCAGGTATTTTGCTGGAAAACTGTCATGGCTGCTGTGAATGGACTTCTTCTGGATGCTGACTGAAATATCATAGTTGCCTGGCTGTGTTTAAATGTCTTTTCCTAAATGCAGTGGCCTTTTAAAGCGTATTTGTCATGCAGTTTTTAAAAGTCTTCCATTAATAGTATAATCTGAGTAACACTATATAAATAAGAAAAGTCCTGTCTTTAAATTTTTAACCAATTCAAGACTGCAGGGTCTTAAGCCAAACCCATGCCTCCTTATCTTCCTTTTTTCATGAGCAGACCTACCTGTGCAGATGTGAAAAATGGTGGTAGCCTTGGGCTTTAATGCCTGGGGATATTCAGTTAGAGCCCTTTTTTCTGGCCTGGTAAATTACCCCGTTATTGGTGTTAACACACAGGTCCAGGAACTTATCTCTGATTCTATGAGTTAACATTGTTCAGGCACCCAATAACCGGCTATATATCGGAGATTTTTTTTTTGAGACTTGTTCAGACCCAAAAAGAAATCCCTGTTGACTGCAGCCTGCTAATTGTGTAGTCCCCCAGCTAATTGACTATCCCACCTCCCCGAGAGAAAGTTAAAATGTTCAGAGCAATGTTTTTTTATTTTTTGTTCTCAAAGCTAGATACAGTAGTCAGGACTTGTAAATAATGTATGGTATCTCGTATAGTAGTAACAGTGGCGAATTATACACTTCCCTGCCGTGCTAACCAATCATCAGTGATCGGCAACACTGGTGGGAGGGTGCAGGGGAGGCAGAGGCACCTTACCGGTCCATCTGAGAGCAGCAGCGGAGGGAAGTTTCCCTTCCCTGCAGCTGCTAACACGGTTTATCTGACTGGTCGCATCCTGTGTGACCAGGTCAGGTAAAGCACTTGCTGGTATGGTCGCATCGGATGTGATCATGCCAGGCAAGTGGTTAAATGCATTAAAAGAAAGCTTGATAGTCGGCCACTGCATATCTGTTGTATAAAGGGTACCGACAGCTCTCCAAGTGAACTTAAGTGTTGTGTGAAAATGTTCACCTTTTTTACCTCAAAGGAGGATCCCTAAGGAGAGCGAGAAGCTAAGCAAGGAGACCTAGGGCCCTTTGGAATAGTCTGCCTATACCTGCAAACCTTACACATTTAACATACAGCAGGCGGAGCTTGGCCTGTCGTCCCAGCATTTACAGCACTGAGCAGGGCAGCATCAGAGGCGGATTATTCTCCTCAGCGCCAGGCTTTTGACAGCATCAGTCGGAGGAAGGCCTGTCCGGAGGTGCGGCCTGGCAAAGATTGGCATTATACTTGATTTTCCATAGGGAAGCAAGACGTTCAGCTAGTGTGTATTTATATGTGAGTTACAGTATAAGGTTTGTTGTATGTCAAAATTTTAGGTCCCAAGATTTAATGTGCTCGCTTTTGAAAAAAAAAAAAATGGTTACCCACATATGATATGCTACCACTTCGGTAAAATGGAGTTGCAACACCATTAGGAAGATTAGCTTGGTGTGGCAGGCATAGTTTTGTGGAGTGTGTGGTTATGGTGATTGTCTGCTGACTGCTGCATAACCGGAAGGTTACCACTGTTTATGTAAATGTATTTTACATTCTTTCCACTTGTAAGTCAGCACAATGACATCCTTGACTTACTTATTTCTCTATCGTCCTAGTGGATGCTGGGGTTCCTGAAAGGACCATGGGGAATAGCGGCTCCGCAGGAGACAGGGCACAAAAAGTAAAGCTTTTTCAGATCAGGTGGTGTGCACTGGCTCCTCCCCCTATGACCCTCCTCCAGACTCCAGTTAGATTTTTGTGCCCGGCCGAGAAGGGTGCAATCTAGGTGGCTCTCCTAAAGAGCTGCTTAGACAAAGTTTAGCTAGGTTTTTTATTTTACAGTGATTCCTGCTGGCAACAGGATCACTGCAGCGAGGGACTGAGGGGAGAAGGAGTCAACTCACCTGCGTGCAGGATGGATTGGCTTCTTGGCTACTGGACATCAAGCTCCAGAGGGACGATCACAGGTACAGCCTGGATGGTCACCGGAGCCGCGCCGCCGGCCCCCTTGCAGATGCTGAAGTCAGAAGAGGTCCAGAATCGGCGGCTGAAGACTCCTGCAGTCTTCTAAAGGTAGCGCACAGCACTGCAGCTGTGCGCCATTTTCCTCTCAGCACACTTCACACGGCAGTCACTGAGGGTGCAGGGCGCTGGGAGGGGGGCGCCCTGGGAGGCAAATGAATACCTATAAAGGCTAAAAATACCTCACATATAGCCCCTAGAGGCTATATGGAGATATTTAACCCCTGCCTGATTTTTCTAAATAGCGGGAGACGAGCCCGCCAGAAAAGGGGCGGGGCCTATCTCCTCAGCACACGGCGCCATTTCCTCTCACAGCTCCGCTGGTCAGGACGGCTCCCAAGTCTCTCCCCTGCACTGCACTACAGAAACAGGGTAAAACAGAGAGGGGGGGGCAAATTTATGGCGATATTTTGATATAACAAAACAGCTATAAGGGAGCACTTATTATAAGGCTATCCCTGATATATATATAGCGCTTTTGGTGTGTGCTGGCAAACTCTCCCTCTGTCTCCCCAAAGGGCTAGTGGGTCCTGTCTTCGTTAGGAGCATTCCCTGTGTGTCTGCTGTGTGTCGGTACGTGTGTGTCGACATGTATGAGGACGATATTGGTGTGGAGGCGGAGCAATTGCCAAATATGAGGATGTCACCCCCTAGGGAGTCGACACCAGAATGGATGCCTTTATTTATGGAACTACGGGATAGTGTCAACACGCTAAAGCAGTCGTTTGACGACATGAGGCGGCCGGACAATCAATTAGTGCCTGTCCAGGCGACTCAAACACCGTCAGGGGCTGTGAAACGCCCTTTGCCTCAGTCGGTCGACACAGACCCAGACGCAGACACTGACTCCAGTGGTGACGGTGACGATTCAACCGTATTTTCCAGTAGGGCCACACGTTATATGATTTTGGCAATGAAGGAGGCGTTACATTTAGCTGATACTACAGGTACCACTAAACGGTATTATGTGGGGTATGAAAAAACTACCTATAGTTTTTCCTGAATCAGAAGAATTAAATGACGTGTGTAATGAAGCGTGGGTTGCCCCTGATAAAAAGCTGATAATTTCAAAGAAATTATTGGCATTATACCCTTTCCCGCCAGAGGTTAGGGAGCGCTGGGAAACACCTCCTAGGGTGGACAAGGCGCTAACACGCTTATCTAAACAAGTGGCGTTACCCTCTCCTGAGACGGCCGCACTTAAAGATCCATCAGATAGGCGGATGGAAAATATCCAAAAAAGTATATACACACATGCAGGTGTTATACTACGACCAGCTGTAGCGACTGCCTGGATGGGCAGTGCTGGGGTAGTTTGGTCAGAGTCCCTGATTGAAAATATTGATACCCTGGACAGGGACAATATTTTACTGTCGTTAGAACAAATAAAGGATGCATTTCTTTATATGCGTGATGCACAGAGGGATATCTGCACACTGGCATCACGGGTAAGTGCTATGTCCATTTCGGCCAGAAGAGCTTTATGGACGCGACAGTGGACAGGCGATGCGGATTCAAAACGGCATATGGAAGTTTTGCCGTATAAAGGGGAGGAGTTATTTGGAGTCGGTCTATCAGATTTGGTGGCCACGGCTACAGCCGGGAAATCCACCTTTCTACCTCAAGTCACTCCCCAACAGAAAAAGGCACCGACTTTTCAACCGCAGCCCTTTCGTTCCTTTAAAAATAAGAGAGCAAAGGGCTATTCATATCTGCCACGAGGCAGAGGTCGAGGGAAGAGACAGCAACACGCAGCTCCTTCCCAGGAACAGAAGCCCTCCCCGGCTTCTACAAAAGCCTCAGCATGACGCTGGGGCTTCTCAAGCGGACTCGGGGACGGTGGGCGGTCGTCTCAAAAATTACAGCGCGCAGTGGGCTCACTCGCAGGTAGATCCCTGGATCCTGCAGATAATATCTCAAGGGTACAGGTTGGAATTAGAGACAGATCCACCTCGCCGTTTCCTGAAGTCTGCTTTACCAACGTCCCCCTCCGAAAGGGAGACGGTTTTGGAAGCCATTCACAAGCTGTACTCTCAGCAGGTGATAGTCAAGGTACCTCTTCTACAACAAGGGAAGGGGTATTATTCCACTCTTTTTGTGGTACCGAAGCCGGATGGCTCGGTAAGGCCTATTCTAAATCTGAAGTCCTTGAACCTGTACATAAAGAAGTTCAAGTTCAAGATGGAGTCACTCAGAGCAGTGATAGCGAACCTGGAAGAGGGGGACTTTATGGTATCCTTGGACATCAAGGATGCGTATCTCCACGTTCCAATTTACCCCTCACACCAGGGGTACCTCAGGTTCGTTGTACAAAACTGTCACTATCAGTTTCAGACGCTGCCGTTCGGATTGTCCACGGCACCTCGGATCTTTACAAAGGTAATGGCCGAGATGATGATTCTTCTTCGAAGAAAAGGCATATTAATTATCCCATACTTGGACGATCTCCTAATAAGGGCGAGGTCCAGAGAACAGCTAGAGATGGGATTAGCACTGTCTCAAGAAGTGCTAAAACAGCACGGGTGGATTCTGAATATTCCAAAATCCCAGTTAATGCCGACAACTCGTCTGCTGTTCCTAGGGATGATTCTGGACACGGTTCAGAAAAAGGTTTTTCTCCCGGAGGAAAAAGCCAAGGAGTTATCCGACCTTGTCAGGAACCTCCTAAAACCAGGAAAGGTGTCTGTACATCAATGCACAAGAGTCCTGGGAAAAATGGTGGCTTCTTACGAAGCAATTCCATTCGGCAGATTCCACGCAAGAATTTTCCAAAGGGATCTGTTGGACAAATGGTCAGGGTCGCATCTTCAGATGCACCTACGGATAACCCTGTCTCCAAGGACAAGGGTGTCTCTTCTGTGGTGGTTGCAGAGTCCTCATCTATTGGAGGGCCGCAGATTCGGCATACAGGATTGGATCCTGGTGACCACGGACGCCAGCCTGAGAGGCTGGGGAGCAGTCACACAAGGAAGAA
Organism: Pseudophryne corroboree; assembly: GCF_028390025.1. NCBI lineage: Eukaryota > Metazoa > Chordata > Amphibia > Anura > Myobatrachidae > Pseudophryne > Pseudophryne corroboree. Next base: position 145,318,294 of record NC_086445.1, read on the forward strand.
ACTTCCAGGGAGTATGGACGAGCCTGGAAACGTCTCTTCACATAAACATTCTGGAACTAAGAGCAATATACAATGCTCTAAGCCAGGCAGAACCTCTGCTTCAGGGAAAACCGGTGTTGATCCAGTCGGACAACATCACGGCAGTCGCCCATGTGAACAGACAGGGCGGCACAAGAAGCAGGAGTGCAATGGCAGAAGCTGCAAGGATTCTTCGCTGGGCAGAGAATCATGTGATAGCACTGTCAGCAGTGTTCATCCCGGGAGTGGACAACTGGGAAGCAGACTTCCTCAGCAGACACGATCTTCACCCGGGAGAGTGGGGACTTCATCCAGAAGTCTTCCACATGCTGGTAACCCGTTGGGAAAGACCAATGGTGGACATGATGGCGTCTCGCCTCAACAAAAAACTGGACAGGTATTGCGCCAGGTCAAGAGATCCGCAGGCAATAGCTGTGGACGCGCTGGTAACGCCTTGGGTGTACCAGTCGGTGTATGTGTTTCCTCCTCTGCCTCTCATACCAAAAGTATTGAGAATTATACGGCAAAGAGGCGTAAGAACGATACTAGTGGTTCCGGATTGGCCAAGAAGGACTTGGTACCCGGAACTTCAAGAGATGATCACGGAAGATCCGTGGCCTCTACCTCTAAGGAGGGACTTGCTTCAGCAGGGTCCCTGTCTGTTTCAAGACTTACCGCAGCTGCGTTTGACGGCATGGCGGTTGAACGCCGGATCCTAAAGGAAAAAGGCATGCCGGAAGAAGTCATTCCTACTTTGATTAAAGCAAGGAAGGAAGTAACCGTGCAACATTATCACCGAATTTGGCGAAAATATGTTGCGTGGTGCGAAGATCGGAGTGCTCCGACGGAGGAATTTCAACTGGGTCGATTCCTACATTTCCTGCAATCAGGATTGTCTATGGGTCTCAAATTGGGATCTATTAAGGTTCAAATTTCGGCCCTGTCGATTTTCTTTCAAAAAGAATTGGCTTCAGTCCCTGAAGTCCAGACCTTTGTTAAGGGAGTGCTGCATATACAGCCTCCTGTGGTGCCTCCAGTGGCACCGTGGGATCTCAATGTGGTTTTGGACTTTCTAAAATCTCATTGGTTTGAACCACTAAATAAGGTGGATTTGAAATATCTCACTTGGAAAGTGACCATGCTTCTAGCCCTGGCTTCTGCCAGGAGAGTATCAGAATTGGCAGCTTTATCTTACAAAAGCCCATATCTGATTTTCCATTCGGACAGGGCAGAACTGCGGACTCGTCCGCATTTTCTCCCTAAGGTGGTGTCAGCATTTCATCTGAACCAGCCTATTGTAGTGCCTGCGGCTACAAGTGACTTGGAGGACTCCAAGTTACTGGACGTTGTCAGAGCATTAAAAATATATATTGCAAGGACAGCTGGAGTCAGAAAATCTGACTCGTTGTTTATATTGTATGCACCCAACAAGATGGGTGCTCCTGCGTCTAAGCAGACGATTGCTCGTTGGATCTGTAGCACAATCCAACTTGCACATTCTGTGGCAGGCCTGCCACAGCCTAAATCTGTAAAGGCCCACTCCACAAGGAAGGTGGGCTCATCTTGGGCGGCTGCCCGAGGGGTCTCGGCATTACAACTTTGCCGAGCAGCTACGTGGTCAGGGGAGAACACGTTTGTAAAATTTTACAAATTTGATACTCTGGCTAAGGAGGACCTGGAGTTCTCTCATTCGGTGCTGCAGAGTCATCCGCACTCTCCCGCCCGTTTGGGAGCTTTGGTATAATCCCCATGGTCCTTTCAGGAACCCCAGCATCCACTAGGACGATAGAGAAAATAAGATTTTACTTACCGATAAATCTATTTCTCGGAGTCCGTAGTGGATGCTGGGCGCCCATCCCAAGTGCGGATTATCTGCATAAATTGTACATAGTTATTGTTAACTAATTCGGGTTATTGTTGAAGGAAGCCATCTTTCAGAGGCTCCGCTGTTATCATACTGTTAACTGGGTTTAGATCACAGGTTGTACGGTGTGATTGGTGTGGCTGGTATGAGTCTTACCCGGGATTCAAAATCCTCCCTTATTGTGTACGCTCGTCCGGGCACAGTACCTAACTGGAGTCTGGAGGAGGGTCATAGGGGGAGGAGCCAGTGCACACCACCTGATCTGAAAAAGCTTTACTTTTTGTGCCCTGTCTCCTGCGGAGCCGCTATTCCCCATGGTCCTTTCAGGAACCCCAGCATCCACTACGGACTCCGAGAAATAGATTTATCGGTAAGTAAAATCTTATTTTTTTGATGGCATATGTCCATAGGCGAACAAACCATTTCAGAGTTGCTGAAGGAAAGAACGTGTCAAGGTAGCAAAGCATTGGTGATATGAATAGTGCTAGGGGGAGGACATGAGCAGGAAGACGGCCCTGCATTTGAGTGCTTACATATTAAGGTCTCTGGATTTTCTCTTTGAAATTAAAAGCGGAAACCACCTTGGGTTGCATACTAATGGATTCTTACCTAACTGTATTGCAGGGCCGGCTCCAGGCCTACTAACACACTGAGCGAGAAAATGTAAAAGCGCCCCCCCCCCCCCCCCCCCCCAACCCGAAGGCGCGCACGCTCCAGGAAAAGTGGGCGTGGCCTCATAACTTCATATTATCAGACTATAAATATATTTTCACACCCCCTCTACGCACACAATTAGCAGCCTTACACATAACGGCCACAATAGTGTTCCTTACACACAATGTCTCCAGTATAGTGTCAGATACATATAATGCCTCCAGTATAGTGCCAGATACACATAATGTGCAGTGCCAGATAGACATGACATGCCCCGCAGCCGTGCCAGCTACACATGACATGCCCCCCAGCCGTGCCAGCTACACATGACATGCCCCCCAGCCGTGCCAGCTACACATGACATGCCCCCCAGCCGTGCCAGCTACACATGATAGTGTTCACTTTTTAGGGCAGGGTGCTGATCACAGGGAGGGCACATTTTTAAGTTAGAAGGGCAAAATGATGTACATACTGTAATGCTTGGTGCTCCCCTATCTACATGCTAAAGCATGGACAGTGCGCGCTGAAGGTGCGCAGCAAAAATTTAGGGGCGTTGCTTCGTGGGGAAGGTGCGTGGACACATAATAGTTACACCACACAGTAGTGCAGCTAATACACTTTGCACCAGGCAGAGCACCGAGCAGTGCCAGCTACACAGGACATGCCCCCCAGCAGTGCAGGCTACACAGGACATGCCCCCCAGCAGTGCCAGCTACACAGGACATGCCCCCCAGCAGTGCCAGCTATGTCCCCACAGTGCCAAATACATAAATGCCCCTACAGTGCCAGATACATAAATGCCCCTACAGTGCCAGATACATAAATGCCCCTACAGTGCCAGATACATAAATGCCCCTACAGTGCCAGATACATAAATGCCCCCACAGTGCGGATATCCCACAGTGCAGATATGGGCCCCCCTCCATACCTGCGGCGCTGGGAAGGGGAGTACTGCTGAGGGCGCGGGCGCTGTGCGGACTCTTCTGAAACTGTTGTGTGCGCGCGGCGTCTGACGTCAGGCGCCGCACAGCCACAGACAACAGTTCAGTTTAAAGGCAGGTATCGCTGCAGGCTGGGCTGGCTCCAGGCAGGAATATGGCGGCGCCCATTAAGGGTGGCGCCCCGCGCGGCCGCTCTATTCGAACATGCCTGGAGCCGGCCCTGCTGTATTGTGCAGTAAATGTTCCTTACACCATAGGGCCTAATTCAGACCTGATTGTAGCAGCAAATTTGTTAGCAGATGGTCAAAACCCATGTGCAGTGCAGGTGTGGCAGATACAACATTTGCAGAGTTAGATTTGGGTGGGGTGTGTTCAAACTGAAATCTAAATTGCTGTGTAGTTATAAAGCAGCCAGTATTTGCCCTGCACAGAAACAATATAACCCACCCAAATATAACACACTCTGCACATGTTATATCTGCCCCCCCCCCACCACCACCACCACCACCTCCAGTGCCCATCTGCTAACAAGTTTGCTGCTACGATCAGGTCTGAATTAGGCCCTTAGAGCATGAAGTTGCTACCACAAATGACACCAAGTATATAAGCCATTTAAGACGTTTTCCGGATAATCTAGCTGGAGCACAGGTGTCACTATTTATGAGAATACCTTTAAAACGCACTGCTAGGGTTCCATAAAGACCGTTTGAGAGAGTGCTTAATGCAAGGCGTCTCTAATAAAAAGCTCAAATTGGCCCAATCTACTGAAATAACCTTTTTCTGCTGCTTGCTAGTAAAGGGGTTTCTGAGCCCCTAGACAAATAATGCATGTATCACAGAAATTGTAGACCTACTGTAAATAAGTAAAATACCAAGCAAATGTCTAATGTCCTATTTTAATGTTTTTGTATATAAAAATAGAATTAAAAAAAAAAGAATAGCCACAGAAACATTAAAAATTGATTGGCATATAAAAGCTATTAAATATCCTCAATAAAAGCCATCTATCATGGATCATATACAGTTTTAACTATATGATTGTTAATAAAAATCCTGGCAAAAAGTGCCTCTGTGCATTTTAACCTCCGAAAGCAAGAATTGATATCCTGGTCTAATGCTCTCACCCGTAGATGTAATATTGAGCCAGCTCAACCTCTATTGCCACAAATGTTTTAGGTGTATGCTGTTATACTCTTTACTGGCAGAACCAGATTTGTTATCTGGACACCAGATTGAAATCCCACAAAGCACAGACACCTGAATTAATAGAAAATTGTATCTAGATTAAATACTGTAGCTTGCTTTTACTCTGACTTTTCTCTTGATTTTCAGTATAGTATGGACAATGAGAGAAAAGGACGGGACCCTAGGTAACTTCCATTGAATTAATAGTATATCTATTCCCTTTGTTCTCATGTTCCAGTGACCATAATAAAATAGTTTACTTGTTGTGTGATGATGTTGACATGAAATGTATTTGAGGGAAGTCGTACTTGTGTACTAGGAAAGAACACAACTTCTGTTCCTTCACAGTAACCTGCTTCACCATCAACGCCGGAAATTCAACATTGTCTGAGCCAGAGTAGGTCCAGTCTGAAGTGCAGTCTTTGTAGATTTATTTTCTCTAACGTCCTAGTGGATGCTGGGAACTCCGTAAGGACCATGGGAATAGACGGGCTCCGCAGGAGACAGGGCACTCTAAGAAAGAATTTGGATACTGGTGTGCTCTGGCTCCTCCCTCTATGTCCCTCCTCCAGACCTCAGTTTGAATCTGTGCCCGGACGAGTTGGGTGCTGTTCAGTGAGCTCTCCTGAGCTTGCTGTAAGAAAGTATTTTGTTAGGTTTTTTTATTTTCAGAGAGATCTGCTGGCAACAGACTCTCTGCATTGTGGGACTGAAGGGAGAGAAGCAGCCCTACTCACTGAAGATAGCTCCTGCTTCTTAGGCTACTGGACACCATTAGCTCCAGAGGGATCGTACACAGGATCTCACCCTTTGTCGTTCGATCCCGGAGCCGCGCCGCCGTCCCCCTCGCAGAGCCGGAAGACAGAAGCCGGTGAAAGAAGCAAGAAGACTTCGAAATCAGCGGCAGAAGACTCCAGTCTTCACTGAGGTAGCGCACAGCACTGCAGCTGTGCGCCATTGCTCCCACATTAAACCCACATACTCAGGTCACTGTAGGGTGCAGGGGGTGGGGGGGCGCCCTGGGCAGCAATTAGAGACCTCTTTGGCAAAAGTTTGCATAATATACAGTTGGGCACTGTATAATATGTATGAGCCCCCGCCAAAATTGTACATGAAAGCGGGACAGAAGCCCGCCGTCGAGGGGGCGGGGCTTCTTCCTCAGCACTCACCAGCACCATGTTTTTTCTCCACAGCACCGCTGAGAGGAAGCTCCCCAGTCTCTCCCCTGCAGTTACACGGTAGAAGAGGGTAAAAAGAGAGGGGGGGCACATAATTAGGCGCAAAAATCAATATAAACAGCAGCTACTGGCTTAACATTAAGTTACTGTGTTATTCCTGGGTTAATAGCGCTGGGGTGTGTGCTGGCATACTCTCTCTCTGTCTCTCCAAAGTGCCTTATGGGGGAATTGTCTTCAGATGAGCATTCCCTGAGTGTGTGGTGTGTCGGTACGTGTGTGTCGACATGTCTGAGGTAAAAGGCTCCCCTAAGGAGGAGATAGAGCAAATATGTGTGTGAGAGGGTGTCTCCGTCGACAACGCCGACACCTGTTTGGATATGTGTAATTAAGTGCTAAGGTGAATTTATTGCACAAAAGATTAGAGAACAGACAGGAAATCTGCCCATGTCTGTCCCTATGTCGCAGAGACCTTCAGAGTCTCTCAATGCTCACTATCCAAAATAATAGACACTGATATCGACACGGAGTTTGACTCCAGTGTCGACTACGATAATGCAATGTTACAGCCAAAATGGCAGAAAAGTATTCAATATATGATTATTGTAATAAAAGATGATTTGCATATCACTGATGACTCATCTGTCCCTGACACAAGGGTACACATGTTTAAGGGGAAGAAAGCTGAGGTAAATTTCCCTCCTCTCCTGATGAAAAAGAGCGGGAATCTCCAGACAAGAGACTGCAGTTTCCCACAAAGAATTCTCAAGCAGTATCCTTTCCCCACTAGGGCCAGGATAGGATGGAAATCTTCCCCTAGGGTGTCACGTTTGCCCAAAAGGTAGCCCTGACGTAACAGCTATTCTCAGGGATCCTGCAGATAGCGTGCACATTCTGGTACATTACTCAGACCGGCGATTGTGTCGGCATGGGTTTATAGCGCTGTGGCAGCGTGGACAGGTACCTTATCAGCAGAGATTGAGACCCTAGTATGTGTATATGTGTATATATATATATATATATATATATATATATAGAAATTGTGGAGGCGGCACTCAAAGACTTGCACGAATAGTGAAAAAAGCATCCACGTGTGTGGATGTTGCTTTAATGTGTGACGTTTCGGGGGCGTATCCCCTTCCTCAGAGGAAGGGGATACGTCCCCGAAACGTCACACATTAAAGCAACATCCACACACGTGGATGCTTTTTTCACTATTCGTGCAAGTATTTGAGTGCCGCCTCCACAACAATTTCTATATGCAGGTGGGCATGCCCCACAGGGAAGGCACCTGAGCAAGCTGTGCATAGCAGGAGTGCCGGAGCCGAGCAGCTGTGTATATATATATATATATATATATATATAGATATATATATATAGATATATATATATAGATATATATATATATATAGATATATATATATATATATATAGATATATATACCTTGGTTGTTGGACCGGCACTCCTCTTTCACAGGAGATGCTGCTCCGGTGCCTCCAGTAGCGGGAAGTGTCTATCAATGGAAAGAATCTGCGGCACTCGGAGTCTTTACTGAAAAACAATGTGTATTCACACAAACACCACCAACGTTTCGGGGCTCACACGCCCCTTTGTCAAGGTGAACAGTTCACCTTGACAAAGGGGCGTGTGAGCCGCAGATTCTTTCCATTGATAGATAGATAGATATATATATATATATATATTAAAGATGCTGTCTTAAGAGAGATATATATATATATATATATATATATATATATATATATATATAAACATGCCCAAAGAGACATGAGTATACTGGGTCCTAGAGTCAAAGCTATGTCGATTTCTGCTTGACGTGTCCTGTAGAATATGCAATGGACAGATGATGCCAACTTAAGAGGCATATGGAAGGCTGAGGATTGTATGGAGAAGGGTTCTCTGACCTGGTCTCCACAGCTATAGCTGGTAATTCTGATATTTTGTCCTATATTCCTGCACAGCCTAGGAAAGCACGACATTATCAAATGCAGTCCTTTCGAACAAAGAAACAAAGTCCGAGGTGCGTCCTTTCTTGCCAGAGGCGGGGGCAGAGGAAAGAAGCTGCACAACACAGCTAGTTCCCAGGAACAGAAGTCCTCCCCGGCCTCTACAAAAATCCACCGCATGTCGCTGGGGCTCCACAGGCGGAGCGAGGCCCGGTGGGGGCACGCCTTCGTAAGTTCAGCCACAAGTGGTTTCACTCCCTGTTAGATCCCTGGGCAATAGATATTGTGTCTCAGGGATACAAGCTGGACTTTGAGAAGATGCCCCCTCACCGACGGCCCTGCCGGCTTCCCCCCACGAGAGGGAAACAGTGTTAACTGCAATTCACAAATTGTATCTTCAACAGGTGGTGGTCAAGGTTCCCCTCCTTCAACAAGGAGGGGGTTATTATTCGACCATGTTGTAGTCCCGAAACCAGACGGTTCGGTCAGACCCATATTGAATTTAAAATCCCTGAACATATACCTGAAAAGGTTAAAGTTCAAGATGGAATCGCTAAGAGCGGTCATTGCAAGCCTGAAAGGGGGAGATTTTATGGTGACTCGGGATATAAAGGATGCATACCTTCATGTCCCCATTTATCCACCTCATCAGGCATACCTCAGAATTGCGGTACGGGATTGTCATTACCAATTTCAGACGTTGCCGTTTGGTCTCTCCACGGCCCCGAGAATATTCACCAAGGTAATGGCGGAAATGATGGTGCTCCTGCGGAAGCAAGGTGTCACTATTATCACGTACTTGGACGATCGCCTCATAAAAGCGAGATCAAGAGAGCAGTGGCTGAACAGCGTATCACTTTCTCTGGAAGTGTAACGGCAACACGGCTGGATTCTATATATTCCAAAGTCGCAGTTGGTTCCTACAGCTCATCTGCCTCTCCTAGGCATGATCCTAGACACAGACCAGAAAAGGGTTTATCTCCCGATAGAGAGAGCTCAGGAGCTCGTGACACTGGTCAGGAATCTATTAAAACCAAAACAGGTGTCAGTGCATCACTGCACTCGAGTCCTGGGAAGGATGGTGGCATCATACGAGGCCATTCCCTTCGGCAGGTTCCATGCGAGGACCTTCCAATGGGACTTACTGGACAAGTGGTCCGGATCACATCTTCAGATGCATCGGTTAATCACCCTATCCCCCAGGGCCAGGGTGTGTCTGCTGTGGGGGCTGCAGAGTGCTCACCTTCTCGAAGGTCGCAGATTCGGCATTCAGGACTGGGTCCTGGTGACCACGGATGCAAGCCTCCGAGGGTGGGGGGCAGTCACATAGGGAAGAAATTTCCAAGGGCTGTGGTCAAGTTAGGAGACTTGTCTGCACATCAATATCCTGGAACTAAGGGCCATATACAACGCCCTACGTCAAGCGGAGTCCCTGCTTCGCGACCAACCGGTTCTGATTCAGTCAGACAATATCACCGCAGTGGCTCATGTAAACTGCCAAGGCGGCACAAGGAGCAGGGTGGCGATGGTAGAAGCCACCAGAATTCTTCGCTGGGCGGAGAATCACGTAAGCGCACTGTCAGCAGTGTTCATTCCGGGAGTGGACAACTGGGAAGCAGACTTCCTCAGCAGGCACGACCTCCACCCGGGAGAGTGGGGACTTCATCAAGAAGTCTTCATGCAGATTGCAAGTCGGTGGGAACTGCCACAGGTGGACATGATGGCATCCCGCCTCAACAAAAAGCTGCAGAGCTATTGCGCCAGGTCAAGAGACCCTCAGGCGGTAGCTGTGGACGCACTGGTGACACCGTGGGTGTTCCCGTCGGTCTATGTATTTCCTCCGCTTCCTCTCATACCCAAGGTGCTGAGAATCATAAGGAAAAGAGGAGTGAGAACAATAATCTTTGTTCCGGATTGGCCAAGAAGGACTTGGTATCCAGATCCGCAAGAAATGCTCACAGAGGACCCGTGGCCTCTTCCTCTAGGACAGGACTTGTGCAACAGGGGCCCTGTCTGTTCCAAGACTTACCGCGGCTGCGTTTGACGGCATGGCGGTTGAACACCGGATCCTAGCAGAAAAAGGCATTCCGGATGAGGTCATTCCTACGCTGATAGAGGCTAGGAAGGATGTGACGGCTCAACATTATCACCGTATATGGCGAAAATATGTGGCTTGGTGTGAGGCCAGGAATGCCCCTACGGAGGAATTCCAGCTGGGCCTTTTCCTTCACTTCCTACAGTCGGGAGTGACTTTGGGCCTTAAATTGGATTCCATTTCGGCCTTATCCATTTTCTTTCAAAAAGAACTGGCTTCTCTGCCTGAAGTTCAGACGTTGTAAAGGGAGTGCTGCAGATTCAGCCCCCTTTTGTGCCTCCAGTGGCACCTTGGGATCTTAAAGTGGTGAGTTTCCTGAAATCACACTGGTTTGAACCACTCAAAACGGTGGAAGTAAAATATCTCACGTGGAAGGTGGTCATGCTATTAGCCTTGGCTTCGTCTAGGCGTGTGTCAGAATTGGCGGCTTTGTCACATAAAAGGCCTTATCTGGTTTTCGATGCGGATAGAGCAGAATTGCGGACCCGCCCACAATTTCTGCCGAAAGTGGTTTCATCCTTTCATATAAACCAACCTATTGTGGTGCCTGTGGCTACTACTGACTTGGAGGATTTCGAGTCACTGGATGTAGTCGGGGCTTTGAAGGTTTATGTAGCCAGAACGGCTAAGGTCAGGAAAACAGAATCTTTGTTTATCCTGTATGCTTCCAACAAGCTTGGGGCGCCTGCTTCAAAGCAAACTATTGCTCGCTGGATGTGTAACACGATTCAGCAGGCTCATTCTGCGGCTGGGTTGCCGCTGCCTAAATCAGTTAAGGCCCATTCCACAAGGAAGGTAGGCTCTTCATGGGCGGCTGCCCGAGGGGTCTCGGCATTACAACTATGCCGAGTTGATACTTGGTCAGGTACAAACACTTTTGCAAAGTTCTACAAGTTTGATACCCTGGCTGATGAGGACCTATTGTTGCTCAATCGGTGCTGCAGAGTCATCCGCACTCTCCCGCCCGTTTTGGGAGCTTTGGTATAATCCCCATGGTCCTTACGGAGTCCCCAGCATCCACTAGGACGTTAGAGAAAATATTATTTTACTTACCGGTAAATCTATTTCTCGTAGTCCGTAGTGGATGCTGGGCGCCCGTCCCAAGTGCGGACTTCTTCTGCAATACTTGTATATAGTTATTGCTGCAATAAGGGCTATGTCATTGTTGCATCAGGGTTGAACTGATGCTCTGTTGTTCATACTGTTGACTGGGTAAGTTTATCACAAGTTATACGGTGTGATTGGTGTGGCTGGTATGTATCTTGCCCTGGATTCCAAAATCCTTTCCTTGTACTGTCAGCTCTTCCGCGTACAGTTTCTCTAACTGAGGTCTGGAGGAGGGACATAGAGGGAGGAGCCAGAGCACACCAGTATCCAAATTCTTAGAGTGCCCTGTCTCCTGCGGAGCCCGTCTATTCCCATGGTCCTTACGGAGTCCCTAGCATCCACTACGGACTACGAGAAATAGATTTACCGGTAAGTAAAATCTTATTTTCTCCTTCGGCCATAGGGGACACAGGCTTAGATGGTGGGTATAAACAGTGCAGGAGCGTACAGGCTCCATCTCCCCTAAACCCTGCCCCCAGCCCACCAGTTTTAGTTTGGTGCCTGCAGGAGTGGGCACTGTTTTAAGTAGCCGCTTGGTTTTTATTTTTTTTCTACACTGAGCGTAGTGCTAGGAATCATACACAACCACACTGCTGCTCCATCACCTCAGTGCCAGCTAGTAGGCCAGCGTATCTGGCCGGACACCTCAGAGGCTCGCCGCAGCCAGAGGCTACAAGGGGACAAGGTACAACGGCTCCCGTTCTTGCAGAGAGATGCAGTAAGTGGCGGTCACCACCGGTGGTGCTGACAAGTGGGCATCCTGGTCTCCTGCACTAGACCAGCAGGGAATAAGTTCCATGATACTGTTCCCGTACCAGCGTCTGGTGGTCAGGTAGACTCTTCTGCTTCTTTACATCGTTCCTCCAATCTCCCTAATTCTGCGGCTTCCGCAAGTTCAAGTGTGCCAATCTACTCGCCCTGGGAAAAGAACATTAACCATTTGGTGTCCATGCTCCACTCTATACCCCCTGTTTTTCCAAGTCTCTCCCATGGATTCAGAGAAAAGGATTAACAGGTAAGGACAAAAATCCTCTTTATGCTTGGATCCAAAAGATGATATACAGGTTGAATATCCCTTATCCAAAATGCTTGGGACCAGAAGTATTTTGGATATCTGATTTTTCCGTATTTTGGAATAATTGCATACCATAATGAGATATCATGGCGATGGGATCTAGGTCTAAGTACAGAATGCATTTATGTTTCATATACACCTTATACACACAGCCTGAAGGTAATTTTAGCTAATATTTTTAATAACTTTGTGCATTAAACAATGTGTGTACATTTACACAATTTATTTGTTTCATATACACAGCCTGAAGGTCATTTAATACAATATTTTTAATAACTGCATTAAACAAAGTTTGTGTACATTGAGCCGTCAGAAAACAAAGGTTTCACTTACGCTCGCTCAAAAAATTCTGTATTTCGGAATGTTTGGATATGGGATACTCAACCTGTATAGTCTTACACAGCTACTATGCCAAGCAAGCCTGATCGGTAATATGTAAAGGTATACAAGATGCAAGCAAAGACACAAGCATTTCTCATAAAATAAGATTACAAGTGTAGAAGTGGATTGCTGGTTAATATACATTACATACTTCACCAGACAATGAAGATAAGGTATGAGGGCAGCAGCAAACCAGGAGGTAGATACAAATACTAATAATTTGAAGCCATCGTTAGCCACATCCTAAATGTGGTGGCAGGTTTTCTCTCTCCGCACCCCATTTGTTCTCCTTCCCTCTCCAATCTCTACTGACATCAGCCGGCAGTATAAAATTAATATGGGTAGTCCACATTTGCGCACCGCAAAGTTGGCGGAACAGGAAAAACTACGGAGATAATCCTCGCACCTCGTAAAGGCTGTTGGGGTCTTTTTTTTAAGCCAATGAGTGCTCTTTTTCTGTCTGTATTCACTTTATAAACCCCCTCAGTCCAATCACTGTTCATCGCTAATTAGTTTAAACATATATTAGCTGCCTATTCATTATCCCCCTTAGTTCAATCACAGCACTTATGCATCATCACATGCTCCTAAAGTGTTCTCTGTTATGGGAACACTGAATACTTTTTACCAAACACGTCCTCCATACGTTGCGTTTCAATGGAGAACACGTTGGAGATGGGTTCCAACGGGGATAGTAGGTCTCTGTACCTGAACTTCCAATCAGACTTTAACAATATATCACTATTGCTATTTACTCCGTTGCCTAGGCAACCCAAAGGACAGCTGATTTCTCTGTATAGCTTCATATTTTCAATGCCCGATCGGTTTAATGTATATCATATAGTAATTAGATCTCCATAATCATAGCAAGGTTTGTGTAGCATTTAGGGGTTCGATTCAGATACAAACTTTCCACCTCGAGACCAAAATTTATATAAATACAGTAATCAACTTTCCTCAATAAAAATACATAGACATAAACACTTCTACTTGAAGTCGGAATGTATTTAATTCATAAATAAGTTTAATTTTCAAGTTAGCCAGTTGGGTATTCAAATCCATCTGGGGACAATTTCCCTCCACCATTTGATGCCCATGAATCTTAATATGGTCTGTAGAGCATCCATGGCAAATTTTAAAATGTCTTGAGGGAATGTGTCAGCCGGCATGTCATGCCTTTGGTTTTTGTGAACCTGGCGTGTATGTGAAGTCCATGCGGGTAACTGGAGGACTATGAATATTTGGCTGGTCTGTGGGAATCAGTGAGAAGAAGTAGTAAGGAGCAATCCCTGACCGGTTGTCAAACCCGGGCCTCGGCAGAGGGAGCCGTATCCTGACCACTGGATCACCAGGGACTTGGTGTTGATAGCAGGATGGTGACTGTATTGGTGAGAATGAACTGGATATACTATCACAGGAGTAGGTGTTTTTGTGCTCAAGGTTACTATGAAATAGGATCTCTGGAGTTGCGCAGAACCAGGAGGAGAGCTGAAGACGTTGAACTGGACTGGTTACCAGTGAGACTGAGAACCGCACTGTGAACCAGGCTGTGTACCGGTATACTGGAACGCAACTGTAATCCGGGCTAGTACCGGATATAAATGGAAACGCAACTGTAAGTAGAACAATGACTGTGGCTGTGACTTTAAGACAAGGCTGAAGAATAACTGAAGACTAGCTGTGACTAAGATGAGGCTGAAGACTAGCTGTGACTAAGATGAGGCTGAAGAACTGAAGACTAGCTGTGACTTTAAGATGAGGCTGAAGAATACTGCGGCTGTGTCTTTAAGACGAGACAAGAATACTGCACCTGTGTCTTTAAGACGAGGCTGAAGAATACTGCGGCTGTGTCTTTAAGATGAGGCTGAAGAATACTACGGCTGTGTCATTAAGACGAGACTGATACTGGATATAACTGGTAACACAACTGTAATCCAGGCTGGGTAGCAAAAGAGCAGAGTTTTACCGGTACCAAGGCAAAAGTGTTACCTCTTAGGGAGCTCAGCTATTAAGCTCACACAGAGCTGCGTGACACAAGGAACTGGCAAATTATATACCACAAGTCTCTTTACTTATACTTCCTGGTCCTTAGTGATTGGTGAACAGAGTCAGGTGATTCAGTGAGTCTCAGGCTGGTACAGGATTGGATAGCTCCAGGTCAGGTGATCAGACCCTGTCACGTCAGTACTCCAGGATAGACTGATGTGGAGTGAGGCCTAGCAGGCCGAAAAAAACACTGAAGCCTGAACTTCTACAAAGGAACAGAGGATGCTGACTTTTGGGCCTAAACTCCAGATTGCTGAGCACAGTGGAGAATGTATCTGGTGACCACGAGTAAGAGAGGCATATAGTATAATGACAACAATGATTGCTGTGTAGGCACAACATAGAGAGACGTGCTGAATTCAGATTCAAACAGAAGGTTGATCAACGGCTTGTTAACTCTCGCCTTCCAGGCAGCAAACTCAATACTCCGGAAACTCATGGTACTGGCAAGCTGTTTATCCCAGTGAGCAGAAAAGACGCAGGATCCAGGACAGATGGCAGAGGTAAGTCACCAAATATGAGAACTACAGTCAGGATCGTGACACGGCAGGTCTACTGAATATATGCTAATACAGTAAGGCTGCTGAATTGAGGAAGGGTAAAGATTATGTTGAGACTGTCATAGCAGTGGGAGCCTTTACTGCAGTTCTGCACGCAATAAACGCGCTTGCGCTGAATTCCAGTGTGCACGACAGAGGCGGGACAACATTCAGAATTATAACTTAAGAAAATGATTTTGACTAAAGCCTGTTGCAAATGAAAACATACATTCTGGGCAGTCTTACACCATGTGGAGATCAATTTCTCATACTCCTTTTAAATGGTAAGTTATTTTACCCTCAAAGTTGCTTGTAAACTCACGATTCTCTCCGTTGCATTTCTGCAAACTAGGTTAACACTGCAGCTGATTTGAGATTAAGGACCCAATTATTGAATATACTAATTCACCTCCTGGGGCTACGTACAGTGCATCTGGAAAGTATTCACAGTGCTATACTTTTTCCACATTTTGTTATGTTACAGCCTTATTCCAAAATGGAATAAATTCTTTTTTTCTCTGACGTCCTAAGTGGATGCTGGGGACTCCGTCAGGACCATGGGGATTAGCGGCTCCGCAGGAGACAGGGCACAAAACTAAAGCTTTAGGATCAGGTGGTGTGTACTGGCTCCTCCCCCTATGACCCTCCTCCAAGCCTCAGTTAGGTTTTTGTGCCCGTCCGAGCAGGGTGCAATCTAGGTGGCTCTCTTAAGGAGCTGCTTAGAAAAAGTTTTTAGGTTTCTTATTTTCAGTGAGTCCTGCTGGCAACAGGCTCACTGCATCGAGGGACTTAGGGGAGAGAAGTTCAACTCACCTGCGTGCAGGATGGATTGGCTTCTTAGGCTACTGGACACCATTAGCTCCAGAGGGAGTCGGAACACAGGTCTCACCCTGGGGTTCGTCCCGGAGCCGCGCCGCCGACCCCCCTTGCAGATGCTGAAGATTGAAGGTCCAGAAACCGGCGGCAGAAGGCTTTTCAGTCTTCATGAAGGTAGCGCACAGCACTGCAGCTGTGCGCCATTGTTGTCGCACACTTCACACCAACGGTCACGGAGGGTGCAGGGCGTTGCTGGGGGCGCCCTGGGCAGCAATGTATAATACCTTATTCTGGCTAAAAATACATCACATATAGCCCCTGGAGGCTATATGGATGTATTTAACCCCTGCCAGGTCTCAGAAAAACGGGAGAAGAAGCCCGCCGAAAAGGGGGCGGGGCCTATTCTCCTCAGCACACAGCGCCATTTTCCCTCACAGAAAGGCTGGTGGGAAGGCTCCCAGGCTCTCCCCTGCACTGCACTACAGAAACAGGGTTAAAACAGAGAGGGGGGGCACTTATTTGGCGATATGTATATATATATTAAAATGCTATAAGGGAAAAACACTTATATAAAGGTTGTCCCTGTATAATATAGCGTTTTTGGTGTGTGCTGGCAAACTCTCCCTCTGTCTCCCCAAAGGGCTAGTGGGGTCCTGTCCTCTATCAGAGCATTCCCTGTGTGTGTGCTGTGTGTCGGTACTTGTGTGTCGACATGTATGAGGACGATGTTGGTGAGGAGGCGGAGCAATTGCCGGTAATGGTGATGTCACTCTCTAGGAAGTCGACACCGGAATGGATGGCTTATTTAAGGAATTACGTGATAATGTCAACACGCTGCAAGGTCGGTTGACGACATGAGACGGCCGGCAAACCAATTAGTACCTGTCCAGGCGTCTAAAACACCGTCAGGGGCGTTAAAACGTCCTTTTACCTCAGTCGGTCGACACGGACACTGACTCCAGTGTCGACGGTGAAGAAACAAACGTATTTTCCTTTAGGGCCACACGTTACTTGTTAAGGGCAATGAAGGAGATGTTACATATTTCTGATACTACAAGTACCACAAAAAAGGGTATTATGTGGAGTGTGAAAAAACTACATGTGGTTTTTCCTGAATCAGATAAATTAAATGAAGTGTGTGATGATGCGTGGGTTTCCCCCGATAGAAAATTATTGGCGGTATACCCTTTCCCGCCAGAAGTTATGGCGCGTTGGGAAACACACCTTAGGGTGGATAAGGCGCTCACACGCTTATAAAAACAAGTGGCGTTACCGTCTCCAGATACGGACGCCCTCAAGGAGCCAACTGATAGGAGGTTGGAAAATATCCTAAAAAGTATATACACACATACTGGTGTTATACTGCGACCAGCGATCGCCTCAGCCTGGATGGGCAGCGCTGGGGTGGCTTGGTCGGATTCCCTGACTGGAAATATTGATACCCTTGACAGGGACAGTATTTTATTGACTATAGAGCATTTAAAAGATGCATTTCTATATATGCGAAACTCTGGCATCAAGAGTAAGTGCGATGTCCATATCTGCCAGATGATGTTTATGGACACGACAGTGGTCAGGTGATGCAGATTCCAAACGGCACATGGAAGTATTGCCGTATAAAGGGGAGGAGTTATTTGGGGTCGGTCCATCGGACCTGGTGGCCACGGCAACAGCTAGAAAATCCACCTTTTTTACCCCAAGTCACATCTCAGCAGAAAAAGACATAGTCTTTTCAGCCTCAGTCCTTTCGTCCCCATAATATCTGCCCAGGGATAGAGGTAAGGGAAGAAGACTGCAGCAGGCAGCCCATTCCCAGGAACAGAAGCCTTCCACCGCTTCTGCCAAGTCCTCAGCATGACGCTGGGGCCGTACAAACAGGTGCGGTGGGGGGTCGTCTCAAGAGTTTCAGCACGCAGTGGGCTCACTCGCAAGTGGACCCCTGGATCCTACAAGTAGTATCCCAGGGGTACAGATTGGAAATTCGAGACGTCTCCCCCTCGCAGGTTCCTGAAGTTTGCTTTACCAACGTCTACCTCCGACAGGGAGGCAGTATTGGAAACAATTCACAAGCTGTATTCCCAGCAGGTGATAATCAAAGTACCCCTCCTACAACAAGTAAAGGGGTATTATTCCACACTATATTGTGGTACTGAAGCCAGATGGCTCGGTGAGACCTATTCTAAATGGAGTCACTCAGAGCAGTGATAGCGAACCAGGAAGAAGGGGACTATATGGTGTCCCTGGACATCAAGGATGCTTACCTCCATGTCCAAATTTGCCCTTCTCACAAAGGGTACCTCAGGTTCGTGGTACAAAACTGTCACTATCAGTTTCAGACGCTGCCGTTTGGATTGTCCACGGCACCCCGGGTCTTTACCAAGGTAATGGCCGAAATGATGATTCTTCTTCAAAGAAAAGGCGTCTTAATTATCCCTTACTTGGACGATCTCCTGATAAGGGCAAGGTCCAGAGAACAGTTAGAGGTCTGAGTAGCACTATCTCAAGTAGTTCTACGACAGCACGGGTGGATTCTAAATATTCCAAAATCGCAGCTGTCTCCGACGACACGTCTGCTGTCCCTAGGGATGATTCTGGACACAGTCCAGAAAAAGGTGTTTCTCCCGGAGGAGAAAGCCAGGGAGTTATCCGAGCTAGTCAGGAACCTCCAAAAACCAGGAAAGTGTCAGTGCATCATTGCACAAGGGTCCTGGGAAAAATGGTGGCTTCTTACGAAGCGATTCCATTCGGCAGATTTCACGCAAGAACTTTTCAGTGGGATCTGCTGGACAAATGGTCCGGATCGCATCTTCAGATGCATCAGCAGATAACCCTGTCTTCAAGGACAAGGGTGTCTCTTCTGTGGTGGCTGCAGAGTGCTCATCTACTAAAGTGCCACAGTTATGCATTCAGGACTGGGTCCTGGTGACCACGGATTCCAGCTTGAAAGGCTGGGGAGCAGTCACACAGGGAAAAAATTTCCAGGGAGTGTGATCAAGTCTGGGGACTTCTCTCCGCATAAATATACTGGAGCTAAGAGCAATTTACAATGCTCTAAGCTTAGCAAGACCTCTGCTTCAAGGTCAGCCGGTATTGATCCAGTGGGACAACATCACGGCGGTCGCCCACGTAAACAGACAGGGCGGCACAAGAAGCAGGAGGACAATGGCAGAAACTGCAAGGATTCTTCGCTGGGCGGAAAATCATGTGATAGCACTGTCAGCAGTTTTCATTCTGGGAGTGGACAACTGGGAAGCAGACTTCCTCAGCACGACCTCCACCCGGGAGAGTGGGGACTTCATCGAGAAGTTGTTTCCACATGATTGTGCACCGTTGGGAAAGACCAAAGGTGGACATGAGGGCGTCCCGCCTGAACAAAAAACTGGACAGGTATTGCGCCAGGTCAAGAGACCCTCAGGAAATAGCTGTGGACGTTCTGGTAACACCATGGGTGTACCAGTCGGTGTATGTGTTCCCTCCTCTGCTTCTCATACCAAAGGTACTGAGAATTATAAGACGTAGAGGAGTAAGAACTATACTCGTGGCTCCGGATGGGCCAAGAAGGACTTGGTACCCGGAACTTCATGAGATGCTCACAGAGGACTCAGGGCCTCTGCCGATAAGAAGGGACTTGCTTCAGCAAGTACCGTGTCTGTTCCAAGACTTACCGCGGGTGCGTTTGACGGCATGGCGGTTGAACGCCGGATCCTAAGGGAAAAAAGGCATTCCGGAAGAGGTCATTCCTACCCTGGTCAAAGCCAGGAAGGAGGTGACCGCACAACATTATCACCACATGTGGCGAAAATATGTTGCGTGGTGTGAGGCCAGGAAGGCCCCACGAAGAAATTTCAACTCGGTCGATTCCTGCATTTCCTGCAAACAGGAGTGTCTATGGGCCTCAAATTGGGGTCCATTAAGGTTCAAATTTCGGCCCTGTCGATTTTCTTCCAGAAAGAATTGGCTTCAGTTCCTGAAGTCCAGAAATTTGACAAGGGAGTACTGCATATACAACCCCCTTTTTGTGCCTCCAGTGGCACTGTGGGATCTCAACGTAGTCCTGGGATTCCTCAAATCACGTTGGTTTAAACCGCTCAAATCTGTGGATTTGAAATATCTCACATGGAAAGTGACCATGATGTTGGCCCTGGCCTCGGCCAGGCGAGTGTCAGAATTGGCGGCTTTGTCTCACAAAAGCCCATATCTGATTGTCCATTCGGACAGGGCAGAGCTGCGGACTCGTCCCCAGTTTCTCCCTAGGGTGGTGTCAGCGTTTCATCTGAACCAGCTTATTGTGGTACCTGCGGCTACTAGAGACTTGGAGGACTCCAAGTTGCTAGATGTTGTCAGGGCCCTGAAAATATAGATTTCCAGGACGGCTGGAGTCAGGAAAACTGACTTGCTGTTATCCTGTATGCACCCAAAAAACTGGGTGCTCTTGCTTCTAAGCAGACGATTGCTAGTTGAATGTGTACTACAATTCAGCTTGCACATTCTGTGGCAGGACTGCCACAGCCAAAATATATAAATGCCCATTCCACAAGGAAGGTGGGCTCATCTTGGGCGACTGCCCGAGGGGTCTCGGCTTTACAACTTTGCCGAGCTGCTACTTGGTCAGGGGCACACCCTGGCTGAGGAGGACCTGGAGTTCTCTCACTCGGTGCTGCAGAGTCATCCGCACTCTCCCGCCCATTTGGGAGCTTTGGTATAATCCCCATGGTCCTGACGGAGTCCCCAGCATCCACTTAGGACGTCAGAGAAAATAAGATTTTACTTACCGATAAATCTATTTCTCGTAGTCCGTAGTGGATGCTGGGCGCCCATCCCAAGTGCGGATTGTCTGCAATACTTGTACATAGTTATTGTTACAAAAAAAAAAAAATCGGGTTGTTATTGTTGTGAGCCGTCTGTTCAGAGGCTCCTACGTTTGTCATACTGTTAACTGGGTTTAGATCACAAGTTATACGGTGTGATTGGTGTGGCTGGTATGAGTCTTACCCGGGATTCAATATCCTTCCTTATTGTGTACGCTCGTCCGGGCACAGTATCCTAACTGAGGCTTGGAGGAGGGTCATAGGGGGAGGAGCCAGTACACACCACCTGATCCTAAAGCTTTAGTTTTGTGCCCGGTCTCCTGCGGAGCCGCTAATCCCCATGGTCCTGACGGAGTCCCCAGCATCCACTACGGACTACGAGAAATAGATTTATCGGTAAGTAAAATCTTATTTTTTTCCTGCACAATTCTACACACAATACCCCATAATGAAAACATGCAAAAAAGTTATGTTGAGATTTTTGCAAATTTATAAAAAAAATAAACTAACAAATCACATGTACATTAGTATTCACATCCTTTGCTCAATACTTTGTTGATGCACCTTTGGCAGCAATTACAGCCTCAAGTCTTTTTGAATATGATGCCACAAGCTTGGCACACCTATCTTTGGGCAGTTTCATCCATTCCTCTTTGCAGCACCTCTTAAGCTTCATCAGGTTGGATGGGAAGCATTGGTGCACAGCCATTTTCAGATCTCTCCAGAGATGTTCAATCGGATTCAAGTCTGGGCTCTGGCTGGGCCACTCAAGGATATTCACAGAGTTCTCCTGAAGCCACTCCTTTGATATCTTGGCTGTGTGCTTTGCGTCGTTGTCCTGCTGAAAGATGAACTGTCGCCCCAGTCAGATGTCAGGAGCACTCTGGGGCAGGTTTTCATTAAGGATGTGTCTGTACATTGCTGTATTCATCTTTCCCTCTATCCTGACTAGTCTTCCAGTTCCTGCCGCTGAAAAACATCCCCACAGCATGATGCTGCCACCACCATGCTTTACTGTTGGAATGGTATTGGCCTGGTGATGAGCGGTGCCTGGTTTCCTCCAAACATGACACCTGGCATTCACGCCAAGGAGTTCAATCTTTGTCTCATCAGACCAGAGAATTTTATTACTCATGGGGGTATCTTTAATTAGGGTCGAAAACTGCAGGCTGTCGAAAAGACGGCAGTTTTCGACTTTTTAAGGTCCAATCGTGATTCGACCTATTCAATCCCAGCTGTTTTGATTCAACAAGTCGGGGAATTCGACTTGTCGAATAGTACGTGAATAGGCAGTATAGCTGCCGATTCACGTACTTTTGAGGGAAACGGGGCCAAATTCGACAGGATTTGGCCCCGTTTCCAACCATGTCAGTCCGACATAAAAAATGTCGGACTGAGAGGAGGGACCTTTAAGGAGGAGAAAGCAGCGCTGCAGCAGGATGTCTCACAGCCGCGCCGCTCACTGCAGCGTCCACCCAGCTCCAGCAAGTGAGGTCATGCTTGCTGGAGCCGAGTGGACACTGCCGTGAGGTCAGGTGGCTGTGAGACATCCTTCTGCAGCGCTGCTCTCCTCCGTCTGCCCGCGGCTGTCCCCGCTGGTCTCCCCCCTCTCCTCCACTCACAGGTGACAGGTCTCATCTCAATTCGACATTTAAAATCTAATTGTGATGGGATTGAATAGTTGTTCGGATCCATTCCGACCCTAATTGAATATACCCCATGGTCTGAGAGTCCTTCAGGTGCATTTTGGCAAACTCCATGTTTACTAAGGAGTGGCTTCTGTCTTGGCCACTCTACCATACAGGCCTGATTTGGTGGATTACTGCAGAGATGGTTCTCCTTCTGGAAGGTTCTCCACTCTCCACAGAGGAGTGCTGTAGCTCTGACAGAGTGAACATCTGGTTCTTGGCAACCTCCCTGACTAGGGTCCTTCTTCCCCGATCGCTCCGTTTAGACGGCCGGCCAGCTCTACGAAGAGTCCTGGTGGTTCCAAACTTCTTCCATTTACTGATGATGGAGGCCACTGTGCTCATTGGGACCTTCAAAGCAACAGATATTTTTCTGTACCCTTCCCAAGATTTGTGCCCGAGACAATCCTGTCTCTGGAGTCTACAGACAATTTCTTTGACTTCATGCTTTGTTTGTGCTCAGACATGCCCTGTCAAGTGTGGGAACTTATATAGACAGGTGTGTGCCTTTCCAAATCATGTCCAATCACCTGAATTTACCACAGGTGTACTCCAATTAAGCTGTAGGTACATCTCAAGGATGATCAGTAGAAACAGGATACACCTGAGCTCAATTTTGAGCTTCATGGCAAAGGCTGTGAAAACTTAAGTACATGTGCTTTCTTAGTTTTTTACTTTTAATAAATTTAAAAATAATCTCAAACTTTTTCACGTTGTCATTATGGGGTATTGTGTATAGAGTTTTGAGGGGAAAAAATGTATTTCATTTTGGAATAAGGCTGTAACATAACAAAATGTGGAAAAAGTGAAGTGCTGTCAATACTTTCCATGTGCACTGTATGCCTTTATATCATATACAGCAAGGCCTGCAGCAAATGATAAGAGCTTTGATCAGCTTAAAAAGGAAGATATATAGAAAAAACTGCGCTGGATATTGCTGAAAATGTTTTATGTATACATGTGTGTGTGTGTGTATGTATATATATATATATATATATATATATGTGTGTGTATGTATAATATATATACAGGTTGAGTCTCCCTTATCCAAAATGCTCGGGACCAGAGGAATTTTGGATATGGGATTTTTCCGTATTTTGGAATAATTGCATACCATACTGAGATATCATGGTAATGGGACCTAAATCTAAGCACATAATGCATTTATGTTACATATACACCTTATACACACAGCCTGAAGGTAATTTTAGCCAATATTTTTTATAACTTTGTGCATTAAACAAAGTGTGTGTACATTCACACAATTCATTTATGTTTCATATACACCTTATACACACAGCCTGAAGGTCATTTAATACAATATTTTTAATAACTTTGTGTATTAAACAAAGTTTGTGTACATTGAGCCATCAGAAAACAAAGATTTCACTATCTCACTCTCACTCAAAAAAGTCCGTATTTCGGAATATTCCGTATTTCGGAATATTTGGATATGGGATACTCAACGTGTGTGTATATATGTATATATATATATATATATATAGTAAAGATCCGCTCACCATTGAGGAGAACAAATAGGCTCCTAGGTATACTTTTTCAGTAAAATTTGTAACTACAGTATGATCCTATTTGTTATCTGTGGTGAGTTGATTATTAATAATTTGTTTTTATTTGTTATGTAAAATTCTATTGCAATATCCAGCCCACTGTTTTTCTATATGGTTTGAGATTGGTTTAATCTTTTTTATATTTTTGTCATTTCAATCAGATGTTGACTATGTTTAACTAAACTCTTCAGTTTTCCATTTTGTATCTGTATATCCATGCTTTGCACCTGTGCCTGACACAATTTACTATAGTTGTCACCTGTGCCAAATTACTTGTTTTATTTTATTGGATTCAACTCATGTAGCTGATTAGAAATAAATGGCTAATTTTGCTGTGAGTGTAAAGGTGCATACACACGGTGAGATATTGACTATCTCCGATTTTGACTTGGCGATTTCCCCGGAAATTCCCGGAGCCCTGTACCACCGATATTGACTATCATTGCTTGAGATTTTTACTAAGTGGCAATTTGGACTATACTATGTACTAGATTGTACACAATATAGGGCCTAATTCAGACCTGATCGTAGCAGCAAATTTGTTAACAGATGGGCAAAACCATGTGCACTGCAGGTGGGGCATACAGTATATAACATGTGCAGAGAGAGTTAGATTTGAGTGGGTTATATTGTTTCTGTGCAGTGTAAATACTGGCTGCTTTATTTTTTCATTGCAATTTAGTTTTCAGTTTTAACACACCCCACCTAAATCTTACTCTCCCTGCACATGTTATTTCTGCCCCCCTGCAGTGCACATGGTTTTGCCCATCTGCTAACAAATTTGCTGCTACGATCCGATCTGAATTAGGCCCATAGTCAAGATTGACTTGCCTGCACAGTCCAACTTTTCATGTGATACTGACCCCATGGAAGCACGTATCGGCAGAGCCGTAACTACGTGTGTGCGGATGGTACTTTGCCCACTGTGCATTTGCAGTGTGGGCGCAGCATCCGGAATTCCACCAATAGTTTACTGAAGTATGTGACCGCACTGCTTATATTTAGGCAACACAGGGCACACTTGTGTCTTCCGCGCGCTCCGCCCCTGATCCCTCGTGTCCCTTCTTCCATAAGGCACTAGAGTCAGACCCGCTGTCCCTGCAGGCTGCCAAGTAAGTCCCATGCTGCTCACTGTGGGGAAATTACATAAAATTTATCCAGAATGTCAGTTATTTTGCTAAGTGTGGCATATATTAGAATTTTGTAAATTAATCTCTGCCTGAGGTAATGTGTAAAAGTAGGTTCTACCTGCCATAATGTGTAAAAGGGGATTCTACCTGCCGTAATGTGTAAAAAAGGATTCTACCTGGCGTAATGTATAAAAGGGGGTTCTACCTGCCGTAATATGTAAAAGGGGATTCTACCTGCAGTAATGTGTAAAAGTAGGCTCTACCTGCCGTAATGTATAAAAGGGGACTCTACCTGCCGTAATGTGTAAAAGGGGATTCTACCTGCCGTAATGTGTAAAAGGGGATTCTACCTGCCGTAATGTGTAAAAGGGGATTCTACCTGCCGTAATGTGTAAAAAAGGATTCTACCTGGCGTAATGTATAAAAGGGGGTTCTACCTGCCGTAATATGTAAAAGGGGATTCTACCTGCAGTAATGTGTAAAAGTAGGCTCTACCTGCCGTAATGTGTAAAAGGTGACTCTACCTGCCGTAATGTGTAAAAGGGGATTCTACCTGCCGTAATGTGTAAAAGGGGATTCTACCTGGCGTAATGTGTAAAAGGGGGCTCTACCTGGCGTAATGTGTAAAAGGGGGCTCTACCTGGCGTAATGTGTAAAAGGGGGCTCTACCTGGCGTAATATGTGACGGGCTCTACCTAGGGTAATGTGTGACAGGGGCTCTACCTGATGTAATGTATATAAGTGGCACTACTGTGCAGTGTAATTTGAATAATGGAGACTACTGTGTAGCATAATATGAATTGGTATTATTTTGTGGCCACGCCCCTTCCCCGTGAAGCCATGCCCCTATATTTTTGGTGCACGCCTACAGCGTGCACTGGCCCTATTTTGAATATGGGAAAGGCGCTGATGCTGTTTCTTGCACACAGCGCTAAAATGTCTAGTTACGGCACTGCGTATCGGTATTGCAAGCTGTGTGCACACGGTGGGTCAATTCGAGTTGACTGCACAGTAGCAGTTTTTTGCAGCCATGCGATAAGATAGTCGCCGCCTATGGGGGAGTGTATTTTAGCATAGCAAGTGTGCGATCGCTTGTGCAGGGGAGCTGTGCAAAAAGTTTTTGTGCAGTTTCTGAGTAGCTCTGAACTTACTCAGCTGTTGCGATCACTTCAGCCTGTCAGGTCCCGGAATTGACATCAGACACCCTGCCTGCAAACGCCTGGACACGCCTGCGTTTTCCACGACACTCCCAGTAATGCCTTCTTCCTGTCAATCTTCTTGCGATCGGCTGTGCGAATGGATTCTTGGTTAAATCCATCGCACAGCAACGATCCGCCTGTGCATTGCGGTGCATACGCATGCGCAGTAGTGACCTGATAGTTTCGCTGCAAAAAACAGCAGCATACGATCAGGTCGGAATGACCCCCAAGATGCGATTTGCACTAACTTTCCTTACGATTTTGACTATATAGTCAAAATCATAAGGTTACATCACACCGTGTGTATGCACCTTAATGGGTCATGTTGGAAGATCTGCTAAATGCACCAGTCTGAGTTCATTGATTGAACCTCATCATAAGCACTGTCCACCCTGCTGAGTTGTAATAGAATCTTAGGTGTACCCCACAAAATGGATAGGATATCTTTGTGCACTTGATAGCCCCCAATTTATGTTCTCTTCTCCCTCACACTTTGTGGTATAGTTTGCATGTAAATACCATTTTTTTCCCTTTTGTGCAACCTTTCGCCAACCCTATATTTTTTTTTCTGTCTTTCCAGAGTCTGGTTTCTCTCGAAAAATCATTGTTGGTATTTATTTTACAGAATCTTAGGGGTCAATCCAATGACCCACAATGTCTTCACAGCTGTGAGTAAGTGCGGCTGTATTCCACCCATACAGTACTGCTGACTCATGGATTTTTAACAGCTCCATAGGGCTGTCAGCAAAAAGTGCGAGCTGGGCATAAGAAGGGGCAACAAGGGGTGCAAGTTTGGGTGCTGTTACCGGCGTTTACACGCTGCTGCAACAGCAACTCTAATCCTTCACCGGTAATTGTATTGACTCCTAATTTAATTAATTCTTGAGTGTCTATTCCTTAAAAAAAAAATTAAACAACATACTACAATAAAAATGCCACTGTATACCTGACAAAGGAGAATTGTTTTGTCCAGTTACCTCTAGGGAGATACATCACCACGCGTCTCCCTGGGATTTGGATGTGGGAAAATATTTGGAAGTTGAGACTTAGAGCTTTGAATTTGTATCATATCAAATTACAATCAGTATTTCTTCTGGAGACCAGACATAAGGTATTGATGAGAGAGACTCCATTCCAAACACATTTATGGGTTGTGATAGGGTGGGACCTATGTCCAACACATGCAGTTTTTGCATGTATATGTATTGTATGATTGATTCTACAATACATATTAACCTTGTTACAGCCCAAAGGGAAGTTCTTCTAAATCAGTGCCACAGCTGACAAAACACTTATATGTTTTGAGCTGCAAATGTAGCAATCAAAATATCTTTATGTATATATAAGGTAAATATTACTTTAATTCAAGCCTAAATGACTTGAGTAGTGACAAATGAAAGGTTGTTCTGCATTCTTTTGGATTGGCCAAGCGAAACTATATATCTATGGGCATTGATGCAGCCAAGACCAGCTAAAAACATATAAGAAATACTCCCAGTTTCTGTATCATGTATAAAATATGTCACACACTAATAAAATTGCTACAGATGTTTCTACAACCACTGATTATATTGCACAGGTATGGTTAGGGAAATGCCATATGCAACTTAATCAAATCTGTCCCATATGTAGACAACTCCAAATTATTGTGTGTGTGTGTATTAGTAGCTTACAGTGGCGTACGGTGAGGTCAGTGGCTGGTGAGGCACTGCAGCCATAATCTCTGTGGAGTCCCGCCGATGTCATCTACCACCGCCGTGCCAATGCCCACTACTGCCGCCACATATGGGTGCCGACCCTGCCAAAGGCCTACAAAATCGCCGCCATCAACTGCCTGACCCCCAGCCGCTAACCTGCATCTCCGTCTGAGGCCGCCAGTGCTTGCAGCCTTCCTGCTCATCAAACTTTTTTTTTTAAATCACAAAAGTTTATTGACATGAGGAATACAATGACAGATGAAAGCAATGGACACTCTCGAAGCACAACAAAATTAGTATACATAGAGTAAAAGATTAAGTGCAAGAGTTTGTCCTCATGTTATCTGTTCTTTTATATTTACTTTTTTTTTATGTGTTATATTCTTTATTTTAAACAAATCCAAAAACAGTCGGGAGTTAGGAACAAAATTAGGAAACAGTATAGAATATTCCAAAGGGACAAACATTGGGATCCTTGGGAGGATTTGTAGGAGATTACCGAGAGAGTCATATGGAAAAAGAAGAAAGAGTGGAGTAAAGAATTGAGGAGGGAAGAGAATGAAGAGGGGAAAAAAAAAAGAGTATAAAAAGCAGAAACAAGTCACGAACGGGGGAAGAGCGAGTCAGGAGAAGAGTCGTGTGGGAAAAAAGGGTAAGGCGAGCTAGGAGAGACCTGGGAGAGCTACTTGAAATTGAGTGTACCAAGGTGTCCAGATGCCGTGGAATTTATCCACTGTGTTGTTCATCAAGGAGGAGAGATATTCCATCTTTGCCACAAACCAGACGCGGTTCATGAGTTCCGGACGGGTTGGAGGGGTGGGGAGTTTCCATGATTTAGCAATCTGGAGTTTAGCTGCACAGGCTATATGCATAGCCAGTTTGTTTTCCGGCTTGGATAGTTGGCAGGCTGGGGCACACAGGAGCAACGTCTCAGGGGGCAAGAGGGGGCAGTCCGGAATAAGCGACTGGATAAGGATACGGACCATTAACCAAAAAGAGGCTATCCTCGGGCAGCTCCACCAGATGTGAAAATACGAGCCTACTTGACCACATTGACGCCAACAGAGGTTAGAAGTGTTCGGATATATTTGGTGTAAGCGCTCGGGAACCAGATACCATTGCGTGTAAACTTTGTAGGAGTTCTCCTTAATGGAGACGCTAATAGAGCATTTAGAGATGTTCAGTCGGATAGATTCCCACGCGTCATCTTCCAGGGATGTCCCCAAGTCAGTTTCCCAAGCAAGTTCATGTGCTGTGCGGGGTGACGCAACTGGAGACAAAATGGAGTGATACAGATTAGAAATAGTGCCTCGGTCCATGGGACGATACATGCAAAGGCGCTCCATCGGGGTCGGGATATTAGGGATAGGCGTTGTCCTAGTTGAGGACATAACGAAATTTCGAATTTGAAGGTATTGATAGAAATATGACGTCGGGAGAGAGTGCCTTGTTTGAAGGTCTGCGAATGAGTACGGTACATTGTTGTGAAGTAGATGATGAAAGCGGGAGACTCCTGCTCTGGTCCAGTTGGAAGCAAATTGATGGGATCGGCCCGGTGAGAAGGAAGGGTTGTTCCAAATGGGGGTTAGGGGAGAGGGAATTGTGTGGAGTGAAAGTTTAGATTTTAGCGAGTCCCACACCGATAAAGTTAGGGATATTGTTGGCACTGGCTGAATGGTTTTAGGTCTGTGCGGACGGGGGAGCCATGGGAGGTGAGAAACCGAATCGACCTGAGCCAAATCACTCTCCAAGTCTACCCATCTCCTTGTGTGCCGTGGTGAGTGCCAGGCGACAAGTTGACTGAGTGCCGTGGCGTGGTAGTATCTTGACAGCGAGGGAAGGCCTAGACCACCACACGGAGAGCTCTGCTGGAGGGTCTCCCTACGCAATCGTGGCTTCTTGTCATTCCATATGAATTTACCATATTGGGTCTGGAGGGAGGATAGAATCCGAAGAGGGACCGGGACAGGGAGAGTCTGGAAGAGGTATAATATCTTGGGGATGACGTTCATCTTAATGGCATTAATCCTGCCGATCCAAGAAATTAAGTGTTTTTTCCATCCTAAGATGTTTTGAGATATTAACTTAAATAAGGGTGGGAAGTTGGCGTCATATAGAGAATGGTAAGATTTGGTGATTTGCACCCCCAAATATTTAATGGAGGTATGACGCCATGCATAAGGGAAGTTGGATTTCAGAAGGTTTAGGGTATTGAGAGGGATGTGTAGTGGGAGAGCCTCTGACTTGTCGTTGTTCACCCTATATCCAGAGAGGTCCCCGTAGAGAGTTCCTGCTCATCAAACTTTTGATGAGCAGGCGGCTAATATATTGTCAATTTTTATAAATTTATGGGAGAGAGAGAGAGGTGGAATATGGGGAGATGTGAGAGAAGAGAAACATGGAGAGATGAGAGAGAGAGTTGAAATATGGAGACAGGAGGAATAGGTATAGACGAGAGAGTAGGAATAGGGGGAGATGGCAGAGAGGAATAAGGTAAGGAAGAGAGACGGAATAGGGGGGAGGAGGAAGAGAGAATAAATAGAGGCAGAAGGAAGAGAGAGAAGGAATTGAAGGAGATGGCAAATAGAGGAAAAATAGGGGTATACGGGAAAGAGGAGTAGCGAGGAAACAGGAGAGAGGAATAGAGGGAGTTGGCAGAGAGAGAGGAGGAATAGGGAGAGACTAGAGAGAGGGGAGTAGTAGTGGTGGAGAGCAGGGGGCAGGATTGGAGTAACAGTAGTGCAGAATGCGGAACAGGCAGGGAGTAATAGAACAGGGGGCGAAGGATGGGAGTAGTGGTGGGAAAAAGTGGGCAGTATGGGATCTCACCTCCTCTTAGGCAGCTCCCAGGTCCCAGCCACCGTTGCTCCTTCCATGCAGGCTCACACAGGACGGACAGACAGCCTCAGTAGAGGTTATGGGTTCTGCTCCTCTGGTGTTCTCTGCATAGTCCAGGGGAGTGTGGGCGTGGCCTGCGATCGGGTTGGGGGTGGGGCAGGGCTGCACCTCCGCACCAGCTGTACATAAGGCTCTTCGTTTTCTGGCTGCCCGCAGTAGTGCCCTCCTCATCACTGGCACAGTCTGTCCCAGTTCTCTTCGTGACCAGGGGCAAATGCAGGATATTTAGGGAGGGGGGTGTCCAGATTTGAGAGAGATAAAAATAGAAGAGTGCACATATATGGAAACCTCCAACCCACTGCAAGTGTGTATGTGTGTAAGAGATATGTACACACAGAGCCAAGGAGACATGGGGAGGGAGAGTAAGACAGACAGACAGACATGGGGAGAGAGGAGAGAGAGAGAGACACAGACATGTTGAGAGACATGCGGAGAGAGACAGTTATGGAAAGAAAGTAACTTGGGTGGGAGAGAGAGACAGGGACAAATGGACACAAACATGGAAAGAGAAATTGACATAGGGAGAGAGAGACAGACATAGGGAGGGATAGAGACACACAGGGAAAGAGAGACAGACATGTGGACGGAGAAGACATGGAGAAAGAGACAGACATGGGGAGAGAGATACAGGGAGAGAGTGAGGCACACAGATATGGGGAGGGAGGAGACATGGAGAGAGAGACAGGCAGACCCAGGAAGGGAGATACAGAGACGTGGAGAGAGAGAGAGACGGACAGAGAGTGACATGGGGAGGGAGGAGATATGGAGAGATAGACACAGTGACCAAGAGAGACAGACATGGGGAGGTAGAGATACAGGAAGAGAGAGTGAGACACCCAGACATTGGGAGGTAGCAGGAGACATGGGGGTCATTCCGAGTTGTTCGCTAGGTAAAAATCTTCGCATCGCAGCGATTTTCCGCTTAATGCGCATGCGCAATGTCCGCACTGCGACTGCGCCAAGTAAATTTGCTATGCAGTTAGGATTTTTACTCACGGCTTTTTCTTCGTTCTGGCGATCGTAATGTGATTGACAGGAAATGGGTGTTACTGGGCGGAAACAGGCCGTTTTATGGGCGTGTGGGGAAAAAACGCTACCGTTTCCGGAAAAAACGCAGGAGTGGCCGGAGAAACGGAGGAGTGTCTGGGCGAACGCTGGGTGTGTTTGTGACGTCAAACCAGGAACGACAAGCACTGAACTGATCGCAGAAGCCGAGTAAGTCTGGAGCTACTCAGAAACTGCTACGAGGTGTGTAATCGCAATATTGCGAATACATCGTTCGCAATTTTAAGATGCTAAGATTCACTCCCAGTAGGCGGCGGCTTAGCATGAGCAAATCTGCTAAAATCCGCTTGCGAGCGAACAACTCGGAATGACCCCCATGGAGAGAGAGACAGAAACAGGGAGAGAGAGAGAGACATGCAGAGAGTGATATGGGGAGGGAGAGGGAGACCGGTATGGGAAGTGACTCAGAGAGACAGCTAGACACATGGAGAGAGAGAAAAACAGGCATGGGGGGAGGAGAGAGTGACTGCTTACCTGATCAGCTGAACTCACAAAGACTCAAGGGAACTGCCTGAGAGGAGCTGGCTGGGTGAAGTGACTCAGCAGCTCCCCCTACGTTCAGCCAGCCCAGCCTCCACATAAGTATAATGAGCCTGTGTTGTAGCTGCACACTACCGATGCAGCCTGCCCTGCTGCAGTGAAGTTCCCCCGTCTCCAGAATAACATCGGTAATTCTCCCTCCCCGGCCTCCAACTCCCCCCCCCCCCCCCCCCCCCCCCGCAGCAGTCCTGCTCTCCTTGCATATACCGTGGCTGTAAACTAGTCCAGCGGCAGCACTATCGGCAGCCACTGGTGTAAGCTTGGGGTGGGGGTGGCCGTTGAGCTTTGCTCTACCCACTGCCCAGTCATTCAGTGACACGGGCGTGCTCTCATATCTGAAAGCACGCCCCTTGTCAAAGCGGCACTTCTAGAGGTGCCGCTTGCAGGGCTTTTTAATGGCCTTTTACTGCCCGATACCTGGCCAGGCCCCCCGCTTCCGGCCTTTCACATAAACAGCGGGAGGCACCGAAAGCAGGGGCCTCCGATTCACCTGTAAAACTGGTTTGTTACATATTAAAGATGATTAAACTAATATAAAGGCTAAAGCACATACTTATGACACATAATATGTGTCATAAGTATCTTCTTTGTATTATTTTAATCATTTATGACGGGAGGCAGCCTCCCCTGACTGCACGTCCCTGGTAGCTTACTCAGGGGGTAATTCAGACCTGATCGTAGCCTCAAATTTGTTAGCAGTTGGGCAAAACCATGTGCACTGCAGGTGTGGCAGATATATCATGCAGAGAGAGTTAGATTTGGGTGGGTTATTTTGTTTCTGTGCAGGGTAAATACTGTCTGCTTTATTTTTACACTGCAATTTATACTTCCGTTTGAACACACCCCACCCAAATCTCTCTGCACATGTTATATCTGCCCCCCCAGCATTGCACATGGTTTTGCCCAACTGCTAACAAATTTGCTGCTACGATCAGGTCCGAATTACCCCCTCAGTCCAGATGGGATAACCCATAATTGGGAGAGTCCTCCACATATAGAATGTCTGATCTACACATGTTAAGTGAGTATTTCTTTGGGACCAGCTGGTATGCAGTTACAGTGCTTTTTATCTCAGATTCCCAAAACGACTATGGGGTCTATGTACTAAGCCTTGGAGAGAGATAAAGTACCAAAAAGTCAGCTCCTAACTGTCATGTTACAGGCTGTGTTTAAAAAATGGACAGGATCTGGTTGGTTGGTACTTTGTCTCTGTCCACTTTATCTCTCTCCAAGGCTTAATACATAGACCCATATGTGACAAATAATCAGGAGATATACTAGAGTAGACAATCTCAGCATCTGTGTTAGAAGGTAATGATGTAAATGTCCTTATTGGGCTAACGCGTTTCTTCACCTCCCCATTGATTTTGACAGAGAACATGCATCCACAAGGCCTATATATATATATATATATATATATATATATATAATGTCTTGAGGAAGGGGGTGCGTCTCCCGAAACGTTGATATATTAAAGCACGTTTTTCTACGTTTATGAAAGTCTCCTGAGTGCCGCCTTCTACTCACCATATATATATAAATATATATATATATATATATATATATATATATATATATATAGTGAGATAGCATGCAAATGTCAGTGGGTACCAATGTAGGGTTGTAGTGATTGTCTAAATATTGTATCTAGCGAGATTTTGGTTGTCTAGATATTGTACTTGTCAACATTTTGTTTTATCTACGTTTTGTCTAAAAAATATACCCAACCCATGACTGTAGCCTGTGGTTGGTGAACTAGGTAAACAGAAAGAGGGCTGAGCAGTACTCCCTATTGAAGCACACTTCCAAATGTAACTTCTTTTATTATTTAGCAATATAAAATTGAGACTAGCACTGTCACAATATCAAAACACACTAGAGCAGTGGTTCCCAAACTGTGTGCCGTGGCACCCTGGGGTGCCGCGGGACACTTGCAGGGGTGCCTTGGGTTGGTGGTCTAGGACCAATTCAAAATATTTATTATCCATGTAATAGGCAAAACTACTACTTGTGGCTGCCAATCATAAAATATGTGTACAAACAGAAGCAAATCTTGTCCCTCACCACATAACTGAACCTAAGTATGACATATAAACATAATTTACTTAATTTCATATTTTTTTATAAATTTCCCAATAAGAAACTTTTGGCCTAGGGGTGCCGTGATAAAAATTCTGATACTCTAGGGCGCCGTGATTCAAAAAAGTTTGGGAACCACTGCACTAGAGCCAAAACAAGGTAACAAATTGTATCTCTCATGTTTTTGTATATCACTATGCATTCATGTTGCCAGTACAGCATTACAATAATCCCTCTTGTACAGAGAGTACTATGTACAGGGAGAGTTAAAATACACATACACGAAAAAACACGCATATAAAGACAACAAAATACAATAAACAACATAAGGTAAGGAAATTACCCCTTCCTGATAATGTGCAGTCAACGTTGGTGGAAATATCAGAATCGGCTTTATTGGCCAGGTACACCTGCGTATACTAGGAATTTGTTTTTCGGTTTTCAGTGCAGCAGCCAGGGGGGAACACGTAGACAAGAGGGGGGAATAAATGCAGTATACAGATTAAGTAAAAGTACACAGAAGATCGGAGTAGAGTGACTGGACAGTCAGTCCGCCCAGTGATTTGTCAGGAGTTCAGCAGGTGGACTGCTTGTGGAAAGAAGCTTTTGAGGCTTCTATTGGTTCTGGTGGGAATGGCCCTATATCTTTTCCCGGATGGCAGCAGGTTGAGCTCGCCATAGCCTGGGTGCGGCGGATCGTTGGCTATCCTAGTCGCCCGTTTTTTTGGCTCTGGACCGGTATAGGTCATACACAGGTGGGAGGTCAACTCCGATGATCTTCTCAGCGGACCTTACAACTCTTTGGAGCCTGCGTTTGTCTCTCTTGCTGGCGGAGCTATACCAGACGATAATCGTGGCGAACAGGACAGATTCTACAATTGCGGAGTAGAAGAGGAGCAGGAGATTCCACCCCCTTATGCTTAGTTAAGTATAACAAACTATAATACACAAATTTTAAAAGCTACACCGCTGATCCTTGATCTGTCCAATAATTTCTTAATAAAGCCCCGGTGAAATGCGCATAATGAGCCCTCGTTAGCGGTTACATTTTGTTCTCACTGAGGACCCCTGCCCCATGAACTTCTGTACAGATGGGAAGACACTACTTCTTCGCTGTTCTCTCATTAGCTGCTTCCTGGTACATTGCCTTGCACTGCATTAGCATAAGGGGGTGGAATTAAGGTCCAGTGCTGACTGTAGAAACAGCCTATCTTACATCACTGTGCCACTATCTAAGGACTCTCATCTCCCATCCCATGCAATTGTATGACGGGAGAAAGAAGATCCTTTTTTGGGTAAGCACACAGGTTCTATTATTCCACTATACTAAACTGGTGCAGGAGTCCTATTAAGAAAAATCTTCCCACGGCATTCCTGAATGATGCCTAATTGCCATATTACCAACTGTGGACAGATCAAGGGTTTGTGGCATTGCTTTCAAAATTTGTGCATTAACCAGTGTTATACTCATTTCTCCGGCATCCATAAGGGATATTGGGGACACTTAGGGGGTCATTCGGAGTTGTTCGCTAGCAGATTTTGTTTGCAGCGCAGCGATCAGGCAAAAAAAGGCACCTCTGCACATGTGTATGCGCTGCAATGCGCACGCGCGTCGTTCTATTACAATGAACAATGTAGTTTCACACAGGGTCTAGCGATGCTTTTCAGTCGCACTGCTTGCCACAGAGTGATTGACAGGAAGTGGGTGTTTCTGGATGTCAACTGACCGTTTTCAGGGAGTGTGTGGAAAAACGCAGGCGTCCTAGATAAAAACGCAAGCGTGGTTGGGGAAACGCATGCGTGGCTGGCCAAATGCAGGGCGTGTTCGTGACGTCAAAACAGGAACTGAATAGTCTGAAGTGATCGCTAGTGCTGAGTAAGTCTGGGGCTACTCTGACACTGCACAAAATTATTTTGTAGCCGTTCTGCGATCCTTTCGTTCGCACTTCTACTATGCTAAGAAACACTCCCAGAGGGCGGCGGCTTAGCGTTTGCACGGCTGCTAAAAGCAGCTAGCGAGCGAACAACTCGGAATGACCCCCTTAGTACGATGGGGTATAGACGGGGTCCAAAGGTGCCAGTGCACTTTAAATTTCTTCTCTGGGTGTGCTGGCTCCTCCCCTCTATGCCCCCTCCCACAGGCAGTTTAGAAAAAAGTGCCCTCCGGAGAGGATGCACATCTCTGCAACTCCAGAGTTTTCTTCAATTTCTTTTAAACTTTTATTATTTTCGGTATGTTGTTTGGGTGGATATGAGATGATAGGATTTTGCCTATATTCTGCCATCACGGTATTATTGTCATACTGCAGACACAAATGTTAGGGACAGATTTACGGTGGAATCTGTACAGAAAGTCATATGGTGCATGTATAGAGAG
The DNA here is from genome assembly GCF_028390025.1 of Pseudophryne corroboree. Lineage (NCBI taxonomy): Eukaryota > Metazoa > Chordata > Amphibia > Anura > Myobatrachidae > Pseudophryne > Pseudophryne corroboree. The sequence continues at coordinate 145,355,204 of NC_086445.1, forward strand.
CAATAAGGCTGACCTGCACATATCCATTTCTGATTGAATAGGAGTAAGAGCACTGTAAGGGTCAACGTTGGGTTGTTCCCAGTGCCGTAACTAGACATTTTGGAACCCTGTGCCAGAAATAGAATTGGTGCCCCCCACACACACACACATGCACTATAAGTAAAATAGGGACAGTGTGCGCTAAAGGTGCGCATCAAAAATATATAGGGCGTGGCTTTGTGGGGAAGTGGCGTAGTCACAGAATAGTACCCCCAATTCAAATTACGCTACACAGTAGCACAATTTTATTCACATTACACCACACATAGTGCACGTGATTCACATTACACCACATAGTAGTGTCATGTTTTGACACACCATGCCACAGTAGTTGTGCCGCTTACACACACAATGCTCACAGTAGTAGTGCCGCTTACACACACATGCTCTAGCAAAGGAAACCGTATGGCCTCCCAGGCTCCTCTTTATATACCTAAACACTTTGGGACAAAACTGAAATGACATCACCAACATCGCCATACACAAAAACATTAGCAACATACCGATAATGGTAATGTTAATATAGACCCCAAAACATGTTGAACACATACTTTGCAATGCAGACACATAATAAGGCATAAACTTTATCCCATGGTGTGCAATAATAAAAATGTGTGGAAATGGGATCCTTAGTAGTGTACACAACCTAATTACTGACCAGCATAATTGCACATTTGCTAAAAGCATAACAAAACAATAGTAAATAAACCCTAATTGAACACTAGATAACGGTTGTAGGAGGTGAGCTTTCCTCATGATGCCTGGGATCATGGATGCTGCACACACTGTACCCGGCGTTAGCCGGGGTAACAACCAAAATCGCGGACGTAAGTGATGTACCAAAGTGCAGGGTGTGCCGCTAGGAGGGCCGGGGGTGGCGTGGTGATGACAGGAGTGGGCAAGGCTCATCTGGAGCCACAAGGGAAGAGAGAATGAAAAAGAGGAGCTGAAAAAGAGGGGAGGAACATAGGATGCAGGAGGGCGGTGAGAGACACTGGCCAATGTTAAGTGCTAGATTGTTCAGAGGGGAGGGGAGGCGTTCCAATTGTAACAAACTAGCCTATCAGGGACCGAACTGGGTTCAGATTTCTCTTACTGGAGGCACTGCAGGGAAAGGGGGGGGGGGGGGTGCTGCAAGCCTCCCCTGTATAGTGGTATGCTCAGCAGCAGAGAAGGAGCTGAGCGCACACCACTACATACAGGACATTGCTGCTGCAGCGGGAGGCCATGCGGATGGTCCTGCCAGATGGTGCACCCACAGTGCATACGCTGACACACACCTAATTACGGTGGTAGGCCTCCTAGTGGGAAATATTGGTAAAGCCATAGGTTCTCAAACACGGTCCTCAAGGCACCCCAACGGTCCAGGTTTTAAGTTTATCCATGCTTTGCTACAGGTGACTTAATTAGTATCTCAGTCAACTTAATTTAACCATCTATGCTGAGCCATGGGTACACCTAAATCCTGGCCCATTGGGGTGCCTTGAGGACCATGTTTGAGAACCTCTGGGTTAAGCCCTATTTCTAGGATTTGGTTTTCTAGCTAACAAATGATTCTTCAGGCTGTTCTACAAGGGGCATGGTTGTCTGATAGTTCCATGGATTTAATTATAGTTGCCAGCAAATCAGGTTGCGTTACATTCATTGCATTAATTCTGTATAATTCTGAGGGGGGTCCTACTCCATCATTGGTGATCATTGTCTACAAGCTTCATTTGGAGATCTATGCCAGTATCCAGTGGGAAGTAGACTGTTGGACTGAGTCATAAGCAGAGTCTCTGCTCAAAAGTTTAAATCTCCCTACAAGATGCCCAGTGTCGCTGAGCTTTCGAATAAGCTGTCGCCCTACCCTAGCGACAGCTTGTGTACATCCACAGGTGTAGGAAGAATAAACAAGATTTATGGTATTTGTTAAATCTCTTTCTCTGACTTAATCTTGGGGACACTTCCATCACTCTTTCATTTGTTGTATATATGAGTAAGATGGTTATAGTTGTTCAACTTATCCTTCAGGCTTTTAATTTCAAACTGATGACAGCCCTGGCTGTAAGTGTTGTAGTGGCACATGTTTTTACCCACATTCTTGGCACATAATCAGGAAGGGGTAATTTACTTACACCACCACCCCCATGTTGTTTATTGTATTTTGTTGTCTTTAGATACTTGTTTGTTTGATGTTGTTTTTATTTATATTTTTATTCTTCCTGTGCATGGTACTTTCTATACAAGAAGAAATATTATTACAATACCCTTTTGTCAACACTGTGCATAGTGTACCTCATTCAGCTTGGATCAATATTGAGACAGAAATTGCGATTTTCTCAATCCTGTTTCTGGTAAAAAAAAAAAAATGCATGTGAAGAGCCGCCCAGAAAGGAAAAAGACGCCAATCGCTGCATACGCAAATTTGCATATGCATTCGCGTTAAGTGCAATGCATACACAGAAATTGGGAGCCATCGGCCAGGCCATCATCGACAATACCGGTTGATCCATGCCTACGCAGGATATATGCAGCTGCAGTCGCAGCAGCGCCATATTTTCAATCGCAGCTGACATCAGATGCATGCCCTGAAATAGGCCATGATACTGTATGCCTGCGTTCTCCCAACCACTCCCCACAAACCCCATGTTAACTTCCACCAATGGTCACTTCCTGGCAATCACTATGTGATCACACTTTGCTGGGCCTGCGATCGCATTGCAAATGCATGTTGATCTTTTCGCACGTGCGATGTGATCTCAGCAAATGCGCAGTCATCTGAAAATCGTCCCATTTGCAATTTTGCAAAATTGCAACTGGAAGCTGAATAAGACCCAGTAATATATAATAACATGTCATACAGATATCGTTTGATCCCGTTTTGGCTTTAGTGTGTTTTGATATTGTGACAATGCTAGTCTCATTTTTATATTTGCTAATTAATAAGTTTAATTTTATCATTGAAAGTGTGCCCTGATAGGGAGTACTGTTCTGTCTTCTTTCTGTTTACTGAATTCAGAATCCTCCAGGGAGCACCTTTCTGCTTGTACAGTACACTTACACCGTGGTCACTAGATTGTTAATCAATATTGCATTATAGTGCTGAGATCATTGCTTATAATTGCACTTACCTCCTGTGCATATTTATTTTTTTGACCCAGTCAACTCCCCTCTTTCCCTTGTTCTTATTTAAAGGTTAAATTAGTCATTTGACCTGAGAAATATCATATATTAGAGGGAACACAGAATATTGGTAGTTTCATGATCTTCTACTCTGTGACAGGGGTGTAAAGCAGCCCTGTCACAGGCTCGCATATGGATACTTTGCAGTGACCTTTACATGCATCATTTAATAAATATATTATTATTAAGCTCAATATAAAGTGCAAAAGTAATGATTTGGATGTGATGCTGTCAGAATTATCAAACTCTGAAGATGTAGTTAGGCCGCTGTAGCCTATGGGCTATAGACTGCAAAATTAGCTGGCAGAGGGTTCTTCTGGAACCCTCGCCAGCAATGGCCGCTGCACATGCAATGTCAGCAGTCCACGCATGCACAGGAGTCTCGCCACTGAAGTGATCACATTGCAGGGACCCACAAATCAGGCGTACACACTGTGCTATATGCCCAATTTGTCACTTTGTTTCAGCTGGAAATGTCAAATCAGCCGATTATTGTCTGTGTGCACCCAGCTTAACACTTGTGCTCCTCTGCCTGCAGCCGTATACACCATGCAGAGACAGCAGATTCCACATGATTGAGATTGCCTAGTTTTATCCTTTGCTGCAAGGATACTTAATGGATATCTCCTACATGGGGAATGCAGTCTGGAGGTCTTATCCAAACCTCAGAAAGCTTAGTCACTCTCTACAAAGACATTATCGATGGAGAGGTAGCTTATGTTCTCAGACTCCATGCTCCTCCTTGGCCAGTTTTGGAAAGTGATACTGCACATGCACAGCCTAATTGATAGCAAGTGGTGCAAGTAGAAAAAATGTCACAGTGCCAGATATACATTGCCGCACAGTGCCAGATACAAAAATGCCCCCACAGTGCCAGATATATATTGCCCCACGGTGTCAGATACACATTACCCCAGAGTGCCAGATACACAAATGCCCCCACAGTGCCAGATACACAAATGCCCCCACAGTGCCAGATACACAAATGCCCCCACAGTGTCAGATATACATTGCCTCACAATGCCAGATACACAAATTCCCCTACAGTGTCAGATATACATTGCCCCACAGTGCCAAATACACAGATGCCCCATAGTGTCAGATATACATTGCCCCACAGTGCCAAATACACAAATGCCCCTACAGTGTCAGATATACATTGCCTCACAATGCCAGATACACAAATGCCCCTACAGTGTCAGATATACATTGCCCCACAGTGCCAGATACACAAATGCCCCTACAGTGTCAGATATACATTGCCTCACAGTGCCAAATACACAAATGCCCCTACAGTGTCAGATATACATTGCCTCACAATGCCAGATACACAAATGCCCCTACAGTGTCAGATATACATTGCCCCCACAGTGCCAAATACACAGATGCCCCCACAGTGCCAGATACACAAATGCCCCCACAGTGCCAGATATACATTGCCCTACCGTGCCAGATACACAAATGCCCCCACAGTGCCAGACATACATTGTCCCACAGTGGCAGATTCACAAATGCCCCCAGTGTCAGATATACAAGTGGCGCTGGTTTTTCCTTTTTATATATATATTTATATTTTTATATAATATATATATTATCAGTTAGGGTCCGGCACTCACATAACCAGTGGGCAACTTGATCCGGTGCCAGCATAGGCAATGTAGCTTTGTATATTCCAGAAGATGCGGCGCTTGTGATGCTGATAACCAGGCGAAGAGAGCAACAATCTTTCTCAACGTTTCAGTTTATTAACTGTTTTCAAGAGCTAAAATACAAACAATGAAAACTTACCTAAATACCCTCCACCATCACCATGTGTCTGAGACAGCTGGCGCTGTTCGCCGGTCCGTCCATTAGAAATGACGTCATGACGCCTCCGGCGCGTCTCCTAACGTCACACGCCATCCACCACGTGACCACCACCGCATCTGTTGCCAAGCAACCAACATCAACCAAAACTTCATACTGACATCAGCATTTCCACTAGTTAATAATCTCATGTATTTATATATAGATATGTGGATCATAGAGCAAGTATTATTAACAATAGATGTGAGTGGCGGTATCAATAACCACTAATACTAATTACGTGCACCATATAGACACACTTACATCAGCTGACCATACTCATATAATGTATCGATACAGTATGTAGTAATATAACCCTATCTATGCAATAAGGGGGCTTAAAACTATTAGTTATCAATTAATGGCTACTTTTAGAGATAACAGGTAAATGAAATTGATTCATTTAACCCTTTAGGGGTTATCACATCAAGTTTGGAAATCCAATACGTTTCCCTTTGTAGCAATCTTTTATTCCGGTCCCCACCACGACTGTTTGGAAGGACCAAATCAATCATTCTATACCTTAGAGTCGTTAAAGGGTGCTCCATTTCAGCAAAATGTCTTGCTACAGGCTGTTCACTCGACCCCTTAACCAATGCTGATCTAATAGCATGGCGATGATTGGCCATTCTTTATTTAAATTTAGTCTGTGTCTTTCCGATATAAAATAATCCGCAGAGGCAAATCAGTTGGTAAATCACAAAGCAACTATTACACGTAAGATGATGTTTAATTTTTATCAGTTTACCAGTCTGTGGATGGTTAAATGTGTCCCCAGAGATCATGAACCCACAAGTTACACAGCCACAGCGAAAACAACCTGGTTTCTTTGTAGTCAAGAACTGACTATTAGTCATGCTAGGGGGGGAGGTGAAATTAGTTTTCACTAAGATATCACGCAAATTCCTCCCTCTTGAATAGCATGGCATCAATGTGGAATTGGTAAGTCCAATTTCAGGATCTGTGTTGATTAGGGGCCATAAATTTTTAGATCTCCTATGTATATTTGGGGATAAGGTGGTAAATTGAGATACCCATGGTATTTTGTTCTTTTTCATCTTCACACTCGTTCTACGCTTCAACAGATCAGTCCTGTCTACAGCTAGAACCCGTTTTTTGGTATCTAACAAAAACTGTCTGTGGTAACCTCTTGCCACAAATCTCTCAACCATATCATCTAATTGAACAATAGTTCTCTCAAAATCACTATTCAATCTGTGAACTCGTAACATTTGTGAGTATGGCAACCCCATTTTCAAACTCCGTGGATGGCAACTCTGGTATTCAAGTAGTGAATTTCTATCAGTTGGTTTTGTAAATAAAGTGGTTGTGAGACCATTGTTTTCCTTTACGATCCTAACATCAAGATAATCAATCACATGTTGGCTCATAGTCCATGTGAGTTTCACTGGACTATCAGACAAATTGTGATTCTCCATCAAATTCACAAACTCTTCCTGAGGCCCACTCCAAAAAATCAGTAGGTCATCAATGAAGCGTGTGTAAAAACATATATGGGAAAAAAAATTTGGGTCCCTAAAAAAACATTTCTTCAATCATGAACATATACGTGTTTGCATACGCCGGGGCCACAGAGGACCCCATAGTGCAGCCAATAAGCTGTAGATAATATTTGTTATCAAACATAAAATAGTTGTTTTTTAGTATCATTTCTAATTCCAACAATATGATCTCAATATGGTCATGTCTCATAGTACCGTCACACCTAAGAAGCTCACCTACTGCAAAAATACCCTCACTATGAGGAATAATCGTATATAAACTTGATATGTCAGTTGTAATAAGCCATAAATCCTCAGGTAAATCAGGCAGTGCCATAAGTTTATTTAACAGCATGGTACTAGCCAGCAAAAAATGTTTCTGCATCTGGACTAGTGGCTGTAGAATGGAATCAAGCCACACCGATGTTGGCTAAAATCGGGAGCCTCATGCTGAAATTATTGGCCTCCCTGGAGGCGGGGTAATCCCTTTATGTATTTTAGGGAGCGTATACAGAATGGGAATGATAGGGTGTGACGCATACTTGCCTACTCTCCCGGAATGGCTGGGAGGCTCCCGAAAATCGGATGACCCTCCCAGCCCCCCGGAAGAGCAGGCAAGTCTCCCGATTCGCGGGGTCCCCCTGCCCGTCCGCCCACTTAGTGTGTAAAGTGGGCGGTCCGGGCAGTTGATGACGCGATTCTTGCTGAATCGCGTCATCATAGCCCTCCCCCTGCAGTGTAATGCCGGTGATCGCGGCATTACAGAGTGGGGCGTGGCTTAAAGGAGGTGTCACCGTGACTCGGCCTTCGCTCCACCCCCATCCCGCCTCCGGTCCACCCCCCTCAGCCATGTCACAGCCTCCCCTGCCCACCCTCTGAGCCGACCTGGCTGCTCTCTCCCGCAGAGAGCAGCCAGAATGTAGGTAAGCATGGTGTGACGGTACCAATATTGACAACAATTTTTCATCAATCAAGGAGGCATCCATAGCATGGGTCAGAATCTCAATCAACTCCTTCCTAAAAGAAATAGTGGGATCACCCTTCAATACTTTATATACACTAGTATCAGAAAGTTGTCGATAAATTTCCTTTGCATAATCGACCGAGTCCTGCAATACAATTGCCCCGCCTTTATCAGCGGGACGGATAATCAAAGAGGCATTGTTAGCTAAGGTGCTTAGTGCTTGTCTCTCTAAAGGTGATAAATTCGGGTGTCTATGTGATTCTCTCTCTTTAACCACATCACCCTTAACCTGATGATCTAGAGACCGAATAAAAGATTTAATCGAGGCATTTGATGATACCGGGTCAAAATTAGATTTGTCACAAAACTGAGTAAGTCGAGGTGGTATAGGTATACTCTTTTCACTGGAGGGAGAAGATTGGTTCTTATAAAAATATTCCTTCAATTTTAATGAGCGATTAAGCTTATAGTTGTTACGATCCTGATGCTCAGGACAGGGGAGATCTTATGTAGTGAGTCCTGAGCACCAAGACAGAATGCTGGGATTGGGAGATGGGAAGGAAATAGCCCCTAGCACCCTACCTCCGTTGTCTTACCCGTGTTATCAATTCACGCCTGAACGACTATGGTTTCTTGGGCCCATGGCAGCCGCATTTGAAGGGTGGATTAGGTCTGCCCAACTCCGATGCCCCCTCAGGTCTTAAAGAGAGACAAGGCGTGAACTGAGACAGGGTAATAACAAGGGGACCTCTAACTGAAACAACCACGCTAGGGGCTATAAACTACCTAAAAACTAAACGTATGTGCGGCACGCCGCCAAAGGAAAAGAACTACAAAGAAACCACTGTCCACTCCCCTACACGGCACCGCCGAGTTCCGGGGAGGACAGTGAAAGCGGAAACCTCCGCAAATGCACCAATTCACAGTAAAGTAAACACTAAGCGGCATAGGCCGCAACACGCGGCAGAAGCCGCTACTCACGAAACCGGGCGAGAACCCCAGATGACAAACAGGTTCGCAAGGACTTAGAAGGATTCCCAGGACCGGCTTCGGACCTCCAAAGTACCAAAGGGCAGGGAGCAAGATCCACCAAACACGGCTGACAGGAACAGAGTTCTGCAAGGCAGGAACAGCATACAAGAAGCTATCACCGGCGGGGCTGCAGTGTGCTGGCTCACATAAAAAAGGCCCTGCTGGCCAATAACAGGAGGGCCAGCAGGACCAGCCCCCAGACCCTAATTACTAGTTGCCATGCAGCTGCCCTGCTGCACGAGCAACCTAATTAACTATTCTTATCAACGGGGAACGCGGTCCACCTGTGGCGTCCCCGTTGCTATGCACCCGGCGGCCCTGCACGCACGGCGTCCTGCGTTGCCAGGGACCCGGCGGCTATCGTGTGCACGGCGTCCTGGCGTTGCTAGGCGCCGTGCGGGGGACAGGGAAGGAGAGAGGCGCGGCGGCCGTGACCGCTGCTCAGTCAGGGCACGGACGAAGACCGCCGCGCCTAACAGTACCCCCCCCTTGAGGAGGGGTTAAAGAACCCCTAGAGCCAGGTTTCTGAGGAAACTCCTGAAAGAAAATCCTCTTCAGCTTGGGAGCATGTAAATCTTTATCCAACACCCAAGATCTTCCTTCAGGGCCATAACCTTTCCAGTGGACCAAAAAATAGAGCCGACTCCGAGAAAGCTTAGAATCTAAAACCTTCTCCACCAAGAACTCTTGTTGCCCCTGAACATCCCTCGGAGATCTACCCTGGGAAGTCCTCTGAGGAAATCTCCAGGAAGAAAAATACTGTTTCAAAAGAGAACAGTGAAAAGTATTGCCAATTTTGAGAGATCTCGTCAAGCGTAGCCGAAAAGCAACTGGGTTGACCTTCTTAATGATAAGGAATGGTCCAATAAATTTGGGTCCCAATCTAGCCGAAGGTTGTCGGAGCTTGATGTTGCGAGTTGACAACCATACCTTATCTCCCACCTTAAAAGTGCAAGGACGTCGGAGCCTATCAGAACATTTCTTTTCTCGGAAGGCAGCTTTTCTCAAGGCAAGGTGCACCTTTCTCCAAATTGTTCTGAGATGGAGGTTAAGGTCAACGAGGAGACTGGAGAATGAGGAAAAAAAGAGTTGGCTCTAGGATGAAAGCCAAAGACTGAAAAGAATGGGGACTCCTTGGTGGAAGAATGACAAGAGTTATTAGAAGCAAATTCGGCTAACGGAAGAAATTCAGACCAATCATTCTGGAGTTTGGCCGAATACAACCGTAAATACTGTTTTAATGACTGGTTAACTCGTTCAGTTTGTCCGTTAGATTGTGGATGGTACCCAGATGTTAAAGAGAGTTTCATATTTAATGAGGCACAAAAACGTTTCCAGAAACGAGCAATGAATTGCGGACCAGGATCAGAGACAATATCCCTGGGCAACCCATGGAGCCTGAACACATGATGGAGAAACAAGACTGCCAACCCTTGAGCAGAGGGTAATCGGGGAAGAGCAATGAAATGAGCCATCTTACTAAAACGATCTACTACCACCCAAATTACTCGAAATTCGGCTGAAAGAGTAAGGTCCACCACGAAATCCATGGATATATGTGACCATGGCCTGAGAGGAACGGCTAAAGGTACGAGTTGCCCGATCGGCAATGAACGAGGAACCTTATGCTGTGCACAAACCTGACAGGAATGGACAAATTCCCTTACATCTTTAGAAAGACTAGGCCACCACACCGAGCGAGAGACTAACTCCAAGGTCTTAGTGATACCTGGATGACCAGAGACTTTGTTGTCATGAAACTCAGCTAAAACAGTGCCTCTCAGAAATTCAGGGACAAAGAGACGATCAGCAGGAGTCGGTTTAGGAGCCTGCTGTTGAAGCTGGACTAACTGAGTAAATAAATCCTGTGTGAGGCCTGCCCGGATGACAGATGATGGAACTATGGGGGTAGTAGCAGGATGGTTTTTGTGAACCGGAAGAAAACAACGTGACAGGGCATCAGCTTTAGTATTTTTGGAACCGGGCCTGAAGGTGGTGATAAACCTGAAACGAGTAAAAAACAATGCCCAACGTGCCTGCCGAGCATTAAGCCGTTTAGCTGACTCAATATACTGCAGGTTCTTATGGTCAGTAAACACTGTAATAGTATGCCTAGCTCCCTCCAGCCAATGCCTCCACTCCTCGAAAGCCCATTTAACTGCCAGCAATTCTCGATTACCAACGTCATAGTTGGATTCTGCGGAGGAGAATTTCCTGGACATGAAGGCACAAGGGTGTAATTCCTGAGACTCCGGATCTTCCTGAGATAGGATAGCCCCCACTCCAACCTCTGAGGCATCTACCTCGACTATAAAGGGGAGCTCCGGGTTAGGGTGCCTGAGAACAGGAGCCGAGACAAAGGCCTGCTTTAAGGCCCGAAAGGCAGACTCGGCTGCAGGCGACCAATTGGAAGGGTCCGCTCCTTTTTTAGTCAATGCTACTATAGGAGCGACCAAATCAGAAAAGGTATGAATGAACCGCCTATAATAGTTTGCAAACCCTAAAAAGCGCTGAATTGCTTTTAAATTTGTGGGTTGCGGCCAATTAAGGATGGCCTGGAGTTTTTTCGGTTCCATGAAAAATCCCTGGGGAGAAATAATATACCCCAAGAAGGACACTTCCGTGATGTGAAAATCACATTTCTCTAGTTTTGCGTATAAATGATTCTCCCGTAGTTTTTGAAGAACCAGACGCACATGGGTGTTATGTTGTTCCATAGACTCAGAATAAATCAAAATGTTGTCTAAATAAACAACAACGAACTTTCCAAGAAAGTCACGAAGAACATCATTGATGAGGTCTTGAAATACCGCAGGAGCATTTGACAGCCCAAAGGGCATCACCAGGTATTCATAATGACCCGACTGTGTGCTGAAAGCCGTCTTCCACTCATCCCCAGATCTTATTCGGATGAGATTGTAAGCTCCTCTAAGATCGATTTTTGAGAAGATAACGGCAGAGCGTAACTGATCAAAAAGTACTGAAATCAAAGGCAATGGGTAGGTGTTTTTAACAGAAATTTTATTCAGAGCCCGAAAATCAATACATGGTCTGAGCGACCCATCTTTTTTCTCAACAAAAAAGAATCCTGCACTCAAAGGAGATTTCGAAGGCCTAATTAAGCCTTTTTTCAGGCTTTCCTGGATATAATTATCCATAGCCGTGGTTTCTGGCCCGGAGAGGGCATATAATCTCCCCTTAGGTAAAGTGGCCCCGGGAACTAAATCTATAGCGCAGTCATAGGACCGATGGGGAGGCAGAACGTCCGCATTACCCTTGGAGAACACATCAGCAAAATCCTGATATTCCAGAGGAATAAATTCTGGGGTAACTGCCGCAACCCGGACAGGATGGGAAATACACTCCTTAACACAAAAAGGACCCCATTGGGAAATCTCCCCAGACCGCCAATCTATGGTGGGATTATGAAAGGCAAGCCAGGGGTGACCCAAAACTACTGGAACTGACGGACAATGTGTAAGGTAAAATTCTATTTCTTCTGAATGTAGGGCCCCCACTGTCAGCAATACTGGAGGTGTGCGGTGAGTAATAACCCCATTGGAAAGCGGACCCCCATCCAAGCCGTGCATGGTGATACGTCTATCTAAGGGTATCAGTGGAACGCCTAAAGCCTTAGCCCAAGCTAAATCCATAAAATTTCCTGCAGCTCCACTGTCGACGAAGGCCGACACCAACGAACTGAGGCTGCCAAAGGAAATCTTTACCGGAACTAATAGAGAATTATTAGAGGAGATTAACTGCAGACCCAAGTGAACCCCCTCACAATTCACTTGGTCAGAGCGTTTCCCGGCTTGTTTGGGCAGTTACGTGCGATATGTCCCTTACCACCACAATACAAACAAAGACCAGAACTTAACCTTCTGGTTCTTTCCTCTGGGGACAGCCGGGAGAGACCCATTTGCATGGGCTCCTCGACGTCCTCAGGAAAAGTATATACACATGGATTAGGCCTAAAAGTTGTTCCTCTTTCAGCCCTCCGCTCTCGGAGACGACGATCAATTTTAATAGCGAGCTCCATGAGTTTGTCTAGAGTCTCTGGAGCGGGATACTGAAGGAGACTGTCTTTAATCACTTCCGACAGTCCGAGGCAAAACTGACTGCGCAGGGCTGGGTCATTCCAGCCACAGTCGTTCAACCAACGGCGAAATTCGGTACAATACACCTCTGCTGGATTTTTGCCTTGCTTAAGGGCACGCAGGTGACTCTCAGCTGATGCTTCTCTATCTGGGTCGTCATATAAGAGGCCTAAGGATTTAAAAAAGGCGTCTACTTATAACAAAGCAGCATCATCCGCTCTTAGCCCAAACGCCCAGGTCTGTGGATCACCCTGAAGTAGAGACATCACAATCCCGACCCGCTGAGACTCAGTACCAGAGGAACGGGGCCTTAAACGAAAATAAAGCTTACAAGCTTCCTTAAAATAAAAAAAATCCTTTCGGTTACCTGAAAAACGGTCAGGTAAATGCATCTTTGGTTCTGGAACCATACTCGGGGAGGCTCGCAAAAGATCTTCCTGCGATCTCACCCGAAGAGTAAGGTCCTGAACCATCTGAGTTAATTCCTGTATTTGGTTAACCAAAAGCTGACTGGGGTTTGGCCCTAAACCTGCCGGATTCATGAGGCCGAATTTCCAGGCCCACCAATACAACGGAAAAAATTAAACCCCCTTTTTTTTTATGTGGGCCGGTGATAATGTTACGATCCTGATGCTCAGGACAGGGGAGATCTTATGTAGTGAGTCCTGAGCACCAAGACAGAATGCTGGGATTGGGAGGTGGGGAGGAAATAGCCCCTAGCACCCTACCTCCGTTGTCTTACCCGTGTTATCAATTCACGCCTGAACGACTATGGTTTCTTGGGCCCATGGCAGCCGCGTTTGAAGGGCGGATTAGGTCTGCCCAACTCCGATGCCCCCTCAGGTCTTAAAGAGAGACAAGGCGTGAACTTAGACAGGGTAATAACAAGGGGACCTCTAACTGAAACAACCACGCTAGGGGCTATAAACTACCTAAAAACTAAACGTATGTGCGGCACGCAGCAAAGGAAAAGAACTACAAAGAAACCACTGTCCACTCCCCTACACGGCACCGCTGAGTTCCGGGGAGGACAGTGAAAGCGGAAACCTCCGCAAATGCACCAATTCACAGTAAAGTATACACTAAGCGGCATAGGCCGCAACACGCGGCAGAAGCCGCTACTCACGAAACCGGGCGAGAACCCCAGATGACAAACAGGTTTGCAAGGACTTAGAAGGATTCCCAGGACCGGCTTCAGACCTCCAAAGTACCAAAGGGCAGGGAGCAAGATCCACCAAACACGGCTGACAGGAACAGAGTTCTGCAAGGCAGGAACAGCATACAAGAAGCTATCACCGGCGGGGCTGCAGTGTGCTGGCTCACATAAAAAGGCCCTGCTGGCCAATAACAGGAGGGCCAGCAGGACCAGCGCCCAGACCCTAATTACTAGTTGCCGTGCAGCTGCCCTGCTGCACGAGCAACCTAATTAACTATTCTTAGCAACGGGGAACGCGGTCCACCTGTGGCGTCCCCGTTGCTATGCTCCCGGCGGCCCTGCACGCACGGCGTCCTGCATTGCCAGGGACCCGGCGGCTATCATGCGCACGGCGTCCTGGCATTGCTAGGTGCCGTGCGGGGGACAGGGAAGGAGAGAGGCGCGGCGGCCGTGACCGCTGCTCAGTCAGGGCACGGCCGAAGACCGCCGCGCCTAACAATAGTTTTCAATTTGCCATCTAAATTCGTCGTGGCTATTAGACGGAACAAATGATAAGCCTTTGCGCAAAACATTTAGTTCACTGGAAGAAAGATTATATGATGATAAATTGTACACTATTTCCTCCGTGGGAGGGGAGGTCTTCCACGCCTTGCCCCTCTGGTTCTGCCTTCCTCTTCTAGTGCACCATCGCGTGACGCGTGACCTCTGTTCCTGGTTACCACGGCTAAAGGGCCAGATGGTTGTCGTCGGTCTGTATATCTCTTACGCTCACCATCACTTGAGTTCTCAAATGAAAAATCAGTGTCCATTTGTGTTCTGGGATAGTTGCGTCTGAAAAAAAGGCTTACGTCGCCCATACTCAGTCTGACCCCCCGAGATCTACCTATATACCTGGTGTCTCTCATAGTCCAACTCGACTTTCCGTAGTTTCTCTTTTTTAAATTTAATTAAATCCTTTTTATAGGAACTTAATTGTACAGACATCTTTTCACTCCAATTAGTTTCAGTGTCAGCTTGTAAGGTTGGCAATGAGATTTTCTCAAATTTAGTAATTTTCTCTGATATATTAAACAACTCTTTTTTAGTCTGTTCAATTACTAACAAGATCAGATCGTACGAACACTTGTTAAGAATTGCAATCCATTTCTTGCAAAATATAGGATCAAGTCGTCCAATTGTTGGACAGTTTCGGACACGAAATCCACGAGGGATTTTTTTGGACTTGTAATAATCACTGAGGGAGATACCGTGTAGTTTAAAATCAATCTCTTTCTTCTTGAGACGTAATAAATCACGGAAAATCACCTCAGTTGACCCTGATTCAATTTCATCATCAAGTGCCTCTTTATAAATAATATCATCAGCCTCAGTTTCAGAATAAGAGAATGCATCTCCCACAGAGTGATTCACGGGATCAAACAACAAGTCAATCTCATCATCATGGACGGACCGGCGAACAGCGCCAGCTGTCTCAGACACATGGTGATGGTGGAGGGTATTTAGGTAAGTTTTCATTGTTTGTATTTTAGCTCTTGAAAACAGTTAATAAACTGAAACGTTGAGAAAGATTGTTGCTATCTTCGCCTGGTTATCAGCATCACGAGTGCCGCATCTTCTGGAATATATATATATATATATATATAAACAGAAAGTTCAGCACTCACCAAAATAAGCTCACTTATCCTCACAACATCTAGGAATAAATGAATAAATGATGGGGGTTTAGTTAGTGAATTGGCCAATGCAATCCATGGCTTTTAAAGGTACACTCGCCTTTCAGTAATTTATAAGCCAGTGTCAGGTGACGAGTGTACCTTTAAAAGCCATGGAGTTCATGGCAGATACACCTTAAACCAAGTAGGCATATTTGCAGTTATATTATGTGTGTTACAGTTGCCAGGTTTTTATTTTGTGATAGTGTAGGACCTGCATGAGGGTGGGGTACCTTGGCGAGCGGTGTGCAGGCTTCCGTGCATTGGCCAATTCACTAACTAAACCCCCATCATTTATTCATTTATTCCTAGATGTTGTGAGGATAAGTGAACTTATTTTGGTGAGTGCTGAACTTTCTGTTTCTATATTTTTGAGTAGGTGGCCATGGGCTACATGCACCCCACTCTATTAGTGCGGACACTGCATCCCACTTCTGGGGTGGCGAGTGCTGTGGTTTTCTATTTGTTTGTATATATATATATATATATATATAGGGAAAAACCAGCGCCACTTGTGGGAGACTCACTAAATTATAAGTCTATAAAATGTCCAATAATTGACACACCCTCGGTACATAGGGGGTCTGCAGGCCCTTAAATAAATCAGCAGTGATAAGCTGCTGAACAATTAATGTGTCCTAGGGAGGGGGATTATGGGCATCTGCGACCAATGGTGGCAGGTGTAGAGGAACTAGAATAGCATTCAATTCTCACGATTTTCATACAAAAGATAAATATAAGAATATATATATATAGACCTCCAAGTGGTTTTTTAGGCAGAGGCAGACAAGTAGCAGCAGCAAAAAACCGAGTAGAAACCGAAGACCTCACCCAAGGAGGGGCGGCTTCAAAGAGAAGCGGGAGAAGGAAGAAGGATTAACTAGTATTTTTAATCTTTCTGATCATAAACTCACTATGAATGAGACTTCACTTTTGTCCCTTGGTTTATCATTTGTGCCGACAGCAAGACATGATGACTTTAACCTAGCGGTTGACCAATATAAATTTGGTCGAAAGCTAAGGTTGAGGGAATTTTTTAGTGATAAAACGGGGAACTCAGGGGCTGAAATGACTCGATCCTCTGTTTTAAAGAAACCTAGTGTCTTTGACCCACCGACCTGTAGCCCTAGTATACGTACGTTCCTGAGGATGACTGAGAACGATTTCAATAACATGCCTGATAGGACATTTGGTAATCTGACGCCTGAACAACGCAAGTCCTTGAATGACCTACGTACCAATGATGGGATCGTTATCAGGCCCGCCGACAAAGGCGGGGCCGTGGTCATTCAGAATTTTAAAGATTATGACGCGGAGGTCAGGCGCCAGTTATCAGATGTAGGTACCTACACCAAATGTGATGCCACTCCGATGCCACTCATTAAAAAGAAGGTTGACTCTCTGGTTGATAGATCGGTCAGCCAGGGGTGGCTGACAGAACAAATATCTCTTTTTTTGAAGGTGGAACACCCTATCTGCCCGATGCTTTACACTTTGCCCAAGGTTCATAAATCCTTGGTCAGCCCCCCGGGCAGGCCGATCATATCAGCCAGGGGGTCCCTCCTACAACCTTTAGCGATGTTTGTAGATTCCTTTTTACAGGAATTGATCCCATTTATCCCAAGTTACTTGAAAGATACAGGGGATTTTTTAACCAAAATCCTGGAACTTGGAGATATTGATGAGGGAATTATGTTGGTGACACTTGATGTGTCGTCATTATACACCATAATTCCCCACAGTCTGGGCCTCGAAGCAGTAAGGGATCTACTTATCTCAGTAGGCACATTGACAATTCCCATTGAGGGGCTGTTGGAATTTTTGGAATTGATCTTGACTAATAATCACTTTATGTATCAGGGTGATTATTATATACAGTGCTCAGGAACAGCTATGGGGTCCAATGTGGCCCCCATGTATGCAGGCATTTTTATGCACCAATATGAGACGACTAATATCTTACCTACATACGGCAGCAAAATTATCTATTATAAACGCTTTATAGATGATATATTCATGCTGTGGAACGGCACTGAGTCTGAATTCAATAGTATGTTGGAATATTTAAATAATTTGGACTCCACAGTACGGTTTACTGGCCACATCAGTGGGGACTCCATTAATTTTCTGGATCTCACCATTTTTCGCAATGGGACTAAACTAGGCACCACCCTATATAGAAAGGAGACAGATCGAAACACGATCTTACACGCTACGAGTAACCACCCACCGGCACTTAGGTCAAGCTTACCCATTTCCCAGTTTATGAGAGTACTGAGGAATAACACCAACCCAGCAATTGCAGAGACACAAATCCTGGAGATGAAAACCCGTTTCTTGGAAAGGGGGTACAAAAAAAGCACGATTAATAACTGCCTGGCAAAGGCACGTTTAAAATGCATAAAGTCCGAACCACCTAAAGAGGCACGAATGATATACGTTACACAATTTGATGGTAAATCAACCAACATTGGAACATCATTAAGACGACACTGGCCAATATTAAAGTCTGACCCCAAATTGAAGGGACTGTTTGAACAACCGCCGATGATGGCTTACAGACGTGGCCGTAATCTGAAGCAGCTTCTCATGCACCCAGCAAAACAGCCCACCAATGAAGAAGGTGGCTGGTTAAAACCACAAAAGAAGGGATGTGTGAAATGTCTGGGATGTGTGACGTGTCGCTCCATGCTGGTTGGGGATAAATTCCCGCATCCCCGGAGTGGGAAGATGATTAGCATCAGATTTCGCTTTCGGTTGCATTGCCGACTTGATCATGTAATTTACATGTTGCTTTGCCCGTGTGGCCTCCCGTATGTGGGGATGACCACATGTACCTTCAGGGAGAGGATGGCGAACCACCGGAGCTCTATCCATAAAGCACTGTTGACGGGACAGACTGACAAACCGGTTGCCCAGCACTTTCTGACAGCTGGACATCAAGTGGCATCTCTGAAGTGTCGGATCATTGACTGGGTTCCGATACCTAAGAGGGGTGGGGACCGATCACTCCTATTAAAAAAGCTGGAAGCAAGGTGGATTCACAGACTGGGCTCAGTGTCTCCCTATGGACTCAATGAATCTAACCCTCTAAACCTCTTTTTGCGGTGAGGATTGAAGACTCTGATAATGCGATCATATCCTTGTTACCCGTTCTTTTTTAAGGGTACCTTCGATGCTATTAGAGTGATATTCTGACCGACACACACATTTATATATGTATATCTTATGAGGTTTTATCCTTGACCTAATTTGATAGATTTGCCCTATGGAGATCTATATCTGCTCTGAGCGTGCAGTGCAGGTCTACTATAGTATTTTAATTATATATGTTGTCTTTTTTGTCTACCATTGGTGGACTGTGGCCACCTACTGATGGGGTTGCAGGACCTTTCTTCACCTTTTTGTGAATTTGATACACTTATAAACCTGTTTCATAAATATAAAGTGGTCGTACCTGCCCGTTTAGTTGATGGCCACAGTGTCCATATGTGCATATATGTATATATATAATTTTTTTTGTGTTTTGGTCTGTTTTATGTATATAATTTTTTCTTTTTATTGTCTTATTATGTGGGGATGTGTTTATCTGCAGCCGATTGGCTCTTGACACTGGGGATGTGGGGTGCACACTCAATTAGCTAGGACCCTTTACTTAGCATGGATATAAATATAGAACTGTGTTGCGGAATGTGTCCACTTAGGTTTGCCCTGTAGATGGCGAGCTAAATATCCTTGTTCAGACGGGGAGATCTCCGATATGCGCGCCGTGCGGTTCAGCTTTACTTCCGTCACTGTGACGCGTGCGCTTCATAGACGGGAAGTATGTCCCGTTGCTTAGTTACGCACGTCATTACCTCTCCTCCGCACTCAGCTGTTGTAAACAGTCCGTGCTTACGATCACCGGACACGGCCGGCGGGACCCTCCTGAATATTACTGATCCTGGCTATTGTGTGTGAGTGTGCCCCACATCATCCCTTCCCGTTTGGGAAGATTTTGCACTGTTTTTGTATTGATAGTTAATTATTGTTATATGCAGATTTATGTCGCATTGATATGAGGTCACATTAGGGGCGTCTTTGGCGCCAATTTTAATTGAACATAGGTGTATATAGAGCCTGTCAGGCATAACCCAGTACACTGCTGGATATCTGGGTAGACCTATTGTTGGGTCTTATGATCTGATGGATTTATTGTACACAGCCTCCTGAGGAAGGCCCTCCATGGGCCGAAAGCGCTTGAGGATTCATTAAGGACACTATTCAAGTGGACTATGTAACGTATATTATAATAAATTACCTTTTGCATATTTACAAAATCTGGAGAGTGCCTCTACCTTCCTTTCTATAATCAGAATGCTTTGCATTTGGAGTGATCACCCCAGTCGTTGTTTCTTCTGAAGATGTGAGTGCGGCCATCACTGGAAATATATATATATATATATATATAATAAAAACACAGATTCCTAAAAATATGGACAAAATATATATAGAACACCTGAATTATATACCATTCAGATGAACACAATACAGAATATTTAAAAAGGCAGAAAGGACAATTATTTAAAAAATGTAAAGTGCATGGAAAGGTGCTTATCTTTTGTATGGAGGTCGGTATATGGAGCAGTCATAAAGCAATCAACGCGTTTTGTCCGTTTAAGACTTCATCAAGGGTTGTAGTGTACTGGGACATATCGTATATTTATGCCCATACTGATTATGGGATTGATGTGACCTCATTTCCTCCTATGGGAGTGTCTAAAAATCGATTATTGCTGATAAATGAAAATAACTAAGTGTGCAATCAGTGTATACTAGTGTAGTGTGCAAAAGTGCTATTGAGCTGTGTGTTTCTAAAAAACGAGTGTTTTCAAGGCAGTTAATAAGCTCAGAAAAATTAGAGTATTTTGTAAATCCATTTCCTCCACACTTCCTGTGTCATGTGACATGTGCCCGTCCTCCTGTAGGTGTTCGGAGGTTCACAGGCCGCTTGCGTGTATGCCGATTCACATGTGAACCGCATCGGAGTCACTTCGGACCGGAATTATAATATATACTATTTTACACATGTTGTTTCATTTTGTTTCCTCCCATACTGTATTTCATTATGAGAGATTAAAGAAGATTTATAGAACAGAGAGGAGAAGAGAAACCATAACCGAATAGACCACAACACTGGAGACTGTGACCGCGTTCAGAAAAAGGAACGTATAGTTTATTAATTTCTTTCGTCATTATGGTTATCACTAATTAGCGCACTGGACAGTGTCTTCCATTTCTGTGGAAGCACAAAATGAGCTCGGACATTCAATAACCATATGCATCAGCTGTTCTCAGCTGCACAAGGGCGCACATCATTACTTTCCATGCCGTATTTAAAAACATCAATCACTGTCTGATTAGGATTTATATATAGTGTATTTGATTCCTAAATTCTAGTTAAGGGGAACATAATTGCTGCTACTTATTAAACATTAACAAAGACTGCAGTTTTATGCTAAATCTTCACAGGGAAAGGCAGCTGGCTGGTCAGAGAGGCTTGGAGGCCAAAGGCACATGGATTATCTGTGAATCAGAAGCAGTGTGTGCCAGGATGCCCCTGATGGAGGCCTGGTTCATTCTTTCATAACCTGCATTCATTCACATGCTCATCTCTGCATAGCAGCAGTTAGAACTCATTAGATGAGGGTGACTCAGACCTGATCGCTGGGCTGCTAAAATAGTTGTCCTGTGATCAGATAGTCGCCGCCCAAGAGGAGTGTATATTTGCTGTGCATGTGTGCGATCGCATGTGTACGCCGAGCAGCTAAAAAAATCCCTCAGTCAGTCACTCCCAGAAAACGGTCAGTTACCACCCACAAATGGCCTCTTCCTGTCAATCAGCCTGCAAATGGCTGTGTGATTGGATTTTGCGCACCAGCCTGTTGCTGTCCAGCGATGCCTGTCATTTCCCAACACGCGTGCGCATTGCGGTGCATACACATGCGCAGTCTTTAGCTGATTGCCCGCTGTGCAATTTATTCAACCATGGTGAATGCTTAATAAGGTACAGTACGTCATGCATTCTTAAAATTGGAATATAATTGTTACTTCAAATGCCAATAACAGCAGCTGTTGGAATGGTGGCACTATGAAAGGTTTCAGTATGATATACCGGCGGCCAGCATCCGATCCCGACTGGCGTTCTAGTAACCGCTTCCTCTGTGAAATAATGGTTTAGTATTATAGTTGACTACCAAGGGCTTTTAATAAATGTCCATCATGGCTCTCTGTATGTTTCTTATACAGGTATATCTTCCTGACGATGTACAACAGTGGTTTTTTGTTTGTTTTTAGTTTAGTGTGCTCAGTTTTTGTTGTTTTGTTCGTTCTGTTTTGTATCTCTTGCTACTGCCATACTACTGCAGGGTCTGCAACTGAACTGACCTCTTTTCATTCCATATATATATTTACCTTCCTAATTATATACTGTGAGAATCTGCCTCTGACGATGACTGAAAAGAAAGGAACACATTCAGTTCTAATAATAGGGCTTTTGCCTTGTTATCGATTCACTTATTAAAGGGATACTGGATACGGCAGATGTTTTATCCTTTAAATGTTGTTAGTCAGCGTTTGCGTTACTGAAGTAAGGCACGTGACAGAAGTGCGCAGCCGAACAAAACTGGAGATTTTAAAACACAGAAAATATAATTACCTAGTATTGATGTCATATTTGTTCCAAGGCCTGAGGGGTATGTATGCAATGGAAATTAGAGAGAACCATTACTTGAAACGACAGGAAAAGATATTTGTTGTTATTAATTGCTCTAATAATAGCCTAAAATAAGATTCAGGTAGTGTAGCCTTGAAAATTGATAAGATCGGGCTGTATTTGATCTGATTTAGTCTGCCACATTGACAAGCGGAGAAGATTCTAATTATGCGCTGGTGTGAAGTCGGTTTTCCTGTGGAAAAAATTAGATTTCATAGAGCCCTGCTTCTATCAGCAGTCATCAGCCTCACAAGTGGGCGCAGCAGGAGGGATTTTCAGTAAAGGGTTTTTTTTTTGTAAAGCTAAACAGCTCTGCTCATAATAACAGGAGTAAATGAGACAGACAGCAGCTAAAATGAAGAGCGGTAATAGAAGGAACGTGCAGCCTGTCATTCTCTGGGACTTACTCACTGTAACCACTACTGTTCTGCAAGCAGTGGGAATGTGACCGTACTGTAGCTTTCAACATCAACTGTCATATAGCTAAGTATACAAATTAATTTCTGGTGTGTCTTTGTGAAGATATATTTATATGTAGTATGGTTCTAAAATAATAGTGACGTATATCCTAGAAATGATCAAACAGAATTTGCTTTCTGGCTTCAAGTAAACACTCTAGGACAAGCATAGATCTACTTCAGACAATGGGGTAAATTTACTAAGATGGGAGTTCTATTTAAGATGGGATGTTGCCCATAGTAACCAATCAGATTCCAGGTATTATCTTCTAGAAGGTGCTAGATAAATGAGAAGTAGAATCTGATTGGTTGCTATGGGCAACATCCCATCTTAAATAGAACTCCCGTCTTAGTAAATTTACCCCTACAATATGGGCCTATTTGATTGATAAATCTCCTATGTGAATAAATAAGACAATCTTCTAAAAAAGGGGCAAGTAGAGGTGTTGCCTGTAATAGCCAGTCATATTATAGCTATCATTTCTCTAGTACATTCTATAAAATGATATCTAGACCCTGATTGGTTAATAGTGGCATTATCTCCACTTTCCCTTGTCAGCAGGGCCGTAACTACATGTGTGCCAGGTGTGCCTGGCACACAGCGCAGTTGTCCTGAGGGCGCAATGGCCAGCAGCTTGTAATGAGTCAAATTGACTCATTACAAGCCACCTCTGCTGTGTGCGCCGCGCTGGTGAGGAGAGCAGCAGCACCAGAGGCAGCGGAGGAGGAGGGAGGGGGACTGGAGCCGCAGCACCGCTATGTAATTGGTAGAGGCGTCGCTGCAGCAGTCCCCTCTCCTTCCGTATTGGCTGCCCGGCGCTGCTGTGAATGCTGGGATGCGGTACCTTCATCCCAGCATTCACAGCGGCTGCAGGCAGCCAATACGGAAGGAGAGGGGACTGCTGCAGCGTTGCCTCTACAAATTACATAGCGCTGCTGCGGCTCCAGTCCCCCTCCCTCCTCCTCCTCCTCTTCCCCTGCCTGCACCGAGGGATCTGCCAGCACACTGACTGCCAGCGGGGAGAGATGGTAAGTATCTCTCTCTATCTAGCCTGTCTGTCACAATGTGTAAAAAGGGGGACGCTGTCTGCCGTAATGTGTAAAAAGGGGACGCTGTCTGGCGTAATGTGTAAAAGCGGACGCTGTCTGGCGTAATGTGTAAAAGCGGACGCTGTCTGCCGTAATGTGTAAAAAGGGGGGACTCTGTCTGCCGTAATGTGTAAAAAGGGGGACGCTGTCTGCCGTAATATGTAAAAAAGGGGACGCTGTCTGCGGTAATGTGTAAAAAAGGGGATGCTGTCTGCCGTAATGTGTAAAAAGGGGGATGCTGTCTGCCGTAATGTGAAAAAGGGGGACACTGTCTGCCGTAATATGAAAAAGGGGGACGCTGTCTGCCGTAATGTGTAAAAAGGGGACACTGTCTGCCTTAATGTGTAAAACGGGGACGCTGTCTGCCGTAATGTGTAAAAGGGGACGCTGTCTGCCGTAATCTGTAAAAGGGGGACGCTGTCTGCCGTAATGTGTAAAAAGGGGGACGCTGTCTGCCGTAATGTGTAAAAAGGGGGACGCTGTCTGCCGTAATGTGTAAATAGGGGATGCTGTCTGCCGTAATATGTAAAAAGGGGGATGCTGTCTGCCGTATTGTGTAAAAAGGGTCACGCTGTCTGCCGTAATGTGTAAAAAGGTGACGCTGTCTGCCGTAATGTGTAAAAAGGGGGACGCTGTCTACAGTAATGTGTAAAAGGGGGACGCTGTCTGCCGTAATGTGTAAAAAGGAGGACTGTCTGCCGTAATGTGTAAAAGGGGCTCTACCTGGTGTAGTGGCGCTACTGTGCAGCATAATTTGAATAATGGAGACTACTGTGCACCGTAGTATGAATTGGTATTATTTTGTGGCCACGGCCCTTCCCCATGAAGCCACGCCCCTATATATTTTTTGCGCATCTACGGCGCGTACTGCCCCTATCTTGCATGCGGGGGGGCAATGCCGTTTCTTGCACACAGCGCTAAAATGCCTAGTTATGGCACTGGTTAGAAGGTTTAATACATGAGTATTCAACATGCAGCCCTGCAGCTGCTGTGGAACTATACATCCCAACATGCCCAGACACAGATTTAGCATGCCTTAATAGAAAAACTATAGCAGAGCATGCTGGGATGTGTAGTTTAACTAAAGCTAGAGGGCTGCATATTGAATACCCTTGATTTAGTAAATCTTCACTTGTGTATGTAAACCTAAACCTGTAGTTAAGAGCACCTGTCAGCAGGAGGAGCGCATGCTTTAAGCCAGTGGCTCTCAAACTCGGTCCTCAGGACCCCACACAGTGTATGTTTTGCAGGTAACCCAGCAGGTCCACAGGTGTATTAATTACTCACTGACACATTTTAAAAGGTCCACAGGTGGAGCTAATTATTTCACTTGTGATTCTGTGAGGAGACCTGCAAAACATGAACTGTGTGGGGTCCTGAGGACCGAGTTTGAGAACCTGTGCTTTAAGCCATTAAAATAAAGGAAATAAAGCAGAACATACAATTTTGTTGATTCTTTTTTTATTTATTTATCTGGCCCCAGTTTGCTCAGCAGAACCCCTGCTATATAATCAAGTAACACAGATCATCCGTGTGTTATACTGTGAAGAGCATTGTTATTACACCAACACCTCCATCCTCTACAACACTAATGGGCATCAAGTGTCCCAACAAGCGTTTACTTTCTGCCCCCCCAACTCTCCCCTGCTTGGTGCATGGCTGGCCCCAGCGACAGAGGGAGCCTCCCTTATCTTACCGCCCCTAGTCGCAGGCGTGCACTCCCAGCGTGACTAGGCGATTAGTCCGCCTAGTCACGCCGGGAGTGCACAGAGCTGCTTCCCATTGTAAGCGTCTCTGTCTGGGCGCGCGCGCCCTCCCGGATTGAGACGCTATCCATTAAAGTGAATGCAGCGCGTCTTCCCCCGGGGGGGGCGCGCACACATCCAGACGGAGATGCTCACAGCGTCTAGGTGCGCCTAGTCACAGATGGAGCTACTACTAGCGTGGCTCCATCTGTAGTCTCTGCTTCATGCTCTGCTGAGCTTCAACTGGTTCCCCATCTCTTACTGGTTACTGCGGAAGACAATGAAGCTTGGATAGGAGCAGTAGTTAAAATCTCCTGCAGTAAACTTCCACATCACATGACCACTTCTGCGTAATGCAGTGAGGTAATGAAGCACCAGTAGCACCTCAACGATCATAAGAGGGACATGCAGCCTGTAACACATGGTCACACATATAAGCACCGTGACTCCACAGTGTAAGTTGTCATTTGTGAAAATAAAAATTGTTGATTTTTTTGGTACAAAATGTGTGCGCTGTACGTCACTGCATTTGTTCACATAAATATAAGCACTGTGACTCCCCGCAGTGTAAGTTGTCATTTGTGAAAAAAGTTTTAAAAAATATATTTTTTTATGTATAACTTGCATAACTTTTTTTGAATGCATTTATGTATTCACATAATATAAGCGCTATGAATGTGCAGGCCGTACCTCAGTGCATTCACATAAATATAAGTACTGTGACTCCGCAGGCTGTACTCCACTGCATTCACATAAATATAAGTACTGTGAATCTGCAGGCTGTGCCACACTGCATTCACATAATATAAGTACTGTGACACTGCAGCCTGTACCACACTCTGTTCACATAATATAAGCACTGTCAGTCTGCAGTGTGGCAACAAAAGTTCAAATAAGAATTAAATTGTTGTTTTGTTTTCAAATTACGTGTGCTGTACCCCACTGCATTCACATAAATATAAGCACTGAGTCGATATGGATCGCGATCAGTCGATAGAAGAGCAGTAGCAGAAACCAAGTACTAGTACCATGGCTGCTGCCAAACATGATAGTATGACAAAATCTGGTAAAGGTGGTCAAGAGGGAGAAAATTTAGGAAAGGACACCTGACATCAAAATCTTTCACACCGTTAAAATAAAGTGGTAGAGATGTCACATTAAAAACAGACAAATCAGTGCCTAAAAAAAAAGAACACTGAGGTTTAAGAACAAACTGCGTTCACAAATCCCTGAGGAGAGTCTAGCAGTGTCCACGGTAGCTACTGTATGACATTTCTCAGACTGTACTTGTAGAGAAGCCTATTTTGCCTCCTTCCACTACTTCTGTACCATCTGCAATTGTGGGGCTGAGCAATACAATAAAAGATGGTGATAATGCAGGGGCGTGGCTTCATGGGACATGGAGTAGCAGATTCAAGTCAGCGCTCTCTATCCTGTACAATCCTGATTTCCTATCCTGGGGCTTCAAGTGGTCTACACTTTGACTGTGGGGTGTAGGAAGGGTTACTGCCTCCATTGGTGCCGTTCGCTGAGAAATTCTGGGACTGCCTCACTCTGTGGAGGCTTGTGTAGCAGAGAGGAGAGCTGCGTGACAGCCGCGGGCGCTATTGCTGAGTCGGATGCGGCAGGAGCCGAGCACTGCAGGAGCTGCGCTACACAGATCAGACACTGCCAGGCAGGGACGGAAAGCGAGGGAGATGGCTGCCAGAGACCAGGTCAGTGGAGAGAGACCCAGTGAGCACCCGCACCTGACAGTCTGAGCGCCGTTTAGGAGGTCTAGCCCCATACCTCCCATGGCTTACCTTACCACTGGCTGAAAAGACCACCATACTGCCTGCTGACCCTGGGGGGAGAGGGGAACCGCTTCCCTACCGCACGAACGGACATTATAGGAGGCATATTTCTTTTTGAGCCCTTCACTGTTGGGGCTGCAGTGCGGGAAATTCCGCCATCTTGCTAACAGTGTCCGCACTTCCCACAGAAGAAACGTGATCCCTGCAGGCGATTTCTCCTGAGGTACTATCTATCCTCTGCCTCTGTTGGGGGAATTTATACGATATTTGCTCCTTGCTGGCTGCTGTGTGCCAGAACTGTGTCTGAAGACATTAATGGACTGCAGGCCTCCACGGTGAGGCCAGTTACTTCATTACCCACTACTTGGATTATGCACCATCTCTCAGTTTGTATTGGTATTATCCTCCTCTGGCCATTTACCTACTGGGAGTGCACTATACTGGAACCTGATGTTACCTTTGTGATTTTATACATGTAATCTGTGGCTACCTATAATCACTGACAATTGAACATTCTCCTAGTCTGGGGTTAGACCTTTCACTGGATTCATCCCTCCTGACATTGCCAAATTTTTTTATACTTCTGATATCGGTGACTTTCTTTGTAATATAGAGAGATGGTGAGGCCACAACAGGCATCTGCAGCTGCTAAACTGGATACATTTTCGAGGACACCTAATACTAATTGGAAAGAGGCGACTCCTGAACGGGACCCTCCCTCCCCATTTCCGTCTCCCCATGGCTCAGCTAGCTCTGACATCCCTCCTGACATGGCCCTTCAAAAGGTGCTGGATGCTGTATCTGCACGTGAGACTAGGCTAGCAGAGAAAATAGGTCAGGTTCAATCTGACCTATTATACATCATGACCTCCAGAAAGTTAGGGAACGTGTTGGAGAAGTGGAGACCCATACGTCTACCCTGGAGGACACTGTGACTCCGTTATGTACCAAAGTTTCCTCTGTTACTGCCCAATTAACGGATGTATAAAACAAGTTGTTAGACATGGAAGGTCGGCTATGGAGATGTAATGTCAGATTTGTAGGCCTGCCTGAGCGTGAGGAAGTGCAAGCTCCTGAGAAGTTCTTGGAAAGATGGCTCTGTGACACACATGGCGCTGACTCTTTTTCACCCTTCTTTACTGTGCAAAGGGCTCACTGTGTTCCCTCTTGTCCTCTCCCACCGGGGGCGCCACCCCGCACCTTGATAGCCAAGCTTCTCAATTACCGAGATAGAGATGCTATCCTCAGACTGAACAGCACCAAAGGCCCGCTCATGTGAAATGGTTCTCGTGTCTCTGTATTCCCGGATTTTTTTTTTTTTTTTAAACATTTCTTTATTGAGTCATCATGAGTAAACAGGTAACTGATCAAGAATAAATGCCAGTTGTCATGAACAGACTGTATTCCCGGATTTTGCAGTAGAGGTCCAGAAAAAAAAGGCCCAATTTACTCCTGTTAAAAGACGATTGCGTGAACTGAACATTTAATATGCTATAATATTCCCCTCTAAACTCAGAGTGGTCGTTAATGGGGAAACAAAATTTTTCTCTACACCGAGGGAGGCTTTCATGTGGCTTGATACTGCTAGACCAGCGAGGAGAGCTATGGCTGCGGAATAATGTTAATTGCCACCCCTTACCTTTTTCTTTTTCTCTCACTGAAACTCTCATATATTGCTGTGCTTGCTATCAATCGATATAGCTAATTTGCAGCTGCTGCATCAACGTTACTATCTTTACAGGACTTATGTGATTGCATTGCCTGTGTACTATAATGTATGTACTGTATCCTGGTGTAGTGTGTCTCCACTAGGCCGGTGGATCAAACATTCACATTTATGGTTACGTATTGTCTGAGGTACGAAGTTATGGTACCTCTTTCCAGATTTTAACAGAGGTCATGTATACCCTGGATGATCTTTCCTCTAAGTATAAGTGTATCTGTGAACGCATCTGGTAATAATGATTATATTGAGAGTTACTGCTCTTTGACGGAGAGTGTTGCAACATGTTCTGTCGTCACTGAATTTTTTGCCTGCTAAAAATTAGCTGTAGGTAGTTTGTGTTAGTGTATTTTGTTGTGTTAAGGGGGACTAAGTATGCCAAAGTTTGGGGAGGCATACTGGGTGGAGGGATTGGGGGGGGGGGGGGGGGGGTGAGGTAGGGTGGGTGTTATCTACTATGTTTAGTTTGCGCTGCAATGTTACTTGGGAAATTTTTGTGGTCATGTACATTCGGACAATAGTTATAACTTTGTGTGAGTTTGGGGATGCTTGCACTAGCAAAGGTATTCTTAGATATGTTACTCAGCAGCCACGACATCAAATACAGTTACGTTTCTTTCCTGGAACGTGCAGGGTCTAAATGACAAGATTAAAAGAGCATTAGTCCTTAGGCAGCTCAAACGCTATGAGGCGGATGTCATTTGTCTTCAGGAGACTCACCTCACAGGGGCTAAAGTAATGTCCCTAAAAAAAAACCTGGGTGGGATGGGCGTACCATTCTACTCACACCTCTTCCTCCAGAGGGGTATTGATCCTAGTTAGGACTTGGTTCCGTTCACAGTGGACCGCGTGCATATTGATATGTGGGGCAGATCGGTTTTTATTAAGTGTAGTATGTGTTCTATTTCCTTAATACTGCTAGCAGTTTATATACCGCCACCATATTCTCATGATGTCCTTATAAAAGCTGCTGAATTTATTGCTCAATTTCCTGACACTCCGGTGGTTAGCATGGGAGATTATAACAACACCCTAAATCCGGCTTTGGATAGACTCACTGGTTATAGGGAGGGCTCCAGACAGGGGGAAGGTTCGTTTAAAGCATTTGTGGAGGGCATGGGATTGGTTGATGTATGGCGCCATAAGTTTCAAGATGTTAAACAATATTCCTGTTTTTCCCTTACACACTCTGCATTTTCTAGAATAGACTTGGACTTTTTGTCTCCTGAGCTACTGCCGAGCGTACGTTCTGTACAATATGAAACTAGGGGTATTTCGGATAATTTCCCAATATCATTGGTCCTGACTATGGGGGAAATTGCGGGGGAAGGTCTTTTGGAAGTTGAACAAATTTTGGCTCTTCCGAATGGGATCTGGAGTAGAGCTAGAGGGTTTCTGGAAAGAGTTTATGGAACTCAATGAAGGTACAGCCTCTCTCTCAATACTATGGGATGCGTTTAAATCTTTTCTACGGGATACTCTTATCCAGGCGGTGGCAACTTTGAAGAGGTCCTATAAGAAGATGGAACTAGAGTTAGAGGCTTCATGTAGATCTCTTGAACTTGCTTATCTATCTGACAACTTAGACTCCTCTAAGGAGGCCTGGGTGCTTGCTCAAAGGGAGTGGAATGAGTGTCTAGCTGATAAGGCAAAGCATCGCTTGCTTTTTATTAAACATTCTCAATATGCTACAGGCGATAGACCGGGTAGTTTTTTGGCTAGATTGGCACGTACTGAGCAACCACCTAATACTATAGTTACAATCAACGGCCAAGATGGGAACGTATATAATCAACTACCTGATATTGCTGGACAGTTCCTTGACTATTACCGTCTGTTATATGACACTAAACTGGTCTGTTATGATAGTGAGCTGCGGGCTTTTCTTGGTCCAATACCCATGCCAACATTGACTCAGGAGGCACATGACTTTCTTTACTCTCCACTCTCGGCAGATGAAATAGATACAGCCATAAAGTCATTCCCTGGGGGTAAGGCGCCGGGACTAGACGGTATCTCACTGAAGTTTTACCAAACGCATGGTGCTTTTTATGTACCCAGACTATTACGCTATTTAACGGTATGTTTGAATTGGAGTCGTTACCTGAATCTATGTCTGAGGCACTGATAATAGTATTGTTGAAGCCTGACAAGGACCCCACTAAGGTTGAGTCGCATAGACCCATAGCTTTGTTACCCACAGACATCAAAATCTTAGCCAAAGTCTTGGCAATTAGACTTAATTCTGTAATTGCTCAACTAATACATGAAGACCAGCCCGGCTTTATGCCTGGTAAATCCACCATGATTAATCTTAGGAGGCTATTTACTCATCTCCAGGTCCCCCGTAGGGGTGCTCATACTTCTATTATAGTTTCATTAGATGTCGCTAAAGTGCTTGATTCAGTTGAGTGGACATTCCTGTGAGGGACCATGGAGAAATTTGGGATGGGCCCAGGTTTATCTAATGGGTCAAGCTGATGTATTCAGCTCCCTGTGCTAGAGTCTCAGTCAATGGATCTATTTTCTCCTCTTTTCCGCTGCGGAGAGGGGCCAAACAGGGATGCCACCTCTCTCCTACCCTGTTTGCTTTAGCAGTGAAGCCACTGGCTTGTCTTATTCGTCATAATAATGCCATATCTGTATTTGTTATGGGTCAGAGAGTAGACAAAATAGCGCTATATGCGGATAACATATTATTGTTTGTATCCAACTATGCAGAAACCATGCCTTTAATATTGAATATTATTAATGAATTTGGTAAATTTTCTGGGTTGTTAATCAACTGGGCCAAATCTTGCATAATGCCGTTTAGGGGGCCATGTCCTGGGGATCCTCTTATATCTCTGCCACTTCAGTGGGTGGATGTATTTAAGTACTTGGGTATTTGGATATCTAATGATCCGACTCGCTATATGTCTCTTAATGTACAAGCCCAATTAGATTATTTAAAATCCAGAATACCTGTTTGGCGGAAGCTTCCGCTTACGGTCTCAGAACGGATTAGCCTTATTAAAATGACGACACAGCCTAAACTGCTATATGCACTGGAGCATTCCTCAATATATATTTACCAAGCAATATTTAGACAAATAGACAGTATACTATCCTCGATTATTTGGTCCAGTAAACGGGTGAGGATTAAACTGGGTACTTTGACCCGCACAAGGGATTTGGGGGTCTATGGCATTGCCTTTCTTTAAACTTTACTATTGCGCTGCACAGTTGACCCATATCTTGGAATAGATTAAGGATGAGACAGGGCTTAACCTCTCCACTTTGGTCGTCTCTCCCATGACCCCAGTGCTTACACCTTTGAACTATTTATTGGCAGGCAATATTGGTCTGATAAAGTTGCCATTATTTAAACAAGCAATACTGGTCTGGAAACAGGCCATTGCTCTTCTGCGGATGGAGGGATGGGACCCGGATACCCCGCTGGATGGCACAGGTGGCTTTAAGGAACTGATGGGGATGCAGCTGTGTGAGATCTGGAGCAGATGGGGAATTACCTTTATTGGGCACCTCTACTCGGGAACCATATTTAAAACATTCTCACAGTTACAGGTAGATCATCCAGTTCCACATACCTATTTTTTCTGCTATCTACAGTTGAGACATGCCTTTAATGCTCAAGTCCCTAATAACTCTATTAATTTACAGCAATCCCCAGTTAAACAATTTCTGCTGTCATTGGGTGGCTCTCATCTGTTTCCCAGATTTATTCCAATTTGCTTGCAGCCCATCATAGGGATGATTTGCCACACCTCCGACTCCAGTGGGAGGCTGACTTGGGTCCTTTATCGCAAGACACCTAGGATGCTGCTCTGAATGGTCCCCGTAGTTCCTCCACTTCTGCCAGATTCCAGCAAATCCAACTATTTATACTCCACAGAGCTTACCTGACAACTGAGTTCCTATTTAAAATAGAAGGCAGGGAGGATTCTAGATGTCCTAAGTGTCATTCATTGATAGGTACATTTTGGCATTTACTATGGTCATGTCCCATGGTTAGCTTGTTTTGGACTAAAATCATATGGATTATTGCATCCACCGGGGTTCCCCTGGATGCGTGTACCCCGTCGGTGTGCCTGCTAGCTGCTTTTGGTGATGATATTGTTGATAAAACTACTCAAAGGTATATTATCAACATATGCACGCTGGTTAAAGTTTGTATAGCTAGGTCATGGCTGTCCGCCATTTGTCCTAGAACTGAAGCATGGTTGTCTTTGGCAAACAAGGTAGTTAAGCATGAAAAGTATGTGTATATATCCAGACAAGCGGAGACTAAATATCACAAAATCTGGGATAGATGGTTAGACTCGCCGTTCGTGCACCACCATGAGGATTAGATCTGTCTCTGTTGTTGGATATGTGTGGTGTTTAGAGTAAAAAAAATTTGATGTATGAAGTAATGACTTTGTAATATGTCTGTGTATGTATTCCCAATGATTGTACTTGCATAACAAAATGACCAAGACCAGGATTTGTTGATATGGTTTTTATCTTTTATTGAAAAATTGTTATACTATTTTAATATATGCAGTTACCTTACAATGTATACTGTGTATTAAAGTTACGTTGTATGTCTAAAAAATGCAAAACCTCAATAAAAATTATTGAATAAAAAGAAAAAAAAAAAAAGATGGTGATGATGACATAATAGAAATGCTACTATGGAAGTAGGACAGGATGAAGGGGATATTTGTGTACTATCTGACACTACTGAGGATGATGAGGATGAAGATGTTGTTTGTGAAAGTCAACAACCAGGGGCAGCTGTTATTGCAGGGATAAAATAAACCATTGTGATGCCTGAGTATAAGACCAAAAAAGCTACCTCTAGGGTTTGGGATTATTTTTACCCAAATCCTGACATTTTTGGAGGCATCCATTTGTGAGGCCAAAGTTAGTAGAGGTAGAGGTGTTGACCATCTGGGCACCTACTCCATGTTACGCCATTTGTGGTGAATTCATGACATGCATTTTACAAAATTATTAAAAACCTCATTATTTGTGATCATAGGTAGTCCTTCCAAAAAATTGGTTTGTGGGGGCCCAAACAAACCAAGCACTTTAGTCCCCACTGAAGTGCTTGGTTTGTTAAACTGGGCATGTCATCATAAGAGTGGATGGGAGGGCCCAAGGACAATTCCATCTTGCAGCACTTTTTATAATGATCTTGCAGCACTTTTCATAATGGGCAGTATTTTGGGGTTCATTGGGGATGGTCTTTGCATTACTAATTTGCAGCACATTTTTAACAAGAAATTATATGGTGGCTCACACATGTTAAGTTTATTTAATAAATCAATCAATCGCTCATTCTTGTATTCTTTTATGACCTTTTCTCTACTGATTTGCTGCAAAATAGAAGGTTGATAAAGTCAATGTCTCAATTTTGTTTTGATAATCAGAGGTTCTTCTAACTGCCTATTTCCCTGTACTTTCCTTGGGTCTTTGAGCTATTTCTTGATTAATGAAAACATTATTGGTTACTTTCTATGGGGTCATATACTTTATTATACTGATATCCTGTCTGCCACTGCAGTGCCAGATGCCATGTTTGAAGTTGAACTGCCACATCTTTGTACTGCCCACTGCTGTCACTTAGCTTAGTCAGACAGCTAGCTTGGTGCAACCTTTTAACTTAAACTAGATGAAAACGATATTGTAAGCTGGGAGGTGGTCAAAATTGTCCAGAAATTAATGTATGTGATGTTAATTATACTGCAGGAACAAACATAGGCCCACATTAGTAATTGAACTGCTTTTAGCAACTTTTGAAAAAATACAGGTCCAAAACCAAAACACGTGAAGGCGGATTTGGCAAAACCTAGAGCAAAATACGAAGTTTATACAGGTCCAAAACCAAAACATGGGAGTCGGCGCACATCTCTACTAATAACATTTTCTTTTGCCATAATAGGACTACAGTACTGTTTTGCATACAATTGGACTTCATAACAATATAGCTATGCGGCTTTAATTGAGACATTTGACAGATATTTTAGAGTTTTTTTTTAAATAATTTAAGTAGGTGACACCTTGGTGCACCCCTTCCCTAGTTACGCCATTAGCTGATGTGTGGATCATTGGGTCGACCTAAAAAAGGTTGACAGTGTCTAGGCCGAGCCCAAAAGATCGACATGTACAGATTGACATGGGTAAAAGGTCAACATGGAAAAAGTTGACACATGAAAAGGTCGTCATAAATTTTTGGATTTTTTTGTGTGTAATTTTTGCTGTCACAGCACAGGGACCCCCAATTAGTGCACCACGTCCATATTGACCTAATGCATGTCGACTAATAGTGTTCAACCTAATTACTGTCTACATAACATCTGGATACCAGGATCGGTATGTGATCCCGCCGCATGGGATGCCGAATGTCAGTACACCGACACCGGCATCCCGTGCGGCAGAATGCCGTCAGGGGGGCGAGCGCAATGAAGCCCCTTGCGGGCTCACTGTGCTCACCAAGTTGCAGACTCGGTGGCGAGCAAAGGCTCTATTCTCCCTCTATGGGTTTTGCGGACACCCATAGAGGGGGAATCACCTACCTTGCTGGTATTTTGGTAACGATATTAAGACAGCGGGATCCCAATGAACGGTATGCTAACCGCATACCCCAGATACCTAGAGGCTGAATACATCGCCTCCTAACGGGACTGTCTGCAAACAGTTCAGATAAACCTGTAGTCTGTTTCTTCATTGACCTGATGAGGTAGAAATTGCAATGTGCACAGATTGGTGACCAACAATATTATATATTGTATGATTATGTGTTTAATTTAGATATATGTTGTGTGGCAGGGAGGCCACGGTGCCACAAGTCAGAGGCAATAATCACCACCTGACTACCTGGGTGTAGGTTGACTGTCAGGTCCACTTCAGGTTTTGCAGTCTGCTGAGGTTCACAACCAAGCAATCAGCCCACCTGTGAGCTGGGATAAAGCTTTGCTGCAAACAGAGCACAGGATTCCTGATGCCGGACAAGCTGGCCAGGCGATAGGCCGGGGTGGTGGCTAGCATTAGGGTGCTAGGGCCTGGAAGGTCCACGTATCTTATGCATGTAAACTGTGAGTCAGAGTGACAAACCTGTTGCTGTAACTGCTTCCTTTTGTGTAGCATTTGTGACCTGTGGTAATACCAGACTTGTTACGTGCTGTGCAGTAGCTGCTAAGCTGATGTGAATAAACAATCCACTGTTTTACCATACTGCTGGGCGGGGGACGTGATTCTTCCCACCTTGAGACAGTTGTTATATTAGCTATTATTATTTTAATATTTTATCATTTCATCTGATGTACGTGTATATCTGCTTCACCAACTGCTTCTGTTAACAAGCAGTCTTTTTCTCTTTTTTTGATTACTGGAGAGAATTTTACCCCCTGACGCCGTTCGCAATGACAGGTCCATATGCTTCCTAGGGGTATTCTATTATCCTACGTCTTGAGGGATCTTTTTTTTCTACCTTTCTTTTTGGGGTTGGGAACGATATCCCAGCTCTCAGCATGCAGACGGACAGAATCTTGGTAGAGGAATTCCGACATTCAAAATCCTGATGCAGTTTGATAAGTATTGTAACTGTAATCCTAACCCACCCCTCCTGCTGCCTAACTCTAATCGTCACGTCCCCTCCCGCAGCCTAACCTTAAACCCCCCCTAGTGCTTAATCCTAACCCCAGTACTCACCATCAGCATGCTTCGTGCCAGCATACAGTATTGACTTTTGTACATCCCTTTTTTTCTTTGATGTTGTAGCTGTGAATCTGGTTCTGTAATAGTGAATTGGATAACAAGTCCTTGTCCTTCCATATCCTCATCTCAGTCCTGTCTTGTCGTGTTTGTGTCTTTTTTTAAATCATGGTATTGATCCTGTCGGGATCTGGACTATTGGTTGACAGTCAGTAAGTCGACCCCATATGGTCAACATGGACAAGATCGACAGGTTCATATGGTCGACCTGACAATGACTGTTCAATCCTTTTATTTGTTTCTATTGTTGAAACAATGTCTATAAAACTATTAATGGTATACTTTCCTGGATAAAGTCCCAACCTACAAATTCTATTTGTCTATACTGACTCCAGCCATGGGATTCCGCATAATGGGGGTTATTCAGGTCGCATCACTAAGCGATGCAACTGCAATATCCCCGGCGGCAGTGGCAGTGCGTGATGTGATTGCAGTTGCTGGGAATGCCTCTGCCTCATTGATAGGCAGAGGCGTTCCCAGGGCAGGGAGCAGCACGGGGGAAACAGGTGCAGGTCAGCGGTATTTTCAGGGCGGCTGCATGATGTCTCACGCAGCTGCTCTGATCTAAAAAATATGGCTGCAGTCCTCCTGCAGGGGGTTGTCCACAATTACTGTGACCGCAATTAAACTGTAGCCCTCAGCATGCGAAAGAATGGATGGCAGATTCTGCTTTGTAACAGACCTGGGGATTTATTGGAAAGCACTGCAGGTGCAGAGATAAAAAGAAGAGACACTGGGGCTAATTCAGGTTCGACTGCAAATCGCGATCCAACCGGAATTATTACGATAGCCCCACGGGCGCATGCGCATCACCCGTCCTGCACATGCGCCCGCATTTTCTGCGGGGGACCGCAGAAAATGCGATCGTCTCTGCCTGTCAATCAGGCAGAGGCGGTTGTGGGGCAGGGGGGTGGCAACTCTCCATTTCCAGGGTGGAGACAGAGCATTGCGGGGGCAGTGTGGTGCGAACGGGGGGGTGGAGGGGGCATGATCACAGCGGCTGCATGATGTCACACGCAGCCGCCGCGATCGAGAACATGGCGGTGGGACTCCTGGAAGTGCAGCTAAGCTGCGCCGGCAGGAGGCATCCTCAGTTTCTGCTAACAAGCAGAAATTGCGATGTGTTCGCAATTTCTGCTTGTTGAATGGGGCGAGGTGCCAGTTGGCATGCTGGGCGGCCTGGCCCATCGATGGGCGGCCCCAAGCATGCGATCCAAAGGATTGCAAATTCTGCTAATTAGCAGAGTTTGCAATCCTTACTGGATTAGGCCCATTGAACACTATAAGGAGAGATATGTGGGAGCGGGATGTAATGACGCCCGAGTTCAGTGGCCTTGCAGGATGCTGGCAGAACTCAGACCTTTTTTTTAAAAGGGGCAATCACTTACAAGGCAAAACCATGCCTTGCAAGTGATTTCCCCTTTAAAAATAGTCTGAGTTCGGCCGGCATCCCGCCCATCATGTTACCTGCTTAGAGGTTCAATGAAGTATCTGTCCTCTTGTGCAAATAGTAGTGGCCCAAATATTTAATTCTGCCTTTGTCTACTTGGATACCTCCGAAGCTTGGTATCACACAACCATATGAAGCTAGAGTGCCTATCGGGACATTCAAATAGGATGAGTTTCAGGTGAGAGCAATTATTCTGCCCCCCAGCAAAAAGCATATATAAAATAAGAATTTACTTACCGATAATTCTATTTCTCGTAGTCCGTAGTGGATGCTGGGGACTCCGTCAGGACCATGCTGGGGACTCCGTCAGGACCATGGGGAATAGCGGCTCCGCAGGAGACAGGGCACAAAAGTAAAAGCTTTAGGATCAGGTGGTGTGCACTGGCTCCTCCCCCTATGACCCTCCTCCAAGCCTCAGTTAGGATACTGTGCCCGGACGAGCGTACACAATAAGGAAGGATTTTGAATCCCGGGTAAGACTCATACCAGCCACACCAATCACACTGTACAACCTGTGATCTGAACCCAGTTAACAGCATGATAACAGCGGAGCCTCTGAAAAGATGGCTCACAACAATAATAACCCGATTTTTGTAACAATAACTATGTACAAGTATTGCAGACAATCCGCACTTGGGATGGGCGCCCAGCATCCACTACGGACTACGAGAAATAGAATTATCGGTAAGTAAATTCTTATTTTC
Organism: Pseudophryne corroboree; assembly: GCF_028390025.1. Lineage (NCBI taxonomy): Eukaryota > Metazoa > Chordata > Amphibia > Anura > Myobatrachidae > Pseudophryne > Pseudophryne corroboree. The sequence goes on from NC_086445.1 coordinate 145,394,193, forward strand.
TCTGACGTCCTAAGTGGATGCTGGGGACTCCGTCAGGACCATGGGGATTATACCAAAGCTCCCAAACGGGCGGGAGAGTGCGGATGACTCTGCAGCACCGAGTGAGAGAACTCCAGGTCCTCCTCAGCCAGGGTGTGCCCCTGACCAAGTAGCAGCTCGGCAAAGTTGTAAAGCCGAGACCCCTCGGGCAGCCGCCCAAGATGAGCCCACCTTCCTTGTGGAATGGGCATTTACATATTTTGGCTGTGGCAGGCCTGCCACAGAATGTGCAAGCTGAATTGTACTACACATCCAACTAGCAATCGTCTGCTTAGAAGCAAGAGCACCCAGTTTGTTGGGTGCATACAGGATAACAGCAAGTCAGTTTTCCTGACTCCAGCCGTCCTGGAAACCTATATTTTCAGGGCCCTGACAACATCTAGCAACTTGGAGTCCTCCAAGTCCCTAGTAGCCGCAGGTACCACAATAAGCTGGTTCAGGTGAAACGCTGACACCACCTTAGGGAGAAACTGGGGACGAGTCCGCAGCTCTGCCCTGTCCGAATGGACAATCAGATATGGGCTTTTGTGAGACAAAGCCGCCAATTCTGACACTCGCCTGGCCGAGGCCAGGGCCAACATCATGGTCACTTTCCATGTGAGATATTTCAAATCCACAGATTTGAGCGGTTTAAACCAATGTGATTTGAGGAATCCCAGAACTACGTTGAGATCCCACAGTGCCACTGGAGGCACAAAAGGGGGTTGTATATGCAGTACTCCCTTGACAAACTTCTGGACTTCAGGAACTGAAGCCAATTCTTTCTGGAAGAAAATCGACAGGGCCGAAATTTGAACCTTAATGGACCCCAATTTGAGGCCCATAGACACTCCTGTTTGCAGGAAATGCAGGAATCGACCGAGTTGAAATTTCTTCGTGGGGCCTTCCTGGCCTCACACCACGCAACATATTTTCGCCACATGTGGTGATAATGTTGTGCGGTCACCTCCTTCCTGGCTTTGACCAGGGTAGGAATGACCTCTTCCGGAATGCCTTTTTCCCTTAGGATCCGGCGTTCAACCGCCATGCCGTCAAACGCAGCCGCGGTAAGTCTTGGAACAGACATGGTACTTGCTGAAGCAAGTCCCTTCTTAGCGGCAGAGGCCATGAGTCCTCTGTGAGCATCTCTTGAAGCTCCGGGTACCAAGTCCTTCTTGGCCAATTCGGAGCCACGAGTATAGTTCTTACTCCTCTACGTCTGATAATTCTCAGTACCTTGGGTATGAGAAGCAGAGGAGGGAACACATACACCGACTGGTACACCCACGGTGTTACCAGAACGTCCACAGCTATTGCCTGAGGGTCTCTTGACCTGGCGCAATACCTGTCCAGTTTTTTGTTCAGGCGGGACGCCATCATGTCCACCTTTGGTCTTTCCCAACGGTTCACAATCATGTGGAAGACTTCCCGATGAAGTCCCCACTCTCCCGGGTGGAGGTCGTGCTGAGGAAATCTGCTTCCCAGTTGTCCACTCCCGGAATGAACACTGCTGACAGTGCTATCACATGATTTTCCGCCCAGCGAAGAATCCTTGCAGTTTCTGCCATTGTCCTCCTGCTTCTTGTGCCGCCCTGTCTGTTTACGTGGGCGACTGCCGTGATGTTGTCCCACTGGATCAATACCGGCTGACCTTGAAGCAGAGGTCTTGCTAAGCTTAGAGCATTGTAAATTGCTCTTAGCTCCAGTATATTTATGTGGAGAGAAGTCTCCAGACTTGATCACACTCCCTGGAAATTTTTTCCTTGTGTGACTGCTCCCCAGCCTTTCAGGCTGGCATCCGTGGTCACCAGGACCCAGTCCTGAATGCCGAATCTGTGGCCCTTTAGTAGATGAGCACTCTGCAGCCACCACAGAAGAGACACCCTTGTCCTTGGAGACAGGGTTATCCGTTGATGCATCTGAAGATGCGATCCGGACCATTTTTCCAGCAGATCCCACTGAAAAGTTCTTGCGTGAAATCTGCCGAATGGAGTCGCTTCGTAAGAAGCCACCATTTTTCCCAGGACCCTTGTGCAATGATGCACTGACACTTTTCCTGGTTTTAGGAGGTTCCTGACTAGCTCGGATAACTCCCTGGCTTTCTCCTCCGGGAGAAACACCTTTTTCTGGACTGTGTCCAGAATCATCCCTAGGAACAGCAGACGTGTCGTCGGAGACAGCTGCGATTTTGGAATATTTAGAATCCACCCGTGCTGTCGTAGAACTACTTGAGATAGTGCTACTCCGACCTCCAACTGTTCTCTGGACCTTGCCCTTATCAGGAGATCGTCCAAGTAAGGGATAATTAAGACGCCTTTTCTTTGAAGAAGAATCATCATTTCGGCCATTACCTTGGTAAAGACCCGGGGTGCCGTGGACAATCCAAACGGCAGCGTCTGAAACTGATAGTGACAGTTTTGTACCACGAACCTGAGGTACCCTTGGTGAGAAGGGCAAATTGGGACATGGAGGTAAGCATCCTTGATGTCCAGGGACACCATATAGTCCCCTTCTTCCTGGTTCGCTATCACTGCTCTGAGTGACTCCATCTTGATTTGAACCTTTGTATGTAAGCGTTCAAATATTTCAGATTTAGAATAGGTCTCACCGAGCCGTCTGGCTTCAGTACCACAATATAGTGTGGAATAATACCCCTTTCCTTGTTGTAGGAGGGGTACTTTGATTATCACCTGCTGGGAATACAGCTTGTGAATTGTTTCCAATACTGCCTCCCTGTCGGAGGGAGACGTTGGTAAAGCAAACTTCAGGAACCTGCGAGGGGGAGACGTCTCGAATTTCCAATCTGTACCCCTGGGATACTACTTGTAGGATCCAGGGGTCCACTTGCGAGTGAGCCCACTGCGTGCTGAAACTCTTGAGACGACCCCCCACCGCACCTGTTTGTACGGCCCCAGCGTCATGCTGAGGACTTGGCAGAAGCGGTGGAAGGCTTCTGTTCCTGGGAATGGGCTGCCTGCTGCAGTCTTCTTCCCTTACCTCTATCCCTGGGCAGATATGACTGGCCTTTTGCCCGCTTGCCCTTATGGGGACGAAAGGACTGAGGCTGAAAAGACGATGTCTTTTTCTGCTGAGATGTGACTTGGGGTAAAAAAGGTGGATTTTCCAGCTGTTGCCGTGGCCACCAGGTCCGATGGACCGACCCCAAATAACTCCTCCCCTTTATACGGCAATACTTCCATGTGCCGTTTGGAATCTGCATCACCTGACCACTGTCGTGTCCATAAACATCTTCTGGCAGATATGGACATCGCACTTACTCTTGATGCCAGAGTGCAATTATCCCTCTGTGCATCTCGCATATATAGAAATGCATCCTTTAAATGCTCTATAGTCAATAAAATACTGTCCCTGTCAAGGGTATCAATATTTCCAGTCAGGGAATCCGACCAAGCCACCCCAGCGCTGCCCATCCAGGCTGAGGCGATCGCTGGTCGCAGTATAACACCAGTATGTGTGTATATACTTTTTAGGATATTTTCCAGCCTCCTATCAGTTGGCTCCTTGAGGGCGGCCGTATCTGGAGACGGTAACGCCACTTGTTTTGATAAGCGTGTGAGCGCCTTATCCACCCTAAGGGGTGTTTCCCAACGCGCCATAACTTCTGGCGGGAAAGGGTATACCGCCAATAATTTTCTATCGGGGGAAACCCACGCATCATCACACACTTCATTTAATTTATCTGATTCAGGAAAAACCACATGTAGTTTTTTCACACTCCACATAATACCCTTTTTTGTGGCACTTGTAGTATCAGAAATATGTAACATCTCCTTCATTGCCCTTAACAAGTAACGTGTGGCCCTAAAGGAAAATACGTTTGTTTCTTCACCGTCGACACTGGAGTCAGTGTCCGTGTCTGTGTCTGTGTCGACCGACTGAGGTAAAAGGACGTTTTAACGCCCCTGACGGTGTTTGAGACGCCTGGACAGGTACTAATTGGTTTGCCGGCCGTCTCATGTCGTCAACCGACCTTGCAGCGTGTTGACATTATCACGTAATTCCTTAAATAAGCCATCCATTCCGGTGTCGACTCCCTAGAGAGTGACATCACCATTACAGGCAATTGTTCCGCCTCCTCACCAACATCGTCCTCATACATGTCGACACACACGTACCGACACACAGCACACACACAGGGAATGCTCTGATAGAGGACAGGACCCCACTAGCCCTTTGGGGAGACAGAGGGAGAGTTTGCCAGCACACACCAAAAACGCTATAATTATACAGGGACAACCTTTATATAAGTGTTTTTCCCTTATAGCATTTTAATATATATAGTCATATCGCCAAATAAGTGCCCCCCCTCTCTGTTTTAACCCTGTTTCTGTAGTGCAGTGCAGGGGAGAGCCTGGGAGCCTTCCCACCAGCATTTCTGTGAGGGAAAATGGCGCTGTGTGCTGAGGAGAATAGGCCCCGCCCCCTTTTCGGCGGGCTTCTTCTCCCGTTTTTCTGAGACCTGGCAGGGGTTAAATACATCCATATAGCCCCCAGGGGCTATATGTGATGTATTTTTAGCCAGAATAAGGTACTATCATTGCTGCCCAGGGCGCCCCCCCCAGCGCCCTGCACCCTCAGTGACCGCTGCTATGAAGTGTGCTGACAACAATGGCGCACAGCTGCAGTGCTGTGCGCTACCTTATGAAGACTGAAAAGTCTTCTGCCGCCGGTTTCTGGACCTCTTCACTTTTCGGCATCTGCAAGGGGGTCGGCGGCGCGGCTCCGGGACGAACCCCAGGGTGAGACCTGTGTTCCGACTCCCTCTGGAGCTAATGGTGTCCAGTAGCCTAAGAAGCCAATCCATCCTGCACGCAGGTGAGTTCACTTCTCTCCCCTAAGTCCCTCGATGCAGTGAGCCTGTTGCCAGCAGGACTCACTGAAAATAAAAAAACCTAACAAAACTTTTACTCTAAGCAGCTCTTTAGGAGAGCCACCTAGATTGCACCCTTCTCGGCCGGGCACAAAAATCTAACTGAGGCTTGGAGGAGGGTCATAGGGGGAGGAGCCAGTGCACACCACCTGATCCTAAAGCTTTTACTTTTGTGCCCTGTCTCCTGCGGAGCCGCTATTCCCCATGGTCCTGACGGAGTCCCCAGCATGGTCCTGACGGAGTCCCCAGCATCCACTTAGGACGTCAGAGAAATAATGTTAGAGTAATGTTCTGTTCTACTTCCCAAAATACCTCCTGTAGTACCTATATTCATTTCACGTCACACAGAAATAGAGGAATCTTTGTAATGTCCTGCTCAAACTGTCCTCGACCGCGCAGGCATGTGTAAGTGCTTATTACGGAAGGCTGGAATGTAGAATGTTTTATTAATTCCAGTAAATGCTGCTTTGTAAAGGTAGGATCATTAATCCTGGCAATCCATTCCACCATTCATGCATCATTATACTTATATATGTTTTTGCTATCTGATATTCTGGAACAACAGCATTGTCATATAATATAAAGCACCAAGTTCAATCAAGTTAAAAATTAAGTCCACACAAATTCTTTATTTGTGCAAATGCATGTAATTGTCTCAATGGCAAAACACCACTTCTCCGGGCCCCATGTCAAAGTTGGGGAGAGCTTAGTAGCCCCTGTGCATGTATCCGGATGATAGATAGACAGTGTCTAGTTAGACAGTCAATCGACAGACACCATGGGGGGGAGTGGGGTAGTATCTGATATGATAGGCAGGAAAAAAACAGACACCCAACCGACTTTTCAAACAGCTGAATTCCACCCCATATGTTGAACAGACATTAGGTCGACAGGGTCAAAAGATCAGCATGAAAAAGGTAGACAGTACAAAGGGTCAACAGGGTCAAAAGGTCGAAATGAAAATGGTTGAAATAAAAAAGGTAGACACAGTTTAAAAAAAATCTTTACATGTTTTTGGCTATTTCAAACCTCTATCCATGTCGGCATAGAGTTGGTTATAAACCGAGCCTGAAGCATGGCGAGCGAAGCCTTTCTACAGTTGGGGGTCCCAGATGTCAAAACTATCCACACAAACCTCAAAAATAAAAAATAAATAAATGGTGTCTACCTTTTTTGTGTCGACCATTTTCATGTCGACCTTTTGACCCTGTTGACCTTATAACCCTATCGACCTAATGTCTGTCTACCTTTTTCATGTTGACCTTTTGACCCTGTCGACCTAATGTCTGTCTAACATGTGGTGTCTATCTATTGACTGTCTAACTAGACACTGTCTATCTGTCATCCCACACACGTGCTATGAAGGCCTGTTTCATTGAACTTGGGAGTGTATGCAGTGACGGATTTAGGGGGTGTCTTAGGCAGATGTCCCCCATCTTTTAGATTTTTTTTTTTTTATTTAATCAGTGGCTGCTGGCTGTCAGGCAGCCTATTAGCCCTCCCAGAACTAATGGCGGTGCAGCCAATGCATTGCATCAGTGCCCGCCGCTATTAAAGAACCCACAGCCGGCGGCTATATAATGAGTCAAAATGACTCATCATTAATACCCCATTAGTACAGCTCAGCGACAAAAAAAACTTGGGGCAGGATGTAATTGGATGCGATTTGGTCAAAAATGCGAGTTTAACACTAAACTCGTATGTTTTCACCATCTTGCAAATGCATTACAACTCGCATTTTTCTGTCTTACTAAAACCACACAATCAACAACTCGCATCCAAATGTTTTCCGATACAAAAGATAAATCTCAGGCAATGTAATGCAATGAGAGTTTGAAACTTGCAAACAAAACCTTACCAGAAATCGGAAAAACTTTAGACCAGGTTCTGATAGGCGAGTTTGACAAAAGCATGCACAGATCAGTGAGATCCGTGTATGATTCTGTCTGTAAAAGTGCTGAAATAAAAAAAATAAAAAAATAAGACAGGGTGCATTTTCCCCTCCCAAAGCATTGTAAATGTTGATTTACTTACAGGACTAAAAGCAACACTTTATAAATACATTCAATACACTCTAAAATAAAGCCGCTGCGGCCGCTGTATGCAATCCTTAACCTACGTACTTATTACTCAGTTTGCGTACAAAGTCCCGTATCGTGTACTAATGCCGCGACAGACGTACAGAGTACACGCAGTGCATACAGACACAACGACACGCCGTGAGCACTATGCAGCTTCACGTGTGTCTGGAATACACTTACAAATCTAGCAGGGAAAGGAGACACGACACCAATTGTATTTAGTAAGTTGGAATCCGACCCGCCAACATATAATTGATAAAAGGGGGTTACAACAAAGATACAATTACAATGACAGAAAAGAGGCTACAATACAATGGTACATACGTTTGGTTTCACCAGCGCCACGCGGTCCCGGTGCTCAGGTCTATCAGGCAAGATGACCCTTCAGAGAGAGAGATTACCGACCGGCTAGGCAGCTGGCTTTTTATACAGTTGATCAAAACATAATACAATAGACACTGTGTGCTCTTCTTCCATTGGTTCGGGGGTGGGACATATGCTGTGCACCGGGGATCATTGGTCAGCTCAAAAGGTGGGCGATGGCTAAGACATGAGATGTGATTTCTGTTGTTTGCATCTGAGTTCCCGCCCCATGACCAGTTAAACCCCTCACATTAATCATACATAAATCTGGTATTATTAATAACTTATTGTTGTAATATGTGACAATATTCTTATTCCCACCAGATTAATGTTTACGTGACTCTGAACAATATGATCCCACACATGATATGATTATCTATTTCCATCCTCAAGATATACATATATCTATATCTATATCTATATATATATATATAACAACTAGTATCGGATCGGCACTCTCCTACATAGTAATAAGCTGCCCAGGTGCCTTCTATTCATTCAAATAGACACTGTAGTACAATCAGCGGCACTCAGAGACTGACACAGCTGGAAACAGGTAAATAAAGTGCTGGTGCTTTTAATCCATAATCACCCAGCCATTATTATGCATTAAAAGCACCAGCACTTTATTTACCTGTTTCCAGCTGTGTCAGTCTCTGAGTGCCGCTGATTGTACTACAGTGTCTATTTATTTATTTATATATATATATATATATATATATACACATACATACATTCCTGTTATTACAATTTTTTAGGGAACATATATATATATATATATATATATATATATATAAACACACATTTCCAAGAGTTCAGACCATGAATTTCCTTAGCTATCTAAATGTCTGGTTTGTAATTTGTCAGCTATTGCAAAGTGAGTTTCTCTTCAAACTAGGTTCCTGGGTATTGTCTTTTTGTTTGTCCTGTCTTCAGATAAGACAATGACAATCCAGTATTTATTGTCTTCGACAGATACTGGACAACTCTAGAACAATGGGAGTAACCAAAGGTATTTGCCTTCTTCAGAGGATTTCAAAGCTTTGCGTAAACAAGGCCGTCTGGTACATTGTATTAGAGTTTCTGGGAGGATAATTTATGTGTGAACCATCTTCATGCTATTAGAAGTAAGAGCAGACAGTGGGTGATTTATGCATTATATGGATTAAATATATGATATGTCTTTGTGGCTTTTCCATGGGAGTACAATTGCCTCCATAATTACTCATACCATGCGCTAACACGCATGACCGGGTGAGCGATCATACACAATTTGCGAATATGTGCACGCACGGCAGAATAAGTACGCGCATGGAGGCCATCTGTGTGATGTTTGTATGTGATGTGTGTACTTTAATATTTTCCGACTTTGACAGTCCACCCTTTGGCAGTCATCAATAACTGCCACTAACTAATCAATAAACAGAAAAAAATATTACCTATACAATATATACAAAAGCTTGGATGATTGGGGGAGAGTGGTAGGTGGGAAATGTGTAACCTAGTGGGATAGTAAAAAAGTATGTATGTATGAATCAATGTCTGCGGGGCATGTATCATCGTGCCGTATATGTTCTAAATAAGCTTCGAGGTATTGCGAAGTATACATTAAATCCTTCTCATCCCATATTAAGGGTCTGTAAATGGGGAAACACTACCGAGCTCTTATTCCAACAAATGGGGTGCACATTTAGTTGATGATACATGGAGGGGGAACATATGTGAGTGCTAGTATATGTGGCTATCACCTGTCGACAATGTGTGCCATTAACTGGAGGTTGCAGAGGTGAAGATAAGACACATATAAAAATACATTCACATAAACATTTTGGGTAGGGTTGACGTCTTTTCCGATTGGATGTATCTGGGCAGAGGGGGAGACAGAGAAAAACGGGTGAAAGGAACAGGCCATGAAATTCATTTTTACAATCCTTATCATTTTACAGTTTCTATTGATAGATCATAAATCAAATCTGCTGCTGTAACAACACCCTCGCTCCTTAGACTCATCAAATTTGCGCTTGCGCCGCGTTAGAATTCGAACACACCTGAATATTAGGCCATTAATTATGATGACTCCCAGGATACAAAGGAGAAACTTCCCCACACTCATAATAACATTCTGTGCCCACTCTCCTAACCCTGAGAACCATTTGGTGGGTTCAACCATGAGACCCAGCCAGTCAGTTCATTACCCACAGTCGCTAAGGTAAGATTGTGCTTCCTCCTGAACTCCCACTTCAACTGCAAGATCTCATCCATCTTCTGATCGATGATCTCCGTGGGGTCGTCAGTGCTGTTCGTAATATATGTACAGCACTTCACACCATATTGAGTTGCCAGAGTAACACAGTACCCACCTGTCACGGCTGTAACATAATTAAGGACCATTCTGTGCTGGATCAGTTCCTTCTTGTAGGCTTGTAACTCCCTTCCCGTATACCTGAAGGTGTCATCATACATCTCGGTGATATTGTCTATCAAGTTTGCTAGCGCATGGATGTACCTATAATTTATAGTTTCTCTGGCAGTACGGGTGATATCTAATGTGAGAAGGAACTGAATCCCGGTGGATTCATGGATCAAATCAGAGGCTGCGTGCTCTGCCCTATCTATGAGGTGTCTCTTGATGATGTGTTCATAGTGGGTATGAGTATAGGGAGTCTGAGCACTGCGGTGAACGTCTTTCCTTTTATTGTGGGTTATGATCATGACCTCTGGTAGTACCCTTCCAATGTAACACAATCCCTCAGAGCTCGGAGCAAGCCACTTGTATGCTTTCCTCCCACATATGAAATAGGCATCATCTGGGAGAACATAGGGGACAAAATGTAACATCACCATGCTGCAAACTTTCCAGGTAAAGAAACCAATCCCTAGTTCTCTCATTTGCTTAGTACAAGTATCGGGCTGGATGATATGGGCACAATACCCTGACGATACTTTTCCAACCCACATGGTCTTGCTTCCATGTGTATATCTATACCGAAAATACCTCCCTCTGTTGGCTATCTGGCGTACAAGTTCAGAGTAAATAGGAATCCTATCAGCTCTGTGTGAAAAAGTAATTGTCTGGTTATTCCAAGTCACTTCCCAATTTCCGGGTTTTCGATAATTGGAAATATTGAAACACAACAGGGACCTATCTACATTGTACTGGTGGAGCTTCAAGCTAGGGGGCCTAGAGATATTGAATTTCTTGTCCACCGGTCCCCCACCCCGTAATTCGAGTACCTCATCTATTGCTAAAGGGTATGGTACTAATCCTGACTTACTCTGTCCTTGAGGTACCTGTGAGCACACCCAACATTCTGTCTGGTTTAAGACCTTACCCACTAGTGAGTGGTAATCACTCAACAGATGTTGGTCCATGTTGATATTAATGTTGGACTGACATCTCTGGATGCACCCATCTTCAACTAGATTCTCACAATTCCTACAAATACAATATTCATCAGACAATAACCTTTCACATTGCCTCCGAGCTCCATGACTACCAGAGCGCTTACTGATACCAGCCTTTACTCGAGTGATGTGCTGCTCCTGAGATCCTACAAATTCGTACTCGCCATCAGAACCCATTCCAGATCCTTGCTCGACCTCTCTGGGACCCTCACCAAAACAAATTGTCCTGATCAAAAACAGAAATAATAGCAGAACCCGAAACGCAGTCTCTTGTGATAAATCCATTTCGTTAGGGGAAAGAAGGAAAATAAGGAGGAGAAAAGAAAGGAAAATGCAGGGGAAGAGGGTGAAAAAAGAAAATGGTGTGACAACCGCCTTGGTCTTGTTGATCTCCGTGCTCAGGTGCCTTTCAACAGTCCTGCCTCTCAACTTTTCCGGAACAAACACTCTAGTGATACGAGGTTCTCTTCACCTTGCTCTTTGTCACGAGTTCTCTCCGGGTCAGCGACCTTCTTGCAGTGGGACGAGTGGACCCAAGTCTCTCTTTCGGTGACCTTTAGTGCTGTCGTGCTGGTTAACAAGACTTGGTATGGTCCTTCCCACCTGTCTATGGGGCAATCTGAGCGTAAGAAATTTCAAATCATCACATAATTCCCAGGCTCAATGTCATGACAATTACTGTTCGGTAGGTCAGGAATCACCAGCTTTAGATTTCTTTGTTGATTTCTCAGCTGCCGGCTCATTTAACCAAATATTTCACAGTTATTTCATTATTGCATTTCAAATCATCCTGGGGGTCTATCATTACATGAGGTTGTCGACCAAAAAGAATTTCAAAGGGTGACAAGTTAAGCGTAGACCTTGGAGTGGTTCTGATGCTGTACAACACTAGTGGCAAGCTTCTGGCCACAGCAATTCAGTTTCAGCCATCACTTTGCTCAGCTTGTTCTTAATAGTGCCGTTCACTCTCTCTACCTTTGCACTTGCCTGTGGCCGGTACGGAGTATGCAGCTTGCTATTAATTCCCATCAGTTTGCACATGACCTGAAAGACTTCACCTGTAAAATGGGTACCCCTATCACTTTCAATCATTCTCGGTATACCATATCTACACACAAATTCCTGCACAATTTTCTTTGCAGTGAACGTAGCAGTTTTTGTGGCAGCAGGGAACGCTTCTACCCAGTTGGAAAACACATCGATACATACTAACACATATTTCAAATTCCTACAGGGTGGTAACTGTATGAAGTCGATTTGTATTACCTGAAAAGGTCCGTCTGTCGGAGAGATATGGGATGGCTCTGTTGGTATTGTCTTACCAATATTCTTCCACAAGCAAGTAAAACATGTCATTGCTCTCTTACCTGCATGAGAAGAGAATCCTGGCGCACACCAGTAGGCTCTTACCAGCTTGCACATACCCTCTTTGCCCAGATGAGTCAGACCGTGTGCCGCCTCAGCTAGACTTGGAAGATATGCTCTGGGGGCCACTGGCTTACCGTGTCCACCTGTCCAAAGTCCGGAGGACTCCTGACCATACCCCTTCTATTTCCAGACCGCCTTTTCCTGTAGGGAACACAAATTTTGCATTTCAATTAGCTGTTGTGTGTTGACCATGTTAAATGTCATCAGTGATGTGATGTTCATCTGTATGAGGGTGCTTGCTGCTGATTTAGCAGCTTCGTCTGCCCGGCTGTTACCAAGTGAAATTGGGTCTTGGTTGTAAGTGTGTGCTTTGCACTTGATAACAGCCACTCTGTCTGGTTCCTGTATTGCTGTCAAAAGCCTTCTGATGTGGGACGCATGCGCTACAGGTGTGCCAGCTGCCATCATGAAATTTCTGAGGCGCCATAGGGCCCCAAAATCATGCACCACTCCAAAGGCGTATCTAGAGTCTGTGTATATATTAGCTAACTTATCCATGGCCAATTCACATGCTCTGGTTAGGGCGACCAGCTCAGCAACTTGTGCTGAGTGCGGTGGGCCATGGGGTTCAGCTTCTATGATACCTTCGTCATCTACAACTGCATATCCGGTGCACAAATCTCCCGATTCCATCTGTCTGTGGCAACTACCGTCAGTGTAGAAGGTAAAGTCTACTCCTTCCAGTGGGTTGTCACTGATGTCAGGTCTCGCAGTGAAAGTTTGGTTCAGGTATTCCATACAATCATGCGTATCAGTATCTGCACTAAATCCTCCTTCACCATCATTCTCATCCTCCACCCTTTGTGCCTGTCAAGGCACACTTGGCAAGTAGGTTGCAGGATTTAGTGAGCTGCATCTCTTAATGGTGATGTTTACAGGGGCCATCAGTGATAATTCCCATTTTGTAAACCGAGCAGATAAGACATGTCTGGTTTGGGCTGAGTTTAGTAATGCTGATACTGCTTGAGGTATATGAATGGTCAGGTCATGTCCTAACACTACGTCCTCGCTTTTACTTATCAGCAAAGCTATCGCTGGTAAAGCCAGTATAGAGAACCCTGGAATCCAGTTTCGACAGTACCCACACATTCCAAGGAAAGTGTGGATCTGTTGCTGAGTTTGTGGCAGAGTCATATCGCGAATCGCCTGTATTCTATCAGCGGTGAGGTGTCTAACTCATTGTGTCAAGCAGTGTCCCAAATATTTGACCCTGGTCTGGCACAACTGCAACTTATCCTTTGAAACCTTGTGTCCTGTATGGGAAAGATGAAACAGAAGCTGTTTCGTATCTTTCAAGGACTATTCGAGTGAGTCAGAACACAACAACAAGTCATCAACATACTGCATTAGCACTGATCTACTCTGAGGTTGAAAGGATTGTAAACAGTCATGCAAGGCCTGGGAGAAAATACTCGGGCTGTCAATGAAACCTTGGGGAAGACGAGTCCAGGTGTACTGTACTCCCCTGTACGTAAAGGCATAGAGGTATTGGCTGTCAGGGTGAAGAGGGACAGAAAAGAAAGTAGAACAGAGGTCAATGACAGTGAAGAATTTTGCTGTAGAGGGAATTTGCATGAGGATGACAGCTGGATTGGGCACTACGGGGAATTGGCTCTCAACTATTTTGTTTATCCCCCTTAGATCCTGCACTAGCCTGTAACCCCTCCCCCACTCTTTTTCACAGGGAAGATGGGACTATTGGCGGTGCTGGATGTCCTGACTAGGATGCCCTGCTGTAGCAGCCGCTCTATGATGGGGTACACTCCTAATTCTACCTCTGGCTTCAGAGGATACTGAGAGATTTTTGGAGCTATCCTACCATCTTTTACTTGTACTGCTACTGGAGCTACATTCGCCATCAATCCAGTGTCCTGTCCATCTTTGGTTCAAAGGGAACCCTGTATTTGCGAGATCATTTCCTCTACCTTTGATGGACACGTGTCTATAACAGTAGAATGCGACATTAGCCTTTGAGGGGTGTCTAGTATAGCTTGCACTTCTTGAGCATGGTTCTCAGGTATATCCAAGAAGACACCCTCAGGAGTACAGTATATGACACACCGCATTTTACACAATAAGTCTCTGTCAAGTAGATTAGTCGGAGCCGATTCAGCCAACAGAAAAGAATGTTTGGTTTGCAAGGGCCCTATCGTAATCTCTGCAGGTCTACTCAAAGGGTATTCTTGCACCGTTCATGTTACTCCCATTGCCGAAATTGTTTTACCCGTAGTTTTTACACCTGATATGGAATTCAACACTGACCTGGCCGCCCCTGTATCTACAAGGAAAGGTAATGGTACACCAGCTACATCAACCATGACCTCAGGTTCACTACCAAGGCTAGCAATCAATTTCACTGGCTGTAGACTACAGGTGTGGCCCAACGCCTATTGTGTAGTGGGACCCTCCTGTAGCACATTGGCAGCTACAATATGTGAGGGGGGTAGCTGTGAGTTTTCAGAGGCCTGCCAGTCTCTCCTTGGTGGGTACCTCCTTGTTTCCCTTGCATGTTCCTCGTAATTTATCCTAAGTGGTCCCTGATCCCAATTATGTGAATTGTAGTGTGGTTCATATTCAGGTCTAGGGGGTCTGTATACGTTATGTGTCCTACTGCTTCTACAATCCTGGGTAAAATGTCCTTCCTTTTTACAAATGTAACATATTCTCTGTCTTTTCCAAAAAGCAGGGGTCTGGGATTTTTGCTGATGGGGTTTTGCTGTAAGAGCCTGTATACTTACCGTCATCAGCTTATCCCCTTGCGACTCCCTGTGCAAACTGATGTTCCGATCGTGCTCGACAGCGGACTCTCTCAATGCAGCCACCGAGATACCTCTCCCATTAGGTAGAGAGGTTTGCACCCTTGTTCTCAGTGCCTCCTTTAACCCGTCCATTAATACAGAAACAGCTACCTCCCTGTGGTGTGCATTATCCTTAATATTCTCGATCCCAGTGTATCTAGCTATTTCCTGCAGTGCTCGATGGAAATATTCAGATGCCATTTCACCTTCTTTTTGTCTTATGGAGAAAATTTTATTCCATTTAACAATAGTGGGGAAATACACTCCTAATTGCAGGTTGTTTTGCTGTACATTCTCCTGATTGTATTCATCAGTGAGAGGTACCTCTGCATCTAACTTACAATCCGTTATGAATTTCGGTATGTCAATATTTGAGGGTAAACACACTCACAGCACTGTTCGCCAATCTTTATTTGTGGGCTCGTGGGCGTTACCTAACTCTTTAATGAACCTCTGGCACCCGACTAGATCTTTTCTGGGATTGGGAAATTCTGACATAATTGACCTTAACTCCGCCCGGGACCAGGGACAATGCATGGCAATGTTCCTGATGGGAGTCACCCCCTGAGTGTCAGTTTTCCCGTTGGGAACTGCAATCACCCTGATAGGATTTAATTCAACTACATCATTCTGGCTTGACTCTATAATGTGGGTAGCTATTGTCTCTGCATAGTGTATGGTGCCGTACTTACCTGTGGACACGACCTCACTTATCCCTCCGCTAGGAGGCCTTGCTACAACTCTTGGTGGTTGGGCCGTGCCCACCTGGGTGTCCTGTATGGTGGCTGCTAGAGAGAGTGCCGATATCGTGCTGGGCTCATGTTCCTGCTCACAGTCCTGAGGAAAATTTAGAACGGGATACAACTGGCAAGGGTTAGGGTTAATGCATTTATCAATCATTTTCCTATCTTTTACCGATGTACCATTGCTTGTAGCCAATATCTCCCCATCAATATATGGTGGTGGTGGTGCGCTCGCAATTGCTTTCCCGCTAGATTTGGAACTTGCTGTGCAAGCCAGTTCCTTTTTCATCTCCCCCTCTTGCTGCCACAGGTTTAAACAATTTGTATGTCTGACCCTTTGTTTTCTGGATTTAATCAGACATATTTTAATCCTTATGTTCTGTAACACCTCTGATTCAAAGCTACCAATCTTTGGGAATGGGGCCCTATCTTCCGCAGTCATACGTACCCACTCATTGCAAAAAGCCTCCGTGTGTGAACCATATTTTTCATACATGATAAACCTTGCTGACCCTTTTGGCCTCAATTCTTCAGCCTGAACCCTGCATAAACGTCTCTCACTTGAGCAACTGGCTCCCATATTTGTGGGTCTTTTTAATAACTAAAAATTCCCACAAACACCAAAATACTCAATGCAAGCAGACGGTGAAAGTTACTCGAGCGCCTTTCACTCGCTCTCGCCCGCGTTGGCCAGTACTACGATACACTGTTAATAGTGGATCGCAATGTACCCAACGTAGGGCTCCTATAAGACCTTACAGCACCATAACTTCTTTCGGTGGAGGTTCTGTTGGAATATTTTCCTGAGAGAGGCAGCGAAAAATTCCTTTTCGGTATCTTTCCACTGAAATTTTTTTGTAGGGTGAAAAACAGAGAAATTAGATAACTATTGTTCACCCTTTCCAATGGAAGTCCACCAGGGAGATTTCCCGACGTTATCAAAGAAAAACCCCTTTGTCTATAAAATCAAGTCTGCGTATGCTTTTCCACAGCGCATATGACACAATGGTATCACTTTGTGCTGTGTAGAACACACGGACATGCGATTCAATCGCACAGCTTATAGATACTAGTTATAGCCATGGCTGTAGACCACCTAGAGCACCTAGACCACTCTAGACCACCTAGGTGTATGGGACACCTAGACCACCTAGACCACTTCAGACCACCTAGTTCTGATCACGCAAGGTAGCGAACCCTATGCCACCGGGCCTCTACTAACCCAGTGTACCACGACGGGATCCCGAATTCCCGGGTTCAGCTCCACTCACTCCGCTTTCACTCACTCAAATACACCTGGTTTTTCTGTACAGAAAATTGTTTTACTCCCCTAAGTCAGCAGCTTTATTCCAGAGGTGCTTACAGTTTTTTAACTAAATTTAGAGTAACCTGCTTTTGAAATCGGATAGTTACGTGCTATTGTATTAAATGTCTACTATCCCACCTTAATTGATCAAATATCGTGTGTTTTGTACTTAGCGTCCGCACTCCTACGCAACCTTGCGTAATCATGCGACCAGCGTGTCTTTTACTTTTGAGTATGTGAAAAAAACGGATCGAACTCACAATTGTAAATGTTGATTTACTTACAGGACTAAAAGCAACACTTTAAAAATACATTCAATACACTTTAAAATAGAGCCGCTGCGGCCGCTGTATGCAATCCTTAACCCACGTACCTATTACTCAGTTTGCGTACAAAGTCCCGTACCGTGTACGCACTTTGCGTACTAACGCCGTGACAGACATACAGAGTACACGCGGTGCATACACACAACGACACGCCATGAGTACTATGCAGCTTCACGTGTGTCTGGAATACACTTTCAAATCTAGCAGGGAAAGGAGACATGACACCAATTGTATTTAGGAAGTTGGGATCCGACCCGCCAACATATAATTGATAAAAGGGGGTTACAACAAAGATACAATTACAACGACAGAAAAGAGGCTACAATACAATGGTACATACGTTTGGTTTCGCCAGCGCCATGCGGTCCCGGTGCTCAGGTCTATCAGTCAAGATGACCCTTTAGAGAGAGAGATTACCGACCGGCTAGGCAGCTGGCTTTTTATACAGTTGATCAAAACATAATACAATAGACACTGTGTGCTCTTCTTCCATTGGTTCGGGGGTGGGACATATGCTGTGCACCGGGGATCATTGGTCAGCTCAAAAGGTGGGCGATGGCTAAGACTTGAGATGTGATTTCTGTTGTTTGCATCTGAGTTTCCGCCCCATGACCAGTTAAACCCCTCATATTAATCATACATAAATCTGGTATTATTAATAACTTATTGTTGTAATATGTGACAATATTCTTATTCCCACCAGATTAATGTTTATGTGACTCTGAACAATATGATCCCATACATGATATGATTATCTATTTCCATCCTCAAGATATACATATATCCATATATATATATATATATATATATATATATATATGGGATGCAGTCAATTTACCTCCAATCAAAATCCCAACAGCAATTGACCGACGGTCAAAATACCGACATTTAAAATACTGACAAGGTCAAAAAACCGACATGTAAAATGCCGACAGGTCAAAATACCGACATGAGTTTTTAATGATTTTTTTCATTGAAACCGACTTGTTCATATTTTACCATCCCAGTGGACCTGGAGGGGGAATGTAATAGTGTGCCCGAAGCATGGCGAGTGCAGCGAGACATGCGTGGGGACGCGGTACACTTATATGGTGTGCATATCGACCTATGTCGGCATACACACAAAAAACCAATGAAAAATACATGTCAGTATTTTGACCTGTCGGCATTTTACATGTCGGTATTTTGACCGTGTCTGTATTTTAAATGTCGGTATTTTGTCCATGTCGGTATTTTGACCTTGTCGGGATTTTGACCATCGGTCAATTGCTGTTAGGATTTCAACTGTCAGGATTTTGATTGGAGGTATTTCATACCGATCCCATATATATATATATATATATACACATATATATATATGTACATATATACATATATATATATACATACATACACACATACATACATTCCTGTTATTACAATTTTTTAGGGAACATATATATATATATATATAACACACACACACACACACACACACACACACACACACACACACACACACACACATGAATTTCCTTAGCTATCTAAATGTCTGGTTTGTAATTTGTCAGCTATTGCAAAGTGAGTTTCTCTTCAAACTAGGTTCCTGGGTATTGTCTTTTTGTTTGTCCTGTCTTCAGATAAGACAATGACAATCCAGTATTTATTGTCTTCGACAGATACTGGACAACTCTAGAACAATGGGAGTAACCAAAGGTATTTGCCTTCTTCATAGGATTTCAAAGCTTTGCGTAAACTAGGCCGTCTGGTACATTGTATTAGAGTTTCTGGGAGGATAATTTATGTGTGAACCATCTTCATGCTATTAGTTGTAAGAGCAGACAGTGGGTGATTTATGCATTATATGGATTAAATATATGATATGTCTTTGTGGCTTTTCCATGCGAGTACAAATGCCTCTGTAATTACTCATACCATGCGCTAACACGCACGACCACGTGAGCGATCATACACAATTTGCGAATATGTGCACGCACGGCAGAATAAGTACGCGCACGGAGGCCATCTGTGTGATGTTTGTATGTGATGTGTGTACTGTAATATTTTCCGACTTCGACAGCATAACCAGCCCGGGCTCTTGGAGCCAGTTCTGGTTGCTAAAATACAGGTAAAAAAAATGCTTAGGGGTCCCCTGTATTTTATCAACCAGCACCGGGCTCTTGGACTGGTCCTGGTTCCAAAAAAATGTGGGGGGAGATGTAGGAGTCTTCCCATATTTTTGTAACCAACACTGGGCTCCACTAGTCAATGAGATAATGCCACAGCTGGGGAATATATTTATACAGGTCCCTGCCACCGTAGCATTAGAGCCTCAACTAGTCAGCCCTGGTCGAGGTTCCCTGGGGGAGTGGGGACCCCCCCAATAAATGGTTCCCCCTCCTCCAGGGACCGAAGGGCCAAGGATACAGCCTGGGGCTGTTCCTGGCATTCCCGGCCTGTAAATGCCGTGCTTATAGCCCAAGTGTAAAAATAAGAATAAATATTGTCTTTTACCTGTGGAACTACAGGTCCCAGTAAGTCTCCCCTGCATGCTGGTACTTGGAGAACCATATGTACCAGCATGTAGAGCATTAAAGGGCCAGCTGGTACCACCGACTCAATTAAAACTAACGGAGACAGCAGCAGTGCTGCTGCTCTACATTGAAAAAAGTACCAGAACGACAGACGGTAAGGGGGTGGGTGGAATCCATGGATCCACCTATGGACCGGTTGCGTGCAATGCTAATTAAACAATTTTTTTTGCTACTGTGCGAATACAAAAATCCCTAAAAACGATAGCGCACAAGCGTTTCACATAGGGTACGCACAAAGGTGCTGTTGCTATTGAGACGCCCAGTACCAGAGATGTGCTGGATGTTGCTGGGCTGTACCAGGAGATGGGTAAACAGAAGCACAGATATGTACCGTCTTATGGGCGTATTATGGTAGTGTCGCTAAAGTGCTTGCTTCCAAAGATGCTTAATCATTCACTTTGGAGGCCACACTCCAATAGGAAATCTGCACCTGCCATAGGGCTGCTGCAAATTGCCATGGTGTGACCCAAAGATGCTCAAAGAGGGTGTCTCAGTCCTTGCAGATGTATACGCTCGGATGTACACCAGGGAAGGACTTTGTAGCGGCATTTGCATAAAGACGCAGACTCATCTACAGTATGTCACCTGCCGAAACAGGATCATAGAGCGTCTAAAAGCAAATTACTAATTTTTCTGTAAATGTTAGCTTCAGAACAAGCCAATAATACATTGCACAAATTGCTTATCCCGGCTGTGCAGTAAAATGCTGAAGCATCATTTAACTCCCTGAAGGTGCAGAGATCCAAAAGTGCAAGATTACCTGTCCTGGTCTTGCTACAGAAACAATTCCTCTTTTTTTATTGATTTAAGGATTCCCACCTTTCCTAACAGCAGTTCATTCTCTGGCCATAATGGACTTTCCAGTAGTCTGTTGGCAGGTGAGCTGTAAACCAGGACAACATGGCAGCCGACTAATTCCTTCTCCCTGTTTCCTACGCCTAAAGGCTGGAACTTCAAAGGGGTATTACAGACACAAGCCACAGCAGGGTATCTGAATAAGATTGAGAACCTGCTGTGAAATTATACTACATATTGATGAGAATTATTCCACTTCATGACAAAAGGGATTTTGGACCTTCTTCCATTCTCACAGTCAATTGGAGTAAGGACTTTTCTTGAAACATTTAAATGATATGCACCATTGTGGGAAAAAATATCTATATCTGTTGTGATTATTGTGGTGAATTTGTGAGGCACCATATTTTCTCATAGGCTGCTATTCATAGCTAGCGCATCCGTGATCAATTTTTGTCTTGTATGATGAATGACAGGTAGACTCCTGCCCACACAGTGGCGTAAGTTTATCCAAGTTGCCCGGAGGCAAGAAAAATATTGGTTAACTTAATTGATTAATGTCGTTGAACACATGGAACAGGAGGAGAGGTGCCCCTTCAAAGCAGGAGCCCGGCGGCAGCTGACTCCGTTGCCTCCCAGAGTTCTGCCTCTGTGCCCCCCCCCCCCCACTTCCACCACCAATCAGAGCTGGATTACATCAGGCGCTTAGGCTGTCCAGTGGCAAATCCGGCCCTGATCATATGAAGTTTAAAATCTATCAATACTGTAAACCATTTATTCACAAAACAATAAAAAAAGAAATTCAACTATGATAAAAAGCGTTAATACAAGAATGTACAACACTCATCTGGGGGTTCAGTATGAAATACCAGTGGCCAGGATGCCGGCCGTCAATATACCGTTAGCAGAATCCCAGCCACCAGTATGCCGGCAGCAGGGTGAGCGCTAGAAAGCCCCTTGCGGGCTCACTGCACTCGCCACGCTACGCTCACCACACTGCAATAACAGTGGTTCCCTGCGCTCACCACAGGTTATATTCTCCCTCTGTGGGTCAGTGACGTGCGGTGAGGTCAGTGGCTGGGGAGGCACTGGCAGCTAAACACCCCCCCCCATTGAGGGGGAAAAAAGTGTAGTCCCCCAGCACACCACTAAAACCAGCAACAGGCAGAACCAGCCAGGGGGGATAATGTGATAGCAGGGGAGACACTCGGTGTGGTGTCCCCCTGCCATGCCATTAAAGTGCCCCCAAAGACAGTCAGCCCAGGGCTGGAATACCTCGGAAAGAGGGGCCACCAAAAAATTAAAATGGGGTCCCCCCTCCCAAGCAACAACCAGCACTGGGCTAATAGCCCAGTGCTATGCCCCGCACTCCTGGTGGCGGTGGGTGCGGAGTTCATTGTATGATTGTAAGGGCTTGTATTTTAAAGTGTTGCTTGGATTTGTAAGTGTATGTGAGTTGGAATCAGCAGAAGGAGCTGGAAGCCGAGTGAAAAGGAGGTGCAGTGAGCTGGAACAACTGCAACTGCTAAGTGGAGTATCAGTGCCGCAGGAGAGGTCCCACTCAGAGGGGGCACTGGAGTACTACGGCTGCATAAAAGCGAACGACCAAGAACCGCACAAAGATAGATAAGTATAAGCCAGCTTAATTATTGTATAAGTGAGTGTTTGCCCAGATTGTTTGTCTTCTACTTTTTCTTTTTGCTTCTTTTTTCTTTGAGAGTAAATCTCTGAACTATCAAACCCGAACAAATTTGCCTGACTAGACGAAGATTCGGTGGATGATAGCCAGGAAATGACGGAGCCGGAGGAGACTGTTCCCTCTAGCGACCGGAGGAGCGGTCCCTCTGGCTCAGATGGGATGAAAGTTAGAGAGGCACCCAGGCAGATGGTGGTGGTAGGGGACTCTATCATCAGGAAGGCAGATAGGGCAATCTGCTACCGGGACCGTGATCGCCGTACAGTCTGTTGTCTCCCGGGTGCTCAGGTACGGCACATCGCGGACCGGGTAGATAGATTGTTGGGAGGGGCTGGGAAAGACCCGGCGGTCTTGGTGCACGTTGGCACCAATGACAAAGTTAGCGGAAGGTGGGATGTCCTTAAGAAAGACTATAGGGTCTTAGGAAAGAAACTTAAGGCAAGGACATCTAAGGTAATATTCTCCGAAATATTACCCGTGCCACGCGCTAGTCCAGGGAGGCAGAGAGAGATTAGGGAGGTAAATGTGTGGCTTAGAGATCGGTGCAGGAAAGAGGGGTTTGTGTTCCTGGAACACTGGGCGGACTTCTCAGTCAGGCGCCATCTCTTTTGTCATGACGGATTGCACCTGACTGAGGAGGGGGCAGCGGTGCTGGGGGGAAGGATGGTTAGAAGGTTGGAGGAGATTTTAAACTAGGAGCCTGGGGGCAGGGTTTAGCTAGAAACTATGGGTCATGCAGTGAGAATAGTGGGGATGGCGGTAGTAAACGAAATGGGGGAGAAGTTGGGGGGAGGGTAAGAGCAGGCGGTAAGGTTACTAACATGGGTACCAAAAGAGATTTTACCGAAGTACTAACCAATGACGATTACAGGTCATCATTGCTACATAAGGTGAAAGATGTCCCTAACGCAAGGGGAAAAACTTATCTTAGTTGTATGTATGTAAACGCTAGAAGCATTACTGGCAAAAAAGGGCGAACTAGAAATACTTGCAGCAAGCAAACAGTATGATATTATAGGCATTACTGAAACTTGGTGGGACGAATCTCATGATTGGACAGTCAATCTAGAGGGCTATACACTGTTTAGGAGAGACAGACTAAATAAAAAGGGTGGAGGGGTGTGTCTGTACGTAAAGCCGTTTTTAAAACCTGATATAAAAGGGAAGATATTCAGGAGGGGACTATAGACACCGTCGAGACATTATGGGTAGAAATTGCATGCGGGGAAAAAGGAATAAAAAAGTTAGTATTGGGTGTATGCTATAGGCCACCTGGTATCAACATACAGTATCTGATGAGGAATTGTTACTAAAGCAAATTGAAAGAGCAGCAGGAGTAGGAGACATAGTAGTGATGGGAGATTTTAACTATCCAGAGATAAACTGGAAAAACGATTCATGTGATACTGCTAGAGGTAATATGTTTTTAAACACACTTAATGATAACTACTTAGTTTAACTAATTGAGGAACCAACTAGGTACAATGCAATCTTAGACCTGGTATTAACAAACAATGGGGATTTGGTATCAGGTATTATAGTAGGGGAACCCATAGGAAACAGCGACCACAATATGGTCACATTCAATATCAGTTTTCATAAACAGCCCTATACTGGCTCAACTAGGACTCTAAACTTTAGCAAAGCGAATTTTGAAAAGATGAGGGTATTTTTCAGGGATATTGAATGGGAAGGTTTGTTTTTAGGAAAAAATACTACGGAGAAATGGGAGGTACTAAAACTCCTGCTAGCTAAAAATACTCTCAAATTTATTCCTTCGAGCAGCAAAAAAAGGAATAAAAATCATAAACCGATGTGGCTTAACAAAAAGATAAAGGAACTTATGGGCAAGAAAAGGTGAGCATTTAAAAAATACAAGTCTGACGGGGAAGCAGAGTCATTTCAGCACTATAAGGAATGTAACAAAATATGCAAAAAGGAAATAAGAGCGGCTAAAGTAGAAACTGAAAAACTAGTAGCAAAGGAAAGCAAAGCGAATTCCAAAAAATTCTTTCAATCTATTAATAGCAAGAGATTAAAGAAGGAGAGTATAGGCCCTTTAAAAGACAAGTTGGGTGTCTTAAACAAAAATGATAATGACATAGCGGACACACTAAATGAGTTTTTTACTACAGTATTTACTAGAGAGGACCCAATTCAGGGACTAACACATAATCTCAATAATGAGAATATCCCACTGATAGGTACTTATTTAAGCGAGGAAGTAGTCTGTGGCCGATTAAAACATTTAAAGATTAATAAGTCACCAGGTCCCGATGGTATTCACCCAAGGGTTCTAATGGAGCTTCACTCTGAACTTGCAAAACCGCTATTTTTGATCTTTAAGGATTCAGTAATATCAGGTATGGTTCCCAAAGACTGGCGTATAGCGGAAGTAGTGCCTATATTCAAAAAGGGAAGTAAAGCTGAACCAGGTAATTATAGACCAGTTAGTCTTACATCTATAGTGGGGAAAGTATTGGAAGGTATTCTAAGAGATAGTATTCAGAAGTTCCTTGAAGTCAATAAGGTCATTAAAAGGAATCAACATGGGTTTATGAAGGACAGATCCTGTCAAACAACTTACTTGGCTTTATGAACAGTAAGCGCAAACCTAGATCAGGGTAAAGAGGTGGATGTAATCTTTTTAGATTTTGCCAAAGCATTCGACACTGTACCACACATGAGACTTATCTACAAGCTACAAGAAACAGGGCTAGGAAGCACAATATGCACTTGGGTCAAAAACTGGTTAGATAATAGGGAGCAGCGCGTTGTGGTTAATGGATCTTTTTCAAATTGGACTGAAGTGCTAAGTGGTGTGCTGTAAGGCTCAGTATTAGGACCGCTATTGTTCAATATTTTCATTAACGACCTAACAGAAGGTCTAGAGAGCATGGTGTAAATTTTTGCAGATGATACCAAATTATGTAAAGTTATAAATGCGGAGGGGGATGCTGAGTCGCTTTAGAATGACTTAGTTAAATTAGAAGCTTGGGCAGCGAAATGGAGAATGCGCTTCAATACAGACAAGTGTAAGGTAATGCACTGTGGTGACAAGAACAAAAATAACACCTACCTACTAATTGGGGTAAAATTAGAGGATTCTGTACTGGAAAAGGACTTAGGTGTCCTCATAGATAGCAAACTAAGCAGTAGTACCCAAAGTAGGAGTGCAGCAAAGAAGACTAATAAGACATTAGCATGCATAAAATGGGGAATTGATGCAAGGGACGAGAGTATTATACTCCCGTTATATAAATCACTTGTGAGGCCACACCTTGAATACTGTGTACAATTCTGGGCACCTTACTACAAAAAGGATATCCTGGCGCTAGAAAAGGTTCAGAGGCGGGCGACCAAACTAATTAAGGGTATGGAGATGCTGGAATACGAGGAAAGGCTTGCAAGACTAGGCATGTTTACACTGGAAAAGAGGAGATTAAGAGGGGACATGATCAACATTTACAAATATATAAGGGGACAATATACAGATCTTGCTCAGGACCTGTTTTTGGTTAGATCAACACAGAGAACTCGTGGACACTCGCACAGGTTAGAGGAGAGGAGATTCCGCACAATACGGCGTAAAGGCTTTTTTACGGTAAGGTCGATACGTGTTTGGAATTCCCTGCCTGAGGGAGTTGTAATGGCCGACTCAGTCAACACCTTTAAGAATGGGTTAGATAAATTCCTAATGGATAAGGATATCCAGGTTTACGGGGCATAGTCACGCACTATGGTTATTATAAAAAAGAGGGGTAAATCGTAACGGCAGTCATCAACTTCAGTCAAAATTTTATACAAAATAATCGTGCATAGGAGACCACAAATAGGTTGAACTCGATGGACAATTGTCTTTTTTCAACCTTAGATACTATGTTACTATGTTAATATTGTTGTTTACAGGTGGCCTACAGGTCCCAGCAAGCCTGCCCCAGCATGCTGGCACTTGGAGAACCACAAGTGCCAGCATGCCCGGACATAAAGGGCCCGCTGGCACCTGTAGTCCACCTGTAAAGAAAATATACAAAAAAAACACAACACTGTCTTTAAAAAAAAAGTTATTTCAAGCTCTTTTGCGTGGCTGCCGCCTTCCCAGGGCTTCCAGCATCTTCACCTGGGGGGGCGCCACCTCCCCAGGGCTTCCGGCATCTTCCTCCGGCGTCTTCACCTGGGAGGCAGCGGCCTTTATTCTCTTTTGCATGTCCACCTTCCCAGGGCTTCCGGCATCTTCACCTGGTGGGCATCGGCTGTTAAGCTCTTTTGCATAGCCGCCACCCATCCAGGACTTCCACGGTGTCTTCTTTCTTCAGGAGCTCTTCAGTGCTCCTCCTCTGCCGTCGGACTGACGCCGCTAACTCGCGCTGACTTATATAAGCCAGCGGGAGGGGGAGGGGCGATGACGTGGCGAGCCGTGATTGGCTCGCGGCTGCCATTTGAATTTCAATTCTCTCACAGGGGCGTGCTTTCATGGGTTGTCCTGCCCATGGCTTGTCCCCGCCTGCGCCCGCCCCTCTCCCATACCTTTGCCATTCACAACGGGAGGCACCACGATCGGTGCCTCCCAAACACATTTAACACCTTATAATGATTAGAATAAAGGAGATACTTATGACACAGAATATGTGTCATAAGTATCTTCTTTGTATTATTTTAATCAGTAATGACAGGAGAGGCACTGCCTCCCCTGACTGCACGTCCCTGCTATGGGTGTAATAGACACCCACAGAGGGAGAATAGCCTGTGGCGCTGGTATTCCGGCAGCGTCATTTCACTGCTAGTTGGTATTCCGGCGTTAGCATTGTGACCTCCGGGATCCCGACTAGCGGTACCGTAACCACTTCCCTTATCTGGGACTCACGTCTATCACCCATGTAACAAATAATTAACGACCCCTAACAGATACCTATGCACAGTGGGGGTCATTCCGAGTTGATCATAGCTGTGCTAAATTTAGCACAGCTACGATCATCTTCCCTGACATGCGGGGGACGCCCGGCACAGGGCTAGTCCGCCCTGCATGTCGGTCCGCGCCCCCCCCCCCCCCCCCCCGCACAAATAGAAAAGCATCACACAGCGGCGATGCTCTTGTATTTGTGGAGTAACTCCCGGCCAACGCAGCTCATGCGGCTGGCCGGGAGTTGTTAGTCGCTGCCGCTGCGCCACGCCCCCCAAACGGTCCGGCCATGCCTGCGTTGGCCGGACCGCGCCTACTAAACGGCAGCTTAACGCCGCCGTTCAGCCCCCTCCTGCCCAACGACCGCAACTGTCTCAGAGGTGATCGCTAGGCTGCGATGACTGCCATGCGCCGGCGCATGCGCAGTTCCGACCCGATCGCTGCGCTGTGACAAACTGCAGCGAGCGATCGGGTCGGAATGACCTCCAGTGTCCGACTGGGACATGAAGGGCCCACTAGGGGAATACAGTGGTAGGGGCCCAGGTGTAGGGGTGTGGCCAGTCTGCAGAGGGGGTGTGGCCAGCTGCCACAGAGGCTTGGTTAACCATTAGA
Organism: Pseudophryne corroboree; assembly: GCF_028390025.1. Lineage (NCBI taxonomy): Eukaryota > Metazoa > Chordata > Amphibia > Anura > Myobatrachidae > Pseudophryne > Pseudophryne corroboree. The sequence continues at coordinate 145,422,128 of NC_086445.1, forward strand.
GAACACATGGTCTGGACCCCTTGATAAATATTGCATCATGATAATGTGCCAGCTTAATGACAGTAATGCATTGTAGAAAATACACCATAGTCCTGTGCATATATGGTAACATATATAATGTACAATTCAAGAGCATAGTCTGGAACCTGCTACCTACAGCAGAAGGCAGTGGGGCCCACCGGGTGTTTCCCCTTTGCCCGTAAGGGCCATTCCAACACATATTATGTAACATATGACCAATGCACAAATGTATACATTATTGAAGACTTTCAAAGTTCATATTATTACCGATTTTTTTTTTCACTTTCCATGTAGTTGTCTTCAAATGATCTTCCATCAGCTGACAATCAGTTGCACATTATATTTGCAGTAACGGTCCGGACACTCCAGAGTATGGATGGAGCAGCTGAAATGGTGGGTAGGTTTCCAAGCAAGTGGTGGAAAATGATGAGTTTATTGGGAATTATCTAAAACCACAAGCATTTTTGTGATGAAACAAGCAGAGAAAGGCTTAAGGCCCGTACACACTGGTCGATATATCGGCCGTTCTCTTGAACGGCCTATATATCGCGGGACCGTCGGCCAGTTTGTACGGCCGATACGTCTGTGAACTCCGTCGTTCACAGACGTATCGCGTCGGCCGCGCAGCACAGCCGACGGCCAATATATCTACCGATATATTGGCGTGTCGCTGTGTGTGTACGGGGCGGTCGGCCGACCGTTCGTACACATGCTGCGGCGGCCGGCGGTGATTGACAGCTGAACTGGGCGGGCGTGTGTACACGCCCGCCCAGTTCATGACGTCAGTCCCCGACGGATCGGGCAGTGTGTATGCACAACACACTGCCCGATCCGTCGTCCATAGATATATCTGCAGATCAATTGATCTGCAGATATATCTATTAGTGTGTACCCACCTTTATACAGACCAATGGTAATACCTTTATTTATTTATTTTTATTTCAATATTAAATATTTAAGTTTTAAGCTCTGTCAGTTTAATACGTACACTTAGCATGGATTTCTGTGTAAGCTGCCTGAAAGCAAGAGCTTGGAATAATGTTTCTAATTAAAGTATACTTATGAATTTTATCCTATGGGCATAATCAAAACCTTCTTTATTCACCAAAGATTAACTTTAATTTGTGCAGCAACAACTGTTCAAAGAAAGAAATAAAGTCATAAAATTACATTTCATAGTGTATTAAATACTGGCACTGCGAGAAATAAAATTGTACAGTTAAAGCTAGTCGTTGCCTTATAACAATAGTCATGTTTCTAGTGTAGAGCTGATGTTTACATTTTATTATTGTTATTATTATTAATACTGCACCTCTGTAATGTTGCAAGAATTCATTAGGAACAGGGTCAGCTCATGGGATATTTGAGCCAAACACAATGTGGCCAAGGCTGGTACCAATGGACAATCAACACTGGCAGGCCTGACGGCAACTGCAGCACCAGCTGCGCCGCTAGTTCTAACTTTGTGTTCAGGCAGCGCTGGGCTTGTCCGGGCGGCTCAGATGCAGCCCAGGCCATGACCTACAGCTATGAGGAGGCATGACATCATAGTTCCTGCAGCCACCCGCACAGTGTTCTGGAGGCTGCAGCCACCTATGCTGAGGGCAAAGAGGGGCTTGGTAGGTCCGCTCTCCCAACTTCTTCAGCGAACCAACATTTCAGGTAAGCCCTCTGTGGGGCTCTGGGGTAATTAATATTTTATTTTATTTCTGTTGACTACAATGTGCTATTTTTTTCCCCTGTGGGGGACAATGGGGGTAATTCCAAGTTGATCGCAGCAGGAAATTTTTTAGCAGTTGGGCAAAACCATGTGCACTGCAGGGGAGGCAGATTTAACATGTGCAGAGAGAGTTAGATTTGGGTGGGGTGTGTTCAATTTGCAATCTAAATTGCAGTGTAAAAATAAAGCAGCCAGTATTTATCCTGCACAGAAACAAAATAACCCACCCAAATCTAACTCTCTCTGCAAATGTTATATCTGCCCCCCCCCCCCCCCTGCAGTGCACATGGTTTTGCCCAACTGCTAAAAAAATTCCTGCTGCGATCAACTTGGAATTACCCCCAATGTTTTTTCTTTTTCCGTGGGGGATACTTTTTTTTTTCCTGTGGGGGGCAATTGGGGAAATTCAATTCTTTTGCACTCCCCCAGCTCCTATATGAAATGACAGGAAACTATTCAATTGGTTGTGTTGCTGGGATTATTTTTGTTTGTACACTCCTGAGGTGGTGAGCAGAAATCCGTCCAAAGTCGGACTTTTATGCTACCAAACTGTGGTTTGCTCAGCAAGCCCAGTAGTTTGCACGGATTGAGCTTCTTTGTTCCACTACTTCTGGTGCATTTGTGTGTGACATACGTGATTAGTAATAAGTGCCTGTGGCACCTGTGCCCAGTGGCACAACCAGTTGCCTATCAGCCTTCACTTTAGAGGGCAGCTGCGGATACAAAAAAACAATTTAATTTTTCTCCAGTGTTTTTGATCATTTTTCTTGTGCTGACCAATGTGTGTGTATGTGTGTGTGTGTGTGTGTGTGTGTGTATGTGTGTGTGTGTTTGTGTGTGTGTGTGTGCTTTTTCCTGTTGGTACCAATATGTGTATTAATTATAATAATAATAATAATAATAATAATTCAAGTTGTAATTATTGATAATGGGGGTAATTCCAAGTTGATCGCAGCAGGAAATTTTTTAGCAGTTGGGCAAAACCATGTGCACTGCAGGTGTGGCAGATATAACATTTGCAGAGAGAGTTAGATTTGGGTGGGTTATTTTATTTCTGTGCAGGGTAAATACTGGCTGCTTTATTTTTACACTGCAATTTAGATTGCAGATTGAACACACCACACCCAAATCTAACTCTCTCTGCACATGTTATATCTGCCCCTCTGCACTGCACATGGGCCCTCATTCCGAGTTGATCGGTCGCAAGGCGAATTTAGCAGAGTTACACACGCTAAGCCGCCGCCTACTGGGAGTGAATCTTAGCTTCTTAAAATTGCGACCGATGTATTCGCAATATTGCGATTACTAACTACTTAGCAGTTTCAGAGTAGCTCCAGACTTACTCTGCCTGTGCGATCATTTCAGTGCTTGTCGTTCCTGGTTGACGTCACAAACACACCCAGCGTTCGCCCAGGCACTCCCACCGTTTCTCCGGCCACTCCTGCGTTTTTTCCGGAAACGGTAGCGTTTTCAGCCACACGCCCCTGAAACGCCGTGTTTCCGCCCAGTAACACCCATTTCCTGTCAATCACATTACGATCGCCGGAGCGAAGAAAAAGCCGTGAGTAAAATTACTTTCTTCATAGTAAAGTTACTTGGCGCAGTCGCAGTGCGAACATTGCGCATGCGTACTAAGCGGATTTTCACTGCGATGCGATGAAAAATACCGAGCGAACAACTCGGAATGAGGGCCATGGTTTTGCCCAACTGCTAACAGAATTACTGCTGCGATCAACTTGGAATTACCCCCATAGTTAGATGGGGGGCACTCCAAAATTTCTCACACAGGGTGCTAATAGACCTGGGGCAGGCCATGGTAATAGAAAGATGATATTGCACACTAAGGGGCACATTCAATTGTGCGCTGGGTTATTAACTGAGCTACTTAGTTTTTCCTATACGATTGAAGGCGAGAAAATGAGCTGCAGTGTGTCTTTTTTCTCGCACCCCCACAGCAAGTCTGATTTTTTCTAGAGATGAGCGGGTTCGGTTCCTCTGAATCCGAACCCGCCCGAACTTCAGGTTTTTTACACGGGTCCGAGCAGGCTCGGATCTTCCCGCCTTGCTCGGCTAACCCGAGCGCGCCTGAACGTCATCATCACGCTGTCGGATTCTCGCGAGGCTCGGATTCTATCGCGAGACTCGGATTCTATATAAGGAGCCGCGCGTCGCCGCCATTTTCACACGTGCATTGAGAGTCATAGGGAGAGGACGTGGCTGGCGTCCTCTCCGTTTAGAGAAGAGAGAGACACAGTATTTTCGGGGAGCATTATTAGGAGGAGTACTACTGTATACTACTATACTACTTGCTGAAGTGATATTTATAGATTAGATAGTGTGACTGTAAGTGTATTATCTGACTTGTGGGGGAGACACTGACAGTGGGGAGCAGTTAGAGTCTGAGAGCAGGACTCAGGAGTACATATAACGTACAGTGCACACTTTTGCTGCCAGAGTCAGTGCCACACTGCCATTGTTGTGACCACACTGACCACCAGTATAATAATATATTTTGTGATTGTCTGCTTAGGCCTCGGAGTACTAGTTGCAAGTTGCAACGTGACCTGTCCTGAAGTGACCACCAGTTTAATAATCAATCACCACCAGTTTAATATATATATATATATATATATATATATATAATTGTATATAATATATATATATATATATAATATTGTATACCACCTACCCGTGGTTTTTTTTTTTTCATTCTTCTTTATACATACTACTATAGTAGCTTACTGTAGCAGTCTGCGGTGCTGTGCTGACCTGACAGTGTCCAGCAGGTCCGTCATCAGTCATTACATAATAAATATATATAGTACCTGTCCGGCTGCAGTACTAGTGATATTATATTGATTTCATCTCATTATCAATAATTTATCATCCAGTCTAGACTCTATATTAGCAGCAGACACAGTACGTTAGTCCACGGCTGTAGCTACCTCTGTGTCGGCACTCGGCAGTCCATCCATAATTGTATACCACCTACCCGTGTTTTTTTTTTTCTTTCTTCTTTGTACATACTACTATAGAGTATAGTAGCTTACTGTAGCAGTCTGCGGTGCTGCTGAGCTGACAGTGTCCAGCAGGTCCGTCATCAGTCATCATTACCTAATAAATATATTATCTACCTGTCCGGCTGCAGTACTAGTGATATTATACATACATACATATATATATTGATTTCATCTCATTATCAATCATCCAGTCTATATTAGCAGCAGACACAGTACGTTAGTCCACGGCTGTAGCTACCTCTGTGTCGGCACTCAGCAGTCCATCCATAATTGTATACCACCTACCCGTGGTTTTTTTTTTCTTCTTCTTTGTACATACTACTATAGTATAGTAGCTTACTGTAGCAGTCTGCGGTGCTGCTGAGCTGACAGTGTCCAGCAGGTCCGTCATCAGTCATCATTACCTAATAAATATATTATCTACCTGTCCGGCTGCAGTACTAGTGATATTATATATACATACATATATATATTGATTTCATCTCATTATCAATCATCCAGTCTATATTAGCAGCAGACACAGTACGTTAGTCCACGGCTGTAGCTACCTCTGTGTCGGCACTCGGCAGTCCATCCATAATTGTATACCACCTACCCGTGGTTTTTTTTTTTTCTTTCTTCTTTGTACATACTACTATAGAGTATAGTAGCTTACTGTAGCAGTCTGCGGTGCTGCTGAGCTGACAGTGTCCAGCAGGTCCGTCATCAGTCATCATTACCTAATAAATATATTATCTACCTGTCCGGCTGCAGTACTAGTGATATTATATATACATACATATATATTGATTTCATCTCATTATCAATCATCCAGTCTATATTAGCAGCAGACACAGTACGTTAGTCCACGGCTGTAGCTACCTCTGTGTCGGCACTCAGCAGTCCATCCATAATTGTATACCACCTACCCGTGGTTTTTTTTTTTTCTTTCTTCTTTGTACATACTACTATAGTATAGTAGCTTACTGTAGCAGTCTGCGGTGCTGCTGAGCTGACAGTGTCCAGCAGGTCCGTCATCAGTCATCATTACCTAATAAATATATTATCTACCTGTCCGGCTGCAGTACTAGTGATATTATATATACATACATATATATATTGATTTCATCTCATTATCAATCATCCAGTCTATATTAGCAGCAGACACAGTACGTTAGTCCACGGCTGTAGCTACCTCTGTGTCGGCACTCGGCAGTCCATCCATAATTGTATACCACCTACCCGTGTTTTTTTCTTTTCTTTCTTCTTTGTACATACTACTATAGTATAGTAGCTTACTGTAGCAGTCTGCGGTGCTGCTGAGCTGACAGTGTCCAGCAGGTCCGTCATCAGTCATCATTACCTAATAAATATATTATCTACCTGTCCAGCTGCAGTACTAGTGATATTATATATACATACATATATATATTGATTTCATCTAATTATCAATCATCCAGTCTATATTAGCAGCAGACACAGTACGTTAGTCCACGGCTGTAGCTACCTCTGTGTCGGCACTCGGCAGTCCATCCATAATTGTATACCACCTACCCGTGGTTTTTTTTTCTTCTTTCTTCTTTGTACATACTACTATAGTATAGTAGCTTACTGTAGCAGTCTGCGGTGCTGCTGAGCTGACAGTGTCCAGCAGGTCCGTCATCAGTCATCATTACCTAATAAATATATTATCTACCTGTCCGGCTGCAGTACTAGTGATATTATATATACATACATATATATATTGATTTCATCTCATTATCAATCATCCAGTCTATATTAGCAGCAGACACAGTACGTTAGTCCACGGCTGTAGCTACCTCTGTGTCGGCACTCGGCAGTCCATCCATAAGTATACTAGTATCCATCCATCTCCATTGTTTACCTGAGGTGCCTTTTAGTTGTGCCTATTAAAATATGGAGAACAAAAATGTTGAGGTTCCAAAATTAGGGAAAGATCAAGATCCACTTCCACCTCGTGCTGAAGCTGCTGCCACTAGTCATGGCCGAGACGATGAAATGCCAGCAACGTCGTCTGCCAAGGCCGATGCCCAATGCCATAGTACAGAGCATGTCAAATCCAAAACACCAAATATCAGTAAAAAAAGGACTCCAAAACCTAAAATAAAATTGTCGGAGGAGAAGCGTAAACTTGCCAATATGCCATTTACCACACGGAGTGGCAAGGAACGGCTGAGGCCCTGGCCTATGTTCATGGCTAGTGGTTCAGCTTCACATGAGGATGGAAGCACTCAGCCTCTCGCTAGAAAACTGAAAAGACTCAAGCTGGCAAAAGCACCGCAAAGAACTGTGCGTTCTTCGAAATCCCAAATCCACAAGGAGAGTCCAATTGTGTCGGTTGCGATGCCTGACCTTCCCAACACTGGACGTGAAGAGCATGCGCCTTCCACCATTTGCACGCCCCCTGCAAGTGCTGGAAGGAGCACCCGCAGTCCAGTTCCTGATAGTCAGATTGAAGATGTCAGTGTTGAAGTACACCAGGATGAGGAGGATATGGGTGTTGCTGGCGCTGGGGAGGAAATTGACCAGGAGGATTCTGATGGTGAGGTGGTTTGTTTAAGTCAGGCACCCGGGGAGACACCTGTTGTCCGTGGGAGGAATATGGCCGTTGACATGCCTGGTGAAAATACCAAAAAAATCAGCTCTTCAGTGTGGAGGTATTTCAACAGAAAAGCGGACAACAGGTGTCAAGCCGTGTGTTGCCTTTGTCAAGCTGTAATAAGTAGGGGTAAGGACGTTAACCACCTCGGAACATCCTCCCTTATACGTCACCTGCAGCGCATTCATAATAAGTCAGTGACAAGTTCAAAAACTTTGGGCGACAGCGGAAGCAGTCCACTGACCAGTAAATCCCTTCCTCTTGTAACCAAGCTCACGCAAACCACCCCACCAACTCCCTCAGTGTCAATTTCCTCCTTCCCCAGGAATGCCAATAGTCCTGCAGGCCATGTCACTGGCAATTCTGACGAGTCCTCTCCTGCCTGGGATTCCTCCGATGCATCCTTGCGTGTAACGCCTACTGCTGCTGGCGCTGCTGTTGTTGCTGCTGGGAGTCGATGGTCATCCCAGAGGGGAAGTCGTAAGCCCACTTGTACTACTTCCAGTAAGCAATTGACTGTCCAACAGTCCTTTGCGAGGAAGATGAAATATCACAGCAGTCATCCTGCTGCAAAGCGGATAACTGAGGCCTTGACAACTATGTTGGTGTTAGACGTGCGTCCGGTATCCGCCGTTAGTTCACAGGGAACTAGACAATTTATTGAGGCAGTGTGCCCCCGTTACCAAATACCATCTAGGTTCCACTTCTCTAGGCAGGCGATACCGAGAATGTACACGGACGTCAGAAAAAGACTCACCAGTGTCCTAAAAAATGCAGTTGTACCCAATGTCCACTTAACCACGGACATGTGGACAAGTGGAGCAGGGCAGGGTCAGGACTATATGACTGTGACAGCCCACTGGGTAGATGTATGGACTCCCGCCGCAAGAACAGCAGCGGCGGCACCAGTAGCAGCATCTCGCAAACGCCAACTCTTTCCTAGGCAGGCTACGCTTTGTATCACCGCTTTCCAGAATATGCACACAGCTGAAAACCTCTTACGGCAACTGAGGAAGATCATCGCGGAATGGCTTACCCCAATTGGACTCTCCTGTGGATTTGTGGCATCGGACAACGCCAGCAATATTGTGTGTGCATTAAATATGGGCAAATTCCAGCACGTCCCATGTTTTGCACATACCTTGAATTTGGTGGTGCAGAATTTTTTAAAAAACGACAGGGGCGTGCAAGAGATGCTGTCGGTGGCCAGAAGAATTGCGGGACACTTTCGGCGTACAGGCACCACGTACAGAAGACTGGAGCACCACCAAAAACTACTGAACCTGCCCTGCCATCATCTGAAGCAAGAAGTGGTAACGAGGTGGAATTCAACCCTCTATATGCTTCAGAGGTTGGAGGAGCAGCAAAAGGCCATTCAAGCCTATACAATTGAGCATGATATAGGAGGTGGAATGCACCTGTCTCAAGCGCAGTGGAGAATGATTTCAACGTTGTGCAAGGTTCTGATGCCCTTTGAACTTGCCACATGTGAAGTCAGTTCAGACACTGCCAGCCTGAGTCAGGTCATTCCCCTCATCAGGCTTTTGCAGAAGAAGCTGGAGACATTGAAGGAGGAGCTAACACGGAGCGATTCCGCTAGGCATGTGGGACTTGTGGATGGAGCCCTTAATTCGCTTAACAAGGATTCACGGGTGGTCAATCTGTTGAAATCAGAGCACTACATTTTGGCCACCATGCTCGATCCTAGATTTAAAGCCTACCTTGGATCTCTCTTTCACAAGTCTGCTGGGGTTGAAAGACCTGCTGGTGAGAAAATTGTCAAGTCAAGCGGAACGCGACCTGTCAACATCTCCTCCTTCACATTCTCCCGCAACTGGGGGTGCGAGGAAAAGGCTCAGAATTCCGAGCCCACCCGCTGGCGGTGATGCAGGGCAGTCTGGAGCGACTGCTGATGCTGACATCTGGTCCGGACTGAAGGACCTGACAACGATTACGGACATGTCGTCTACTGTCACTGCATATGATTCTCTCAACATTGAAAGAATGGTGGAGGATTATATGAGTGACCGCATCCAAGTAGGCACGTCACACAGTCCGTACTTATACTGGCAGGAAAAAGAGGCAATTTGGAGGCCCTTGCACAAACTGGCTTTATTCTACCTAAGTTGCCCTCCCACAAGTGTGTACTCCGAAAGAGTGTTTAGTGCCGCCGCTCACCTTGTCAGCAATCGGCGTACGAGGTTACATCCAGAAAATGTGGAGAAGATGATGTTCATTAAAATGAATTATAATCAATTCCTCCGCGGAGACATTGACCAGCAGCAATTGCCTCCACAAAGTACACAGGGAGCTGAGATGGTGGATTCCAGTGGGGACGAATTGATAATCTGTGAGGAGGGGGATGTACACGGTGATATATCGGAGGATGATGATGAGGTGGACATCTTGCCTCTGTAGAGCCAGTTTGTGCAAGGAGAGATTAATTGCTTCTTTTTTGGTGGGGGTCCAAACCAACCCGTCATTTCAGTCACAGTCGTGTGGCAGACCCTGTCACTGAAATGATGGGTTGGTTAAAGTGTGCATGTCCTGTTTATACAACATAAGGGTGGGTGGGAGGGCCCAAGGACAATTCCATCTTGCACCTCTTTTTTCTTTAATTTTTCTTTGCGTCATGTGCTGTTTGGGGAGGGTTTTTTGGAAGGGACATCCTGCGTGACATTGCAGTGCCACTCCTAGATGGGCCCGGTGTTTGTGTCGGCCACTAGGGTCGCTTATCTTACTCACACAGCTACCTCATTGCGCCTCTTTTTTTCTTTGCGTCATGTGCTGTTTGGGGAGGGTTTTTTGGAAGGGACATCCTGCGTGACACTGCAGTGACACTCCTAGATGGGCCCGGTGTTTGTGTCGGCCACTAGGGTCGCTTATCTTACTCACACAGCTACCTCATTGCGCCTCTTTTTTTCTTTGCGTCATGTGCTGTTTGGGGAGGGTTTTTTGGAAGGGACATCCTGCGTGACACTGCAGTGACACTCCTAGATGGGCCCGGTGTTTGTGTCGGCCACTAGGGTCGCTTATCTTACTCACACAGCTACCTCATTGTGCCTCTTTTTTTCTTTGCGTCATGTGCTGTTTGGGGAGGGTTTTTTGGAAGGGACATCCTGCGTGACACTGCAGTGACACTCCTAGATGGGCCCGGTGTTTGTGTCGGCCACTAGGGTCGCTTATCTTACTCACACAGCTACCTCATTGCGCCTCTTTTTTTCTTTGCGTCATGTGCTGTTTGGGGAGGGTTTTTTGGAAGGGACATCCTGCGTGACACTGCAGTGACACTCCTAGATGGGCCCGGTGTTTGTGTCGGCCACTAGGGTCGCTTATCTTACTCACACAGCTACCTCATTGCGCCTCTTTTTTTCTTTGCGTCATGTGCTGTTTGGGGAGGGTTTTTTGGAAGGGACATCCTGCGTGACACTGCAGTGCCACTCCTAGATGGGCCCGGTGTTTGTGTCGGCCACTAGGGTCGCTTATCTTACTCACACAGCTACCTCATTGCGCCTCTTTTTTTCTTTGCGTCATGTGCTGTTTGGGGAGGGTTTTTTGGAAGGGACATCCTGCGTGACACTGCAGTGACACTCCTAGATGGGCCCGGTGTTTGTGTCGGCCACTAGGGTCGCTTATCTTACTCACACAGCTACCTCATTGCGCCTCTTTTTTTCTTTGCGTCATGTGCTGTTTGGGGAGGGTTTTTTGGAAGGGACATCCTGCGTGACACTGCAGTGACACTCCTAGATGGGCCCGGTGTTTGTGTCGGCCACTAGGGTCGCTTATCTTACTCACACAGCTACCTCATTGCGCCTCTTTTTTTCTTTGCGTCATGTGCTGTTTGGGGAGGGTTTTTTGGAAGGGACATCCTGCGTGACACTGCAGTGACACTCCTAGATGAGCCCGGTGTTTGTGTCGGCCACTAGGGTCGCTTAGCTTAGTCATCCAGCGACCTAGGTGCAAATTTTAGGACTAAAAATAATATTGTGAGGTGTGAGGTATTCAGAATAGACTGAAAATGAGTGTAAATTATGGTTTTTGAGGTTAATAATACTTTGGGATCAAAATGACCCCCAAATTCTATGATTTAAGCTGTTTTTTAGTGTTTTTTGAAAAAAACACCCGAATCCAAAACACACCCGAATCCGACAAAAAAAATTCGGTGAGGTTTTGCCAAAACGCGGTCGAACCCAAAACACGGCCGCGGAACCGAACCCAAAACCAAAACACAAAACCCGAAAAATTTCCGGCGCTCATCTCTAATTTTTTCCCCTAAAATATTTATTTTTAGAAAAAATCATTGGGACTTACTTTTGCACATCTGCGGCACCCCCCTAATGACTAAGCAAAGGGAAGTTTCCAATTAACTTAATTACTCTCCTTCCGAAGTGGTGTCTTCTTCCTCCAGCCTGTTGGGATCTAGTCTTCTGCAGCAGCATTGACTGTGATTGTGTGTGAGAACCCTGTTTGGTGTTTGACCCCCAGTGAGTCTGTGTGTGACCCCCAGTGAGTTTGTGTGTGACCCCCAGTGTGTGTGTGTGACCAGGGCCGGTGCTAGAGTGTTCGGCGCCCCCCTGCAAACTATAAATTTGCACCCTCACATATTTTATAAAGGGACAGTGCGTGTCGAAAGAAGGGGTGTTATCTCACAAGGAAGGGGCGTGGCCACACAATAGTACCCCCATTTCAAATTATGCCACACAGTAGCACAATCTTAGTTACATTACCGCGTGTGTAGTAGTGTTGCTTATACAAATATTGCCCCCAGTAGTAGTGCCGCTTATACACATAATGCCCCCTGTTGTTTTTAAAAGGACAACTCGGACTCAAAACCTTCATTTTATATTCACCAACTCCATGCTGCTCAGGGTTTTGAGTACAGAAGATCAGGCATAGCCAGTGATGTTCCATAGGGCTGCCTGTGTCCCAAGAGTTCCCCTGCAGTCCCTAATATTATCTTATTATTTTCTATGCTTTACTGTAGGTCCCACTGACCACAGCTCCTATTCTCTACTGTATACCCAACCACTTATTGAATAGTAACTGTATAAGGAGCTGTATCTGACTGGATAGTGATTGTGGTGTGGCACTGCACTGAGTGTTTACCACAGGAACAGAAGTGTGGAAACCTTATTGTATTGCCTGTATATTTGTACAATATTTCCACATGGTTTACCACCTATAAACCTTCCCAGTCTCCTACCTTTCCTCTTCTTACTGTACCTATGTTATAATGAGATGATTTTCATCCCACACAATAACCATACTACCTGGCCACTTTAATGATATGGTACCCACATTAGTTGGTCAGAAAACTAGGGGGCACTAATACTTTCAAAACGGAATCCTGTAACTAGCCCCCAGCTAGTGCTCAGCAACGCTGCTTATTCAGACCTGGGACCAGTTGCAATCAGCCGTGTCCAGCCAGTACACTGTCACCCTGTTGCTGATGATGATCTGCAGCCGCTGGGGCAGGAACTTATCTTTCAGCTGCTGGAGGCTGATGTCAGCGCCAGCAACCCGGGCACGGAGACAGAAGGAAGAAGGCGTTACTGAGGCTGGAAGTGGGCAGGATGTTGGAGGGGGAGTCCGCCTACAGGGGGTTCATCCATGGCAATCAGCCGGCACCCACAACGCCCTCTGCCTGCATCCAGCTTAGCCGGGATGGTGATGTCTGACTCACTGTGATAAGTCTCCCATCAGAATGGCATAGGTGAGGGTGGCGCGGGAGCTGGGTGGACAGGAGCAGCAGCCGCGAGAGCGCTCCCATCATGTCTGCTCCTCCTCAAAGTCATTCCAGCTGCACAGCCACAGCTTCCGCAGGTCGGAGCGGTGTTGTTGTCGGTAAAAAAAATCCCGCAAAGAAGCCTGAAAGCTCCAGTCATGAAATGTGGCCGATTTGTTCTGTTGCAGGGTAAAGGCTGCCCTGCAGATGCCGGCTTCAAGCTGCTGGCGCCGGTGCCGGTCACACTGACAGGTGCAGCATCTGGCAGCAGCAGAAGAGACAGGTGCAGCACAGGGATGCAGAGCAGGGAGAGCACCACTCCAGCCTGGTGTCTCCCTGCTCTGCATCCCTTTGCTGAGCGGCTAGCGCCGGGCCTGTGTGTGACCCACCGCCCCCCTGCAGGTGGGGCAGATATAATGTGCAGAGAGATGTAGAAGTGGGTGGGGTGTGTTCAAATTGAAATCTAAATTGCAGTGCAAAAAAAAGCTGTCTAATATTTGTGTGCTACATGCAAGAGCAGACACTACCCTGCACAGAAACCATATAAATGTTTTTACTCCCATTGCATTACATCATAGTTTGTTCCAGACCCACAGATACTTGCTTTACTTACAAACATTAAGCAGGCCCATAGACAGGGCTGTTTCTAGGGCCCTGTGAGTTGTGCCATTGCACGGTGCAACTGCGGCCAGTGTCTTTTGCAGTATTCCATGTGTTCTAGCCGTCCGCATGGATTACATTTAAAAATGTCCCTCCCAAAATGCCATCACAGAGGAGACAGATGCTAGAGGACCAATAGGATCTCTAGTAACAGGGAAATACGCAAACAGTTATACCCCGAAGTGTCAGGCTAAGCCGCCGCCACAGGGGGAGATTCTGCAGTTAGTGATCCAAGTGCGGGCATCAAATGAGAAGCAGCGCACGGCATGAAGAAACCCCTGGCAACGAACGGAAAGTTCAAAAGTAGGTAGTTTGTGGGGCATAATTTGTAAAAGGCATAATATGATGTCAAGGGTATGACTGTGGGGCACAATCTGGTGTCATGGGCATTACTGTGTGGGAACATAATATGGTGTCTTGGGCATTACTGTGTGTAGAACCGTAACTAGGTTGTTGCACATAGCACTGCGGGGTAGGGGGCGCTGTTGGTGACACTTGTCATTTGTCTGTTTTACTTACTTTCACTTCCCTTGCCCCTTCCGTCGCTAATACCTATGCAACATTCATGAACTTAATTTGAGAACTCTTTGTTATTCAGTCACTCTGTCCTTTATTACAATTTAAGATGCTGACAAACCCGGGATTCGAACCCATTGCATGTGCTGTGGCCTTGCATTCAGACAGTATATTCAGTGAGCTATCTGCCCTTGCATAGAAACCTGGAGAAATCTAACTATTTCAAGCTTACCATGTACTTTGAGAAAAAATGATCAGCATTGCAGCTGAGCAAATAAATACCCCTGCATAGGCATGCGCAGGACATTTTATTAGGGGATGCACGATTAGAAGGGCGTGTTTAGCACCACCTATTGGGCATGTCTAACACCACCTAATGGGCGTGTCTAGCACCACCTATCAGGCGTGTCTACCACCACATACTGGCACTCAATGCAAACAAAATATTATAGAGAATTGATGCACAGATATAGATATATAAAGTATATATATAGATAGATAGATAGATAGATAAAATCTGTTTAATATATGTTAAATTTGTATATATATATATCCTAATCTCTCAAAATGTATATTGATATTGAATTTGAACTTGTCCTACTCCAAGAGGAATGCTGTATTCTGTGGCGTTGGCACATGATGATGAGGAGAGAGAGAGCGTGGGTGGGAGCATGAGCGTGCATGCATGCGGCATGACATCATCATGACACATCCCACAGGTTAGAGCAGTGGTGGCCAACCTGTGGCTCTTGAGCCTCATGTGGCTCTTTCTTTATTAAAATGTGGCTCCCGACACTCTAAGTCATGTGACCACAACAGATCCGGAAATTGCTGCACTCCAGCCAGACAGTCAGCAGCAGCAGCAGCAGCAGCACTACGGGGACTGAGAACTGAGAGAGCCAGATACTAGAGGTGATACACCCACTGGCAAACAGAGGACACATAAGGGGCTGCTACAATGGCACAATATGTGTTTTCGTGGGGCGGGGGGGGGGGCAGGGCTGTAGTGACACATGAGGGTCCTGGCAGGAGTGACACAGGAGTGTGCTAGCAGGAGTGACACATGAGGTAGCTGGCTGAAGGTACACGGCAGGGTACTGGCTGGAGTGACACATGAGGTAGTTGGCTGAAGGTACACAGCAGGGTACTGGCTGGAGTGACACATGAGGTAGTTGGCTGAAGGTACACAGCAGGGTACTGGCTGGAGAGACACATGAGGTAGCTGGCTGAAGGTACACAGCAGGGTACTGGCTGGAGTGACACATGAGGTAGCTGGCTGAAGGTACACAGCAGGGTACTGGCTGGAGTGACACATGAGGTAGCTGGCTGAAGGTACACAGCAGGGTACTGGCTGGAGTAACACATGAGGTAGCTGGCTGAAGGTACACAGCAGGGTACTGGCTGGAGTGACACATGAGGTAGCTGGCTGAAGGTACACAGCAGGGTACTGGCTGGAGTGACACATGAGGTAGTTGGCTGAAGGTACACGGCAGGGTACTGGCTGGAGTGACACATGAGGTAGTTGGCTGAAGGTACACGGCAGGGTACTGGCTGGAGTGACACATGAGGTAGTTGGCTGAAGGTACACAGCAGGGTACTGGCTGGAGAGACACATGAGGTAGCTGGCTGAAGGTACACAGCAGGGTACTGGCTGGAGTGACACATGAGGTAGCTGGCTGAAGGTACACAGCAGGGTGCTGGCTGGAGTGACACATGAGGTAGTTGGCTGAAGGTACACAGCAGGGTACTGGCTGGAGTGACACATGAGGTAGCTGGCTGAAGGTACACAGCAGGGTACTGGCTGGAGTGACACATGAGGTAGTTGGCTGAAGGTACACAGCAGGGTACTGGCTGGAGAGACACATGAGGTAGCTGGCTGAAGGTACACAGCAGGGTACTGGCTGGAGTGACACATGAGGTAGCTGGCTGAAGGTACACAGCAGGGTACTGGCTGGAGAGACACATGAGGTAGTTGGCTGAAGGTACACAGCAGGGTGCTGGCTGGAGTGACACATGAGGTAGTTGGCTGAAGGTACACAGCAGGGTACTGGCTGGAGTGACACATGAGGTAGCTGGCTGAAGGTACACAGCAGGGTACTGGCTGGAGTGACACATGAGGTAGTTGGCTGAAGGTACACAGCAGGGTACTGGCTGGAGAGACACATGAGGTAGCTGGCTGAAGGTACACAGCAGGGTACTGGCTGGAGTGACACATGAGGTAGTTGGCTGAAGGTACACAGCAGGGTACTGGCTGGAGTGACACATGAGGTAGCTGGCTGAAGGTACACAGCAGGGTACTGGCTGGAGTGACACATGAGGTAGCTGGCTGAAGGTACACAGCAGGGTACTGGAGGTACACAGCAGGGTACTGGCTGGAGTAACACATGAGGTAGCTGGCTGAAGGTACACAGCAGGGTACTGGCTGGAGTGACACATGAGGTAGTTGGCTGAAGGTACACAGCAGGGTACTGGCTGGAGTGACACATGAGGTAGCTGGCTGAAGGTACACAGCAGGGTACTGGCTGGAGTAACACATGAGGTAGCTGGCTGAAGGTACACAGCAGGGTACTGGCTGGAGTGACACATGAGGTAGCTGGCTGAAGGTACACAGCAGGGTACTGGCTGGAGTGACACATGAGGTAGCTGGCTGAAGGTACACAGCAGGGTACTGGCTGGAGTGACACATGAGGTAGTTGGCTGAAGGTACACAGCAGGGTACTGGCTGGAGTGACACATGAGGTAGCTGGCTGAAGGTACACAGCAGGGTACTGGCTGGAGTGACACATGAGGTAGCTGGCTGAAGGTACACAGCAGGGTACTGGCTGGAGTGACACGTGGGCGCTGAAGTGTGTTATGTGAATCTGGCTTTTTCAATATATTTTATGTGGATCTTTCTTTCTCAAATATTTAATGTTAAAGTGGCTTTTTAAATGTATTTTATGTTGGATCTGGCTTTAAAAATTAATTTTATGTGGATCTGGTTTTTTAAATGTATTTTATACCAGAGGCGTGGCCTAGCAGGCACAAGGACACACCCTATTTTTGCATGTGCGCCTGCGGATCGATGTCAGCTCTTTGGCGTGCCTAGCAAAATGTTTGGCTCTTTGTTTCTGACTGGTTGGCCACCCCTCGGTTAGAGGAACTGGGAGTAGGATTACGTCAGTGATGCTGCACCATAAAAATGAATGACAGCCAGACTGAGCGGAGGGGGTGGCGGGCGCAATGTGCGGGAGGACAGAAATGAGCACACTCGGCAATCACTGATACTGCAGCAGCAGCAGCAGGTGTGTGTGAGGGGGTGACAGATATTAGGGGGTGCCTGTGCGCACCAGGCACCCCCCCTGCGCATGCCTGTCTGTAACCTGGGGGACTGCCATCTTGCACTCCACCCTTCCAGCACACCACGTTCCAGCATTCCGATGCGCTGCATCGGAAGAGGACCTCTAGCAGAATCATGAGGCATACACAACTGTACCACATCCTATAGCCACAAATAAATTCTACATAAATTTAATATACATGCATAGAAGCTGAAGGCATGAATAGTCAATGCAAGGCTTTACATAAAACACACACACACACACACACACACACACACACACACACACACACACACACACACACACACTGTATCGAAAACAATCTGGATAGCTATAGTTATCGATCTATCTATCTATCTATCTATCTATCTATCTATCTATCTATCTATATATCTGTGTGTATATATATATATATATATATATATATATATATATATATATGTATTTACACACCAGACAACACAAAAAACCCACACATATTCATTAAAATCTTTAACTTTAACTCCTTAGTTCCCTGCATGAGAACTAATTGATGTTTCTATGCAGATGCAGTTGCGATTTTTCAGGCTACAGAGCCGCTAATGTTAGCATGTGACGCTGCCGCCCAGAAACGAAAACAGACTCACACCGGAGCTATCGCAAACTCATTCACTGTTGTGTACACATTCGCAGCCTATACCCAGAAACGAGGAACATCAAGGTTAAGGGTATACCTATGGCTATGCAGACTGGACACAACAGTAGCAACACAGCACCATGATTTTGCACATGAGCTTGCAGCCTATGGCAGATAAACTCCCAAGAACAGCCATGACACGCCTGCGTTTTTCCAACCACTCCTTGTTAACACCCCAAATGGTTACTTCCTGTCAATCACTTCTCCATGACATCCTCATAGCAAGCGGGATCGCAGCAGCACCTTGGTGCATGCGCATTGCGATCGCAGCATATGCACAGTCTGACGATAATCGCTGAGTGGCTTGAACATCGGACATTGCCTACAAACATGAATCCAGTCATATACGCAATACAGCCATGCTACCTGATGTGTGTCTGATGTTATATGACAAATCCAGTAATTATAGCTGAGTATAATAAATATATTATTTGCATGCTGTATTTGCAAGACGTGGTGAAGAGCAGGCAGGTGACCAAAATTCCTGTTTTATTAATACCTAGAGTAGGTGCTGCATGTGGGCTGCCACTGCTACCGACACCGCTTCTGATTGGTTGCTTGCATTACCTCATTACAATTAAATTAAAATGATCTAGTATAGTGAAAACATAGTGAAAACATACTTCTATCTGCGGGTGCAAAACTGGGTGCAAAAGAATGCCACTGAAACAACAACCAACTAAATAATGAAAACTAATGCCCCCCCCTCTTTCCCCCAGATACTATCATCCTGGTCAGCAAATCAGAATTCCTTTCATAAATTGCTGGTTTTGCGCAAAATTACACATTTGACGTCATGTACCAATTTGCACGTCAGGATTGGAGTCATAGGCGTGCGCAGGACATTTTATTAGGGGGTGCACGATTAGAAGGGCGTGTTTAGCACCACCTATTGGGCATGTCTAACACCACCTAATGGGCGTGTCTAGCACCACCTATCAGGCGTGTCTACCACCACATATTGGCACTCAATGCAAACTGAATAATATAGAGGATTGATGCACAGATACGTGTATATATATATATATATATATATATATATATAGATAGATATATAGATAGATAGATATAAAATCTGTTTAATATATGTTAAATTTGTATATTTTATTACCATACATTATAGCCTAATATCTCAAAATATATATTGATATTGAATTTGAACTTGTCCTCCTCCAAGAGGAACGCTGTATTCTGTGGCGTTGGCACATGATGAGGAGAGAGAGAGTGTGGGTGGGAGCATGAGCGGCCATGCACGCGGCATGACATCATCACGACACATCCCACAGGTTAGAGGAACTGGGAGTAGGATTACGTCAGTGATGCTACACCATACAATGAATGACAGCCAGACTAAGCGGAGGGGGTGGCGGGCGCAATGGGCAGGAGGACAGAAATGAGCACACTCGGCGATCGCCAATACTGCAGCAGGTGTGTGTGAGGGGGTGACAGACATTAGGGGGTGCCTGTGCGCACCAGGCACCCCCCCTGCGCACGCCTATGATTGGAGTTTTGATGCCTCATATTTGATCTACACTCATTTGCCATCAGTTTACCAGTTTGCTCAAGAGCTCTCTTCTGTTATTAAACATTCCTTTACAAATAACTATGTAGTAAAAGCTCAAACCGATTTATTTGTAGATATTTTCCTCAACCCCGGTTGACGTCATTAGAGCTCAGTGCTCCATTAGCCACGTTGTGTAATTTTATTGTGAATGACAGGGTCTGTTCTGTTTCTTACCTAATCAAAGCTTTCAGAGAAATCGGTACAGTTCAAAATTATAGCTGCAGGACATGCAAGTGATTAAAAACCCCTAATTTTCTGTCAGTGTAATCCCAGTGACGAGCATGTATCATTGCACTTTGTGATCAAGGGACATATTTGGTCATAACACAGCCTAGAGGTTACTTGTCTACAGGTAAATGTAGATGGAAGAAAGGGAACCTCGATCAAGTACACTCTTTTGTGTTTAATCTTTAAAGTGCTTTTTTAACCTCTTTTATGATTCATGTTGAATTGAGCACGTTTAGATTATTAATCTGTTTTATACCAGCACACCCTCATTTCAGCAGGAAAACAGTTGCCTGGTCCAGTTTTACTCACATCTTTGAGTGTATTAACCTGACAGAAATAATTTGTTGTTACTAATTGTTTAATCATTTATTTGAAGCAGCATTCTCAGATAGAAGATATTTTTCATTAACTATGAAATAATGTACCTTTCATGCATGACCTCTTACAAATAATTATCTCCTTTTTAAAATCTCTCTCGAGGGGAATCCAGTAATGCTGCTATCTTCGAAGCCTCTGATTTGCAAAAGGGTAATAGTAGCACACCCAAAATCAGGCTTGCATTGTGTGTATTATTACTGACGGCTTTGAAAAACGATCTGTAGTAAATATACCCTACATCTCCCAGCTCTAGGCAGAGGAGAGAGAAGGATGGGGAGGATGTTTCAGTGCACAGTGGCATCAGAGCTCATAGGCACATTCCAAAGCATCTCTGCTCGCTACATCATGTGCCATGTGATGGTAGTTGCCATGCTAGTCACATGACATTGCCTGGAAAAAAAAACCTAGGAAAAATTTTAATTACCAAGATTATTCTCATAGTCTGCCAAAGTGATTTATATAACATTATATTATATTTCTCTGACGTCCTAGTGGATGCTGGGGACTCCGTAAGGACCATGGGGAATAGACGGGCTCCGCAGGAGACTGGGCACTCTAAAGAAAGATTTAGGACCATCTGGTGTGCACTGGCTCCTCCCCCTATGACCCTCCTCCAAGCCTCAGTTAGATTTCTGTGCCCGGCTGAGCTGGATGCACACTAGGGGCTCTCCTGAGCTCCTAGGAAGAAAGTGTTTGTTAGGTTTTTTATTTTCAGTGAGACCTGCTGGCAACAGGCTCACTGCATCGAGGGACTAAGGGGAGAAGAAGCGAACCTACCTAAGTGGTGGTAGCTTGGGCTTCTTAGGCTACTGGACACCATTAGCTCCAGAGGGATCGAACACAGGACCCGACCTCGTCGTCCGTTCCCGGAGCCGCGCCGCCGTCCCCCTTACAGAGCCAGAAGCAAGAAGGTGGTCCGGAAAATCGGCGGCTGAAGACTTCTGTCTTCTCCAAGGTAGCGCACAGCACTGCAGCTGTGCGCCATTGCTCCTCATGCACACCACACACTGCGGTCACTGATGGGTGCAGGGCACTGGGGGGGGGGCGCCCTGAGCAGCAATACTGACACCTTGGCTGGCAAACTGGCACCATATATAGCCCCAGAGGCTATATAGGTGCTTTTTAACCCCTGCCAGAATCCATAAAAATGCGGGAGAAAGTCCGCGAAAAAGGGGCGGAACTATCTCCTTCAGCACACTGGCGCCATTTTCCCTCACAGCTCCGTTGGAGGGAAGCTCCCTGGCTCTCCCCTGCAGTCAATACACTACAGAAAGGGTTAAAAAGAGAGGGGGGCCACAATTTAGGCGCAGTATACTATATATATAGGCAGCTATAAGGGAAAACACTCTTTATATGTGATATCCCTGTGATATATAGCGACCTGGTGTGTGCTGGCATACTCTCCCTCTGTCTCCCCAAAGGGCTTTGTGGGGTCCTGTCCTCTGTCAGAGCATTCCCTGTGTGTGTGCTGTGGGTCGGTACGGCTGTGTCGACATGTATGAGGAGGATAATGATGTGGAGGCGGAGCAAATGCCTGTAAATGTGATGTCACCCCCTGCGGGGTCGACACCGGTGTGGTTGGACTTATGGAAGGATTACGTGAAAGTGTCAACTCCTTACACAAAAGGTCGACGACACAGAACAGCCGGCTACTCAGCTTGTGCCTGTTCCAGCGTCTCAAATGTCATGGGGGGCTCTAAAAACGCCCGCTACCTCAGATGGCAGAAACAGATGTCGACACGGATACCGACTCCAGTGTCGACGACGATGAGACTAGTGTACCCTCCAAATAGGTCCACCCGTTACATGATTGAGGCAATGAAAAATGTATTACACATTTATGATAATACCCCAGGTACCACATAAAAGGGTATTATGTTTGGTGAGAGAAAACTACCAGTAGTTTTTCCTGCATCTGAGAAATTAAATGAGGGTGTGAGGAAGCGTGGTCTTCCCCCGGTAAGAAATTGATAATTTCTAAACGGTTATTGGCAGCGTACCCTTTCCCGCCAGAGGATAGGTCACGTTGGGAAACACCCCATAGGGTAGATACAGCGCTTACACGCTTATCAGAAAAGGTGGCACTACCGTCTCCGGATACGGCCGCCCTGAAGGAACCTGCTGATAAAAAGCAGGGGGTTACCCTAAAAGTTATAGTCACACACTCGGGCATTATATTGCGACCAGCCATTGCTTCGGCATGGATGTGCAGTGCTCCCGCTGCGTGGTCAGATTCCCTGTCGGAAAATAACTATGGATAGGGACAATATTTTGCTGACAATAGAGCATATAAAAGACGTGGTCTTATACATGCGTGATGCACAGAGGGATATTTGCCGGCTGGCATCAAAAATAAGCGCTAGGTCCATTGCCGCCAGACGGGGGTTATGGACTCGGCAATGGTCAGGCGATGCCGACTCGAATCGGCACATGGAAGTTTTGCCCTATAAGGGGGTAAAACTGTTTGGGGATGGTCTTTCAGACCTCGTTTCCACAGCTACTGCTGGGAAATCGACTTTTTTGCCACAGGCTACCCCACAACAAAAGAAAGCACCGTATCATCAAGTACAGTCCTTTCGGCCCCAGAAAAGCAAGAGGGCTGGAGGCTCATCCTTTCTGCCGAGAGGCAAAGGTAGAGGAAAAAGCTGCAGCACACAGCTAGTTCCCAAGAGCAGAAGTCCTCCCTGCGTCCGGTAAGTCCACAGCATGACGCTGGGGCTGCTCAGGCGGACCCGGGTACGGTGGGGGCCCGTCTCAGAAATTTCAGCACCCAGTGGGCTCTCTCACATGGATCCCTGGGTCCTTCAAGTAGTATCTCAGGGGTACAGGCTGGAGTTCGAGACGTTCTTCCCCCCGCCGTTTCCTAAAATCTGCCTTACCGGCACCTCCCTCTGCCAGGGAGGCGGTGTTGGTGGCTATTCAACACTATAATCACAACAAGTGAATGTCAAGGTGCCCCTCCTTCTGCAAGGAAGGGGTTACTATTCCACAATGGTTGTGGTACCGAAACAGAACGGTTCGGTGAGACCCATCTTAAAATTAAAATACTTGAACTTTTATATCAGAAGATTCAAGTTCAAGATGGAATCGCTCAGGGCGGTTATTACGAGCCTGGACGAGGGGGATTACAGGGTCTCCCTGGACATCAAGGATGCGTACCTGCATGTCCCCATTTACCCTCCTCACCAGGAGTACCTCAGATATGTGGTACAGGACTGTCACTATCAGTTCCAGACGCTGCCGTTGGAGTTGTCCACGGCACCAAAGGTCTTTACCAAGGTAATGGCCGAAATGATGATACTCCTTCGCAAGAAGGAAGTTTTTATTATCCCGTACTTGGACGATCTCCTGATAAAGGCGAGGTCCAAAGAACAGTTGGTAGTGGGGGTAGCACTCTCTCGGGAAGTGCTACAACAGCACGACTGGATTCTCAATATTCCAAAGTCACAGCTGGTCCCGACGACACGTCTTCTGTTCCTGGGAATGATTCTGGATACAGACCAGAAAAGAGTGTTTCTTCCAGTGGAAGCACACGAGTCCTGGGAAAAATGGTAGCTTCGTACGAAGCATAATTCCATTCGGAAGGTTCCACGCAAGGACGTTCCAGTGGGACCTGTGGGACAAATGGTCCGGGTCCCATCTACAGATACAACAGCGGATAACCCTGTCGGCAAGAAACAGGGTGTCGCTGCTGTGGTGGCTGCAGAGGGCTCATCTACTAGAGGGCCGCAGATTCGGAATACAGGACTGGGTCCTGGTGACCACGGAGGCCAGCCTTCGGGGCTGGGGTGCAGTCACACAGGGAAGAAATTTCCAAGGAGATTTCGCTTCACATAAATATTCTGGAGCTAAGGGCCATTTACAATGCCCTAAGCCAAGCAAGGCCCCTGCTTCAGAACCAGCCGGTACTGATCCAATCAGACAACATCACGGCGGTCGCCCATGTAAACAGACAGGGCGGCACAAGAAGCAGGAGGGCGATGGCAGAAGCCACAAGGATTCTCCGATGGGCGACCTACACCCGGGAGAATGGGGACTTCTTCCAGAAGTTTTCCAAATGCGGGTAAACCGTTGGGAATGACCACGGGTGGACATGATGGCGTTCCGCCTCAACAAAAAGTTGAAAAGATATTGCGCCAGGTCAAGGGACCCTCAGGCGATCGCTGTGGACGCTCTAGTGACACCGCGGGTGTACCAGTCGGTTTATGTGTTTCCTCCTCTACCTCTCATACCCAAGGTACTGAGAATAATAAGAATGCGAGGAGTGAAAACCATACTCGTGGTTCCGGATTGGCCAAGAAGAGCTTGGTACCCGGAACTTCAAGAGATGCTGGCAGAGGACCCTTGGCCTCTGCCGCTCAGACAAGACCTGCTGCAGCAGGGACCCTGTCTGTTCCAAGACTTACCGCGGCTGCGTTTGATGGCATGGCGGTTGAACACCGGATCCTAAAGGAAAAGGGTATTCCGGAGGAAGTCATCCCTACCCTGATCAAAGCCAGGAAGGATGTCACCGCAAGACATTATTACCGCATTTGGCGGAAATATGTTGCTTGGTGTGAGGCCATGAAGGCCCCGAAGGAGGAATTTCAACTGGGTCGATTCCTACACTTCCTGCAAGCAGGGGTGACGTTGGGCCTCAAATTGGGGTCCATCAAGGTCCAGATTTCGGCTCTGTCGATTTTCTTCCAGAAAGAACTGGCTTTACTGCCTGAAGTTCAGACTTTTGTCAAAGGAGTTCTGCATATTCAGCCTCCTTTTGTGCCCCCAGTGGCACCTTGGGATCTCAATGTGGTTTTGGCATTCCTGAAATCACATTGGTTCGAACCACTTAAGACTGTGGAATTAAAATATCTCACGTGGAAAGTGGTCATACTGTTGGCCCTGGCTTCGGCTAGGCGGGTTTCAGAATTGGCGGCTTTGTCTTGTAAAAGCCCTTATCTGATTTTCCAGATGGATAGGGCAGAATTGAGGACTCGTCTTCAGTTTCTCCCGAAGGTGGTCTCAGCTTTTCACTTGAACCAACCTATTGTGGTGCCTGCGGCTACTAGGGACTTGGAGGATTCCAAGTTGCTGGACGTAGTCAGGGCCCTGAAAATTTATGTTTCCAGGACGGCTGGAGTCAGAAAAACTGACTCGCTGTTTATCCTGTATGCACCCAACAAGCTGGGTGCTCTTGCTTCTAAGCAGTCTATTGCGCGCTGGATTTGTAGCACTATTCAGCTGGCGCATTCTGCGGTAGGATTACCGCAGCCTAAATCAATAAAAGCCCATTCCACAAGGAAGGTGGGCTCATCTTGGGCGGCTGCCCGAGGGGTCTCGGCTTTACAACTTTGCCGAGCAGCTACTTGGTCAGGGGCAAACACGTTTGCTAAATTCTACAAATTTGATACCCTGGCTGAGGAGGACCTGGAGTTCTCTCATTCGGTGCTGCAGAGTCATCCGCACTCTCCCGCCCGTTTGGGAGCTTTGGTATAATCCCCATGGTCCTTACGGAGTCCCCAGCATCCACTAGGACGTCAGAGAAAATAAGATTTTACTCACCGGTAAATCTATTTCTCGTAGTCCGTAGTGGATGCTGGGCGCCCATCCCAAGTGCGGATTGTCTGCAATACTTGTACATAGTTATTGTT
Source organism: Pseudophryne corroboree (assembly GCF_028390025.1). Taxonomy (NCBI): domain Eukaryota; kingdom Metazoa; phylum Chordata; class Amphibia; order Anura; family Myobatrachidae; genus Pseudophryne; species Pseudophryne corroboree. The sequence continues at coordinate 145,448,185 of NC_086445.1, forward strand.
GCAAAAATCGGGTTTTGTTGTGAGCCATCTCTTCAGAGGCTCCAATTGTTATCATACTGTTAACCGGGGTTCCTATCACGTGTTATATGGTGTGATTGGTGTGGCTGGTATGAGTCTTACCCGGGATTCAAAATCCTTCCTTATTGTGTCAGCTCTTCCGGGCACAGTTCCTAACTGAGGCTTGGAGGAGGGTCATAGGGGGAGGAGCCAGTGCACACCAGATAGTCCTAAATCTTTCTTTAGAGTGCCCAGTCTCCTGCGGAGCCCGTCTATTCCCCATGGTCCTTACGGAGTCCCCAGCATCCACTACGGACTACGAGAAATAGATTTACCGGTGAGTAAAATCTTATTTTATTATGACCATGTTTTTTCATGTAATTGCACCATAACTCATTAGCATATCTGATATATTATTTGAAGTTCTGACCATTTATTTGCATTACTTAATTGGTATTTGCATTTGGACTATGGCTGTTTAGAATTTCCATATTTGACTTTTAAAGGGGAAGACAGTGCATGTTTTAATTTAATTTGTCGTTTTCTCTTTGTCACTTTAATACTGTAATTGTATTATGCATGGTAAATGGGACGTTTGCATTTAGTGATACCACTGTCCAGACATTTCAATACAGTATTATATTGTATACAAACTGGCTAATGTGATTTTTACTCTAGCATACTGTACATTGTCAATTCACCTTTTTTTCCTCAAGTACACTGTATGCCTTGTGATGTAAGATCCATACAACTTTCCCCTCCTTATACATGAACTTGGAACTTATTTGAATTTCTTAACCATGGACATGATTCAGATGTGGTTGGAGTAGCTATCGCATTCGCTACTGCTTACATGGAAGCAGCAGTGATAGCACTACTATGGTAATGCAGCAGCTGCATTATTGATCTGAGTATTGGATCTTCTCCAGCATCATCGGCCGGCTGCGTGACCCATGAGGTCGCACAAGCCTGTCGCTGCAAGTTCTACCTAGCGGCCTGGAAAACTCCATCCTCTAGCAGAGATCCTGGCCTCATCCTTTCCCTGTAACGGCAGCGAAACGCCTCAGTTTGCAGAAATTGAGTCCATTGCTGCCCCATCCCCAAATGCCATCAGACCGTCAATCACCCAGATTTTTAAAGTGGCAATCATTTACAAGGCAAAACTGACCCTAGTTTTGCTTGGTAAATGATTGCTGCTTTAAAAATATGGGCAGACATGCAGAAAATCCCAAACAGCCTGCACATCGCAGGCTATTACATATTGCCCAAAATATCTGGCATGGAGGTCAAGTGATACAAGGCCATACAAATATAAATATATTAAAACAGGGAGCACAGTAGTATAAAAAATAAGCATAGGGAAATAAAGTCACATCATACCACAGCCAGGCAATAAAGCATACCTGGTCTATATAGTCTAAGTACTATATATATAAAGACACATGTGGAACACAAAGAAAGCCTATATAGTAGCTCCTCCTCTAAGGCATGTTTATTGGGACGTGAGCTAAATGGCTCAGGAGGTACTGGCTAGCACCAGAGCCAGATTTACACAGAATATACAGTATGAGCCAAAGCATACATCTGGGCATTATACACAGGTGCAGCAGTTTTGATCAGATATGTGCGGAAAAGATAGGCAGGTGAGGCACTGCCTCACCTGCTATAGACTTTTTTCGCCAGAGTTTTGGCTATAAAAATGATTAGAATAAGGCAAAGAAGATATTTCAAACAAATTATTTGTATTTTTCATATATTTTATACAGTCAAAACTCTGGCACAAACGTTAGTATGAAAGGAAAGGCTCTACCTCACCTGCCTCACCCCACCTTGATTTTAGCCACAATGACCAAATTCCTGAAAGAGCTGAGAAAAAGATTCAAGGTGGCACCCACACAAAGCTGGTCAAAAGTTGTCACCCCCCTTGCAAGATTAAAGTGACCACAATTTACGTAATTGGGTATTATCCCACATTGGACAAATCCAAGCCAAGTTCCCCAAATAATGAACAGGCAGAGTGACAAACCTTACTGGCCTGGAGGAGAAGAGAGGAATCACTTCAGGATGGAAGATCAGCTAACAAGAACTGGACCGGAGTATAAAAATATGGAGCCCAAACAATTATAATATCAAACAATCATATGGAGTCTGCCACCAGCATTCTAATCCAGGTATCAAATAAGGAACCAAGGCCAAAACTGGACAAAATCTCCCATTAATTGTACCACTCCAGTGAATCAAAAGCTTTGGCAGCATCAAGCCACACAACCATGGATCAGGGGTCTCTGGGCAATACAGCTATACATGGGAATACAAATGCCTAATATTAATAAGTGTGAATTTTCCTGACATAAAGCCAGTTTTATCTGGATGTATTAATTCATATTAAGGAGAATCGAAGTCATCCCTACTTGAGTCAGACAGACTTGGAAGAAGGATCATATTCAACAAACAGCCAGGACTAATGTTTGATTTCTACTACTACTTTGTAAAAACTATAACAAAGAAAAATGAGATTGGCAATTATTAGCGATCTGCTTCCTGGGAATGGCGAGTGCGGTTGATTCCCGTTCATGTGTGTGTGTGTGTGTATATATGTATATATATATATACATATATATATATATATATATACACACACACACACGCACATAATTTAGAGATGTGCACCGAAATTTTTTCGGGTTTTGTGTTTTGGTTTTGGATTCGGATCTGCGGCCGTGATTTGGATTCGGACGCGTTTTGGCAAAACCTCCCTGAAATGTTGTTTGTCGGATTCGGGTGTGTTTTGGATTCGGGTGTTTTTGTTCAAACCCCCCCTTCCTCTCCCCTTTCACTGTGTACGTCCCCCTCCTCACAGAGTATTAATTCGTCCCCACTGGAATCCACCATCTCAGGTCTCTGTGTACTTTCTGGAGGCAATTGATAGTGCATGTCTCCACGGAGGAATTGATTATAATTCATTTTGATGAACATCATCTTCTCCACATTTTGTGGAAGTAACCTCGTACGCCGATCGCTGACAAGGTGACCGGCTGCACTAAACACTCTTTCGAGTACACACTGGAGGGGGGGCAACTTAGGTAAAATAAAGCCAGTTTGTGGAATGGTCTCCAAATTGCCTCTTTTTCCTGCCAGTATACGTACGGACTGTCTGACGTGCCTACTTGGATGCTGTCACTCATATAATCCTCCACCATTCTTTCAATGGTGACAGAATCATATGCAGTGACAGTAGACGACATGTTAGTAATCGTTGGCAGGTCCTTCAGTCCGGACCAGATGTCAGCACTCACTCCAGACTGCCCTGCATCACCGCCAGCGGGTGGGCTCGGAATTCTTAGCCTTTTCCTCGCAGCCCCAGTTGCGGGAGAATGTGAAGGAGGAGTTGTTGACGGGTCACTTTCTGCTTGAGTTGACAAGTGTCTCACCAGCAGGTCTTTGAACCTCTGAAGACTTGTGTCTGCCGGAAAGAGAGATACAACGTAGGCTTTAAACCCAGGATCGAGCACGGTGGCCAAAATGTAGTACTCTGATTTCAACAGATTGACCACCCGTGAATCCTGGTAAAGCGAATTAAGCGCTCCATCCACAAGTCCCACATGCCTAGCGGAATCGCTCCATTTTAGCTCCTCCTTCAATCTCTCCAGCTGCTTCTGCAAAAGCCTGATGAGGGGAATGACCTGACTCAGGCTGGCAGTGTCTGAACTGACTTCACGTGTGGCAAGTTCAAAGGGTTGCAGAACCTTGCACAACGTTGAAATCATTCTCCACTACGCTTGAGTCAGGTGCATTCCCCCTCCTTTGCCTATATCGTAGGCAGATGTATAGGCTTGAATGGCCTTTTGCTGTTCCTCCATTCTCTGAAGCATATAGAGCATAGGCGTGCGCAGCACATTTTATTAGGGGGTACACTATTGGAGGGGTGTGTCTAGCACCGCCTTTTGGGCCTGACTAGCATCATCTATTGAAGTCAATGCAATATAAAATATCCACCCTTGTACCAATCCTAATAATGCAGATGCATTGTCAGAGGTTGTGGTGTGCACAGCAGCGCCTCTAGAGAGGAGGGGACCCTTGTGCAGACTCCATGTGTGGGCCCCCTCCTCTCCCGTAGCCGTCACCACCACTGCTACGCACTGAGCACTAGAGACTCCGGCACAGTGCCAGAGTCTACAGCGCATGAGCAGGACTCCGAAAATTGTCCACTGCGCCATTTTTACGGAATCCTGCACATGCGCTGTAGACTCTGGCACTGTGCCAGAGTCTCTAGCGCTCAGTGCGCTAGCAACGGTGGTGACGGCTACAGGAGAGGAGGGGGCCCACACACAGTCGCCGATCGACGCCAGAAAGGTAAGTATAGAAGAAATGGGTGCAGTGTGTGCGGTGTGGGCCACCTCTGACCCCAGGGGCCCGTGTGCACCGTACACACTGCACCCATTACAGATATGCCAGTGGGTGTGCACCAAACAAACACCCCTGACAAACACCCCTGCAATTACAGTGCTCCTCCTCAGCCTGGTCTGGCTCCCCCTCTCTTTCCCCTGCAAGCTGCAGTAACTCACTGACACTGACAGTCGCAGACTAGTACTGCTGCTGCTGCTGGAAAAACGAGTGATGTGTCAATGCTGCTGTCGACCGCCTGCCAGTATTGAACGCTGGCTGCATGCTGCTCCTCCTCAGTGGCTAGCGTTGGCATAGAATAGAAGGAGAGAGGTGGGCGTGCGACGGGTGGGTGTGTGAGCAGCATGACGTCATCACGTCACATCATGCTGTTTTTGTACATGGAGGTGGAGCCGGGAGTTTGGAAGCCAGTGGCACCCTTGATTAACCCAGGCGTCTGGTCAGTAATGCAGTCCTGAGAGGGTGCAGCACAGAGGGGACAGTAATCAGCCTGCTCAGCGATCGTTGCATCAGGCATGTGAGATCGGGGTGCCAGACATTAGGGGGTACCTGTGCGCACCAGGCACCCCCCTGCGCACGCCGATGATATAGAGGGTCGATTCCACCTCATTACCACCTCTTGCTTCAGATGATGGCGGGGCAGGTTCAGGAGTGTTTGCTGGTGCTCCAGTGTTCGGCACGCGGTGGCTGAATGCCGAAAGTGGCCCGCAATTCTTCGGGCCACCGACAGCATCTCTTGCACGCCCCTGTCGTTTTTTTTAAAATTCTGCACCACCAAATTCAATGTATGTGCAAAACATGGGATGTGCTGGAATCTTTCCACATGTAATGCACGCACAATATTGGTGGTGTTGTCCGATGTCACAAATCCCCAGGAGAGTCCAATTGGGGTAAGCCAATCTGCAATGATGTTCCTCAGTTTCCGTAAGAGGTTGTCAGCTGTGTGCCTCTTATGGAAAGCGGTGATACAAAGCGTAGCCTGGCTAGGAACGAGTTGGCGTTTGCGAGATGCTGCTACTGGTGCCGCCGCTGCTGTTCTTGCTGCGGGAGGCAATACATCTACCCAGTGGGCTGTCACAGTCATATAGTCCTGAGTCTGCCCTGCTCCACTTGTCCACATGTCCGTGGTTAAGTGGACATTGAGTACAACTGCATTTTTTAGGACACTGGTGAGTCTTTTTCCGACGTCTGTGTACATTTTCGGTATCGCCTGCCTAGAGAAGTGGAACCTAGATGGTATTTGGTACCGGGGACACACTACTTCAAGAAATTCTCTAAGTCCCTGTGAACTAACGCCGGATACCGGACGCACGTCTAACACCAACACAGCTGCCAAGGCCTGAGTTATGCGCTTTGCAACAGAATGACTGCTGTGATATTTCATCTTCCTCGCAAAGAACTGTTGGACAGTCAATTGCTTACTGGAAGTAGTACAAGTGGTCTTCCGACTTCCCCTCTGGGATGATGATCGACTCCCAGCAGCAACAACAGCAGCGCCAGCAGCAGTAGGCGTTACACTCAAGGATGCATCAGAGGAATCCCAGGCAGGAGAGGACTCGTCAGACTTGCCAGTGACATGCACAAAAAGAAACAGAGAAGGATTGGACTTGAAGTGGCGCACTTAAACATTAAATTGATACATAAAATATAACTTTTATTAGAGTATATTTGTTAAAAAGGCCTGTAGCTGTGAAATATTAAAACAAAAAACATATAAATTGACAAAACAAAGTTTGATATGTGTGAATAAAAACACACACACTGTGCTAACTGTGTAGTGCTACACATATATAATATATTATAGGTACTATGACCCTTGAATCAAATTACCGTATATACTCGAGTATAAGTCGACCCGAATATAAGCCGAGGCACCTAATTTTACCACAAAAGCCTGGGAAAACTTATTGACTCGAGTATAAGCCTAGGGAAATGCAGCTCTAGCCGTACACACAGGGCCGGTGCTAGTGTGTTCGGCGCCCTCCTGCAAATAATAAATTTGCGCCCTCCCATCCGTAAAAAAGGGATAGTGCGCACTGCAAAAAGGGGTGTGGTCACAAAAGGAAGGGGCGTGGCCACAATGGTACCCAAAATTCAAATTACGCAACACAGTATTACAATCTTATGCACATTAACCCAAACTCAGTGTCCCTGATTCATATTATGCCACATAATAGTGCCCCTTATTCACATTTAAAATCGATGACAGGGCCGGTTCTAGATCTTGAAGAGCTCAGGGCAACAGTTTCCTTTGGCCATGCTCAGAATAGGAACAGTGTGCGCCGAAGGCGCGCGCCAAAAATATAGGGCCACAGAATAGTACCAGTTCACATAACCCCACACAGTAATGTCCGTTAGTCACATAACCCCGCACAGTAGTGTCCATTAGTCACATTACATGACACAGTAGTGTCCGTTAGTCCCATTACACCGCACAGTAGTGTCCGTTAGTCACATTACACCGCACAGTAGTGTCCGTTAGTCACATTACACCGCACAGTAGTGTCCGTTAGTCACATAACCCCGCACAGTAGTGTCCATTAGTACATTACACCACACAGTAGTGTCCGTTTGTCACATTACACCGCACAGTAGTGTCCGTTAGTCCCATTACACCGCACAGTAGTGTCCGTTAGTCACATTACACCGCACAGTAGTGTCCGTTAGTCACATTACACCGCACAGTAGTGTCCGTTAGTCACATTACACCGCACAGTAGTGTCCGTTAGTCACATTACACCGCATAGTAATGTCCGTTAGTCACATTACACCGCACAGTAGTGTCCGTTAGTCACATTACACCGCACAGTAGTGTCCGTTAGTCACATTACACCGCACAGTAGTGTCCGTTAGTCACATTACACCGCACAGTAGGGTCCGTTATTCACATTACACCGCACAGTAGGGTCCGTTATTCACATTACACCGCACAGTAGGGTCCGTTATTCACATTGCACCGCACAGTAGGGTCCGTTAGTCACATTACACCACACAGTAGTACCCTTATACACCTTACGCCATACAGGAGAGCCGCTGTTACACATTACGCCAGAGTAGAGCCCATTATGAAGGTCATTGAGACCCCGCTGTAATAGCGGCCCTCAGCGCAGTTTGCCAGTGGCAGCAAACTGTGCATGTGCAGTGGGTATGAGGCCACACACATTGCGGTCGCTTCCCCAATGGATGCGACCACAATGTGATTGATAGGCGACAGCGTAGCGGAGTTAAGGTGTTGCGGGGGTGACGCTGGTAAAAAAGGGGGCAGGCCGGGACGTCACACACAGCCGCTCCCATAAAAAAATGGCTGCTGACCAGGCTTCACTGCCAGGGGTCAACCTTAGATCAGATGCGTCCGCAATCAAATTGCGGATGCATCGGGAGGCGGCGCCACACATGCTGGGCGGCCTTGCCTTGTGCTGGGCGGCCCTCAGCATGTGCAGAGATGAACGCAGATCTGGCTGCAGTGCATATACACTATCTGCATTCATCTTTGAATAACCCCCTATGCCAGGTACAGCCACTCATTCCCTCCACAGTGCAGCCCCGTTACCTGCAGGAGGTCCCGGCGCTGGCGCTGCTCCTCCTCTCCCTTCTCCGCCTTCTTGCAGGCTCCGTTACTTCAGCGGCTGTAGGATGTCGGCAGTGATGATGGGGGGGGCGGGGGGGGGGGGGGTACTAATTACCCAGGCCTGGGACTTATGGAGTGGCCCAGCATGGACCCTGGTCTGCCACACTCCCACCACCATCCCTCTTTACTGGGCAGCAGCATATTGCTGAGCCTCTGCCTGTTACTGTATAGGTGGGGTGGGGGACGGAGGGTGCTCACACTGTTCATGTTTCTACTCCGAATTTACCCTGCCGGAGGGCTGGCCAGGGACTCAGGGATCATCAGGCGCCATAAAGATTAAAAAAAAAAAAACTTTTTCCATAAGGGGGCGTGGCCACGCCTCCCGCGATTAGGCCACGCCTCCAATACAGTTCGGAACGGGGGATGGCGGCGGCAGCAGAGTTGTGTGAGGGGTGAGTCTGCACAGTGCCTGCAGTCTCACTGGGGAGGAGGAGAGGAGGGAGCCACGCTACCCGCTGCCAGCGCCGCTACCTGTCATCCAGACTGACAGGCGCAGCGGCAGGGTAGCAGAGCAGGGAGAGCGCCTCTTCACCTCAGCGCCTCCCTGCAATGCATACCCTTGCTGAGCGGGTAGCGCCGGCTCTGCGTACACAGCTGACAGATATGCCCCCACAGTGCCAGATGTGCTCTCATGCTGCCAGATATGCCCCACAGTGCCAGATATGCCCTCATGCTGCCAGATATGCCCCACAGTGCCAAATATGCCCTCATGCTGCCAGATATGCCCCACAGTGCCAGATATGCTCCACAGTGCCAGTTACTGTACTTACCTTCCGCCGCTCCCGCGCTGTCTTCTGAAGGAGGGACACGGAGGGCACAGCGCGCGGCTCTCCTGTGTCCCTCCTGCGTCTCCAGCGGCAGCGGCGTGTGTGTGTTAAAGGAAGTACCAGTTCGTGCACTTCCTTTAACACACACACGCCGCTGGCGCCGGAGACGCAGGAGGGACACAGGAGAGCCGCGCGCTGTACCCTCCGTGTCCCTCCTAAATACTGACTCGAGTATAAGCCGAAGGGGCTTTTTCAGCACAAAAAAAAGTGCTGAAAAAGTTGGCTTATACTTGAGTATATACGGTATATGTGTTGTTAGGCTGAGTGCCCAATGGCGCTTTGAAGTCACTGATCAGTTGTACTAGATAGGCTTACTGAGGGTACTGTAAAGTGCAATATTCCAATAGAAACCTCCCCTTCAGTTTGGGCGCTGTGACCCCTCACTTATGTGCAATCATATGCTTGTACAGCTATGAGTCAGTGTTTATCCTCACTAGTGATCTCAATGTAACTAGCTGTTCTCAATCAGTTTACAGCAGGTAATATCTGAAGTCAGTATCACTTTAAGTGAATAATCTATTTGGGCGCTATGACCCCTCACTTATATGCATTCATATGCTTATACAGCTATGAATCCGTGTTTCTCCTCACTAGTGATCTCAATATAATTGGCTGCTCTTAATCAATTTACAGCAGATAATAACTGAAGTCAGTGTCACTTTAAGTGAATGATAATTGATGTTCACTTATATGCTTATACAGCTATAGATCAGTGCATCTCCTCACTAGTGATCTCAATATAATTAACTGTTCTCAGTCGGTTTACAGCAGGTAATTAATAAAGTCAATATCACTTTAAGTGAGTAATCACAATTTTCATTAGTGATATTGTTAATGAGAGACACTGTAATGTCCAAGAATGCATATAAACTGACAGTTTTCCACAATATTCACTACTATTATACAGGTTGAGTCTCCCTTATCCAAAATGCTTGGGACCAGAGGTATTTTGGATATCGGATTTTTCCGTATTTCGGAATAATTGCACACCATAATGAGATATCATGGTGATGGGAACTAAATCTAAGCACAGAATGCATTTATGTTACATATACACCTTATACACACAGCCTGAAGGTCATTTTAGCCAATATTTTTTATAACTTTGTGCATTAAACAACGTGTGTCTACATTCACACAATTCATTTATGTTTCATATACACCTTATACACACAGCCTGAAGGTCATTTAATACAATATTTTTAATAACTGTGTATTAAACAAAGTTTGTGTACATTGAGCCATCAGAAAACAAAGGTTTCAATATCTCATTCTCACTCAGAAAAGTCCGTATTTCGGAATATTCCATATTTCGGAATATTTGGATATGGGATACTCAACCTGTAGTGGAATATAGATCATAGCTGTGAGGCACAGGGTTTAGTGAGCTGTTTGAGTATTGCAATACTCAAACAGCTCACTAAACCCTGTGCCTCACAGCTATGATCTATATTCCACTATAATAGTAGTGAATATTGTGGAAAACTGCGAGTTTATATGCATTCTTGGACATTACAGTGTCACTTAAAGTGATATTGACTTTATTAATTACCTGCTGTAAACCGACTGAGAACAGCTAATTATATTGAGATCACTAGTGAGGAGATGCACTGATCTATAGCTGTATAAGCATATAAGTGAACACCAATTATCATTCACTTAAAGTGACAAAGACTTCAGTTATTATCTGCTGTAAATTGATTAAGAACAGCCAATTACATTGAGATCACTAGTGAGGAGAAACACGGATTCATAGCTGTATAAGCATATGAATGCATATAAGTGAGGGGTCATAGCGCCCAAATAGATTATTCACTTAAAGTGATACTGACTTCAGATATTACCTGCTGTAAACTGATTGAGAACAGCTAGTTACATTGAGATCACTAGTGAGGATAAACACTAACTCATAGCTGTACAAGCATATGATTGCACATAAGTGAGGGGGTCACAGCGCCCAAACTGAAGGGGAGGTTTCTATTGGAATATTGCACTTTACAGTACCCTCAGTAAGCCTATCTAGTACAACTGATCAGTGACTTCAAAGCGCCATTGGGCACTCAGCCTAACAACACATATAATTTGATTCAAGGGTCATAGTACCTATAATATATTATATATGTGTAGCACTACACAGTTAGCACAGTGTGTGTTTTTATTCACACATATCACACTTTGTTTTGTCAATTTATATGTTTTTGGTTTTAATATTTCACAGCTACAGGTCTTTGTAACAAATATACTCTAATAAAAGTTATATTTTATGTATCAATTTAATGTTTAAGTGCGCCACTTCAAGTCCAATCCTTCTCTGTTTCTTTTTGTGCATAACTATATATTGGCAACAGTATATTCAGTGGCAGCACCCCCTATATAATTCAAATATCTGATATAGAATATAACTAGGGGTTTCTTTTGTTCTAATTTGGAACTTTTCTATAATTTGCTAGTGCAAGGTATCCCTTTCCTTTTCCCTGCTAACGTACAAATTGCCAGTGACATGGCCTGCAGGACTATTGGCGTTCCTGTCTAAGGAGGAAATTGACACTGAGGGAGTTGGTGGTGTGGTTTGCACTGGGAGCTTGGGTACAAGAGGAAGAAGGGATTTAGTTGTCAGTGGACTGCTTCCGCTGTCACCCAAAGTTTTTGAACTTGCCAATGACTTCTGATGAATGCGCTCCAGGTGACGTATAAGGGAGGATGTTCCTTGACAAAGGCAACACACGGCTTGACACCAGTTGTCCGCATTTCTGTTGAAATAATTCCACACCGAAGAGGTGAATTTTTGGGTATTTTGACCAGGCATGTCAATGGCCTTATTCATCCCACGGACGACAGGTGTCTCCCCGGGTGCCTGACTTAAACAAACCACCTCACCATCAGAATCCTCCTTGTCAATTTCCTCCTCAGCGCCAGCAACACCCATATCCTCATCCTGATGTACTTCAACAGTGACATCTTCAATTTGACTATCAGGAACTGGACTGCGGGTGCTCCTTCCAGCACTTGCAGGGGGCGTGCAAATGGTGGAAGGAGCCACCTCTTCCCGTCCAGTGTTGGGAAGGTCAGGCATCGCAACCGACACAATTGGACTCTTCTTGGGGATTTGTGATTTAGAAGAACGCACAGTTCTTTGCTGTGCTTTTGCCATCTTAACTCTTTTCAGTTTTCTAGCGGGAGGATGAGTGCTTCCATCCTCATGTGAAGCTGAACCACTAGCCATGAACATAGGCCAGGGCCTCAGCCGTTCCTTGCCACTATGTGTCGTAAATGGCATATTGGCAAGTTTACGCTTCTCCTCAGACGCTTTTAATTTAGATTTTGGGTCATTTTACTGAACTTTATTTTTTTGGATTTTACATGCTCTCTACTATGACATTGGGCATCGGCCTTGGCAGACGACGTTGATGGCATTGAATCGTCTCTGCCATGACTAGTGGCAGCAGCTTCAGCACTAGGTGGAAGTGGATCTTGATCTTTCCCTATTTCACCCTCCACATTTTTGTTCTCCATTTTTTAATGTGTGGAATTATTTGCCAGTAATATTATTATATCAATAGCAATGGCCTACTGTACTGTACAACTATATACTGTTGGTCACCAAAATGCTGCACTGTACTACTATATACAGTTGTGCTCATAAGTTTACATACCCTAGCAGAATTTGTGATTTTCTGGCCATTTGTCAGAGAATATGAATGATAACTCACAAACTTTTCTTTCACTCATGGTTAGTGGTTGGGTGAAGCCATTTATTGTCAAACAACTGTGTTTACTTTTTTTTAAATCATAATGACAACAGAAACTACCCAAATGACCCTGATCAAAAGTTTACATACCCTGGAGATTCTGGCCTGATAACATGCACACAAGTTGACACAAACGGGTTTGAATGGCTATCCTCACCTGTGATCTGTTTGCTTGTAATCAGTGTGTGTGTGTGTGTGTGTGTGTGTGTGTGTGTGTGTGTGTGTGTGTGTGTGTGTAAAAGGTCAGTGAGTTTCTGGACTCCTGAAAGACTATTGCATCTTCCATCTAGTGCTGCACTGACGTGTCTGGATTCTGAGTCATGGGGAAAGCAAAAAGAATTGTCAAAGGATCTGCGGGAAAAGGTAATTGAACTGTATAAAACAGGAAAGGGATATAAAAAGATATCCAAGCAATTGAGAATGCCAATCAGCAGTGTTCAAACTCTAATTAAGAAGTGGAAAATGAGGGATTCTGTGGAAATCAAATCACGGTCAGGTAGACCAACAAAAATTTCAGCCACAACTGCCAGGAAAATTGTTCGGGATGCAAAGAAAAATCCACAAATAACTTCAGCTGAAATACAGGACTCTGAAAAAAAGTGGTGTGGTTGTTTCAAGATGCACAATAAGGATGCCTTTGAAGTAAAATAGGCTGCATGATCGAGTCGCCAGAAGAAAGCCATTACTACTCAAATGCCACAAAGCATCCCGCTTACAATACTCCAAAGAGCACAGAGACAAGCCTCAAAACTTCTGTAACAAAGTCATTTGAAGTGATGAGAACCAAAATTGAACTTTTTGGCCACAACCATAAACGTTACATTTGGAGAGGAGTCAACAAGGCCTATGATTCCTACTGTGAAACACGGAGGTGGATCGCTGATGTTTTGGGGATGTGTGAGCTACAAAGGCACTGGAAACTTGGTCAAAATATATGGAAAGATTAATGCAGCATGTTATCAGAAAATACTGGAGGAAAATTTTCACTCATCAGCCCGGAAGCTGCGCATGGGACTTACTTGGACATTCCAACATGACAATGATCCAAAACACAAGGCCAAGTCGACCTGTCATTGGCTACAGCAGAATAAAGTAGAGATGAGCGGGTTCGGTTTATCTGAATCCGAACCCGCCAGAACTTCATGTTTTTTTTCACGGGTCCGAGCGACTCGGATCTTCCCGCCTTGCTCGGTTAACCCGAGCGCGCCCGAACGTCATCATGACGCTGTCGGATTCTCGCGAGGCTCGGATTCTATCGCGAGACTCGGATTCTATATAAGGAGCCGCGCGTCGCCGCCATTTTCACACGTGCATTGAGATTGATAGGGAGAGGACGTGGCTGGCGTCCTCTCCGTTTAGAATAGATTAGAGAGACACTTGATTTACTAATTTTGGGGAGCATTAGGAGTACTCAGTAGTGTACAGTGCAGAGTTTTGCTGATAGTGACCAGTGACCACCAGTTTTATTTATAATCCGTTCTCTGCCTGAAAAAAGCGATACACAGCACACAGTGACTCAGTCACATACCATATCTGTGTGCACTGCTCAGGCTCAGGCCAGTGTGCTGCATCATCTATTATCTATATATAATATTATATATATCTGTCTGACTGCTCAGCTCACACAGCTTATAATTGTGGGGGAGACTGGGGAGCACTACTGCAGTGCCAGTTATAGGTTATAGCAGGAGCCAGGAGTACATAATATATTATATAGTGAGTGACCACCAGACACACAGTGCAGTTTATTTAATATATCCGTTCTCTGCCTGAAAAAAGCGATACACACAGTGACTCAGTCAGTCACATACCATATCTGTGTGCACTGCTCAGGCTCAGGCCAGTGTGCTGCATCATCTATATATATTATATATCTGTCTGACTGCTCAGCTCACACAGCTTATAATTGTGGGGGAGACTGGGGAGCACTACTGCAGTGCCAGTTATAGGTTATAGCAGGAGCCAGGAGTACATAATATTATATTAAAATTAAACAGTGCACACTTTTGCTGCAGGAGTGCCACTGCCAGTGTGACTAGTGACCAGTGACCTGACCACCAGTATATATAATATTAGTAGTATACTATCTCTTTATCAACCAGTCTATATTAGCAGCAGACACAGTACAGTGCGGTAGTTCACGGCTGTGGCTACCTCTGTGTCGGCACTCGGCAGCCCGTCCATAATTGTATATACCACCTAACCGTGGTTTTTTTTTCTTTCTTTATACATACATACTAGTTACGAGTATACTATCTCTTTATCAACCAGTCTATATATTAGCAGCAGACACAGTACAGTGCGGTAGTTCACGGCTGTGGCTACCTCTGTGTCGGCACTCGGCAGCCCGTCCATAATTGTATATACCACCTAACCGTGGTTTTTTTTTCTTTCTTTATACATACATACTAGTTACGAGTATACTATCTCTTTATCAACCAGTCTATATATTAGCAGCAGACACAGTACAGTGCGGTAGTTCACGGCTGTGGCTACCTCTGTGTCGGCACTCGGCAGCCCGTCCATAATTGTATATACCACCTAACCGTGGTTTTTTTTTCTTTCTTTATACATACATACTAGTTACGAGTATACTATCTCTTTATCAACCAGTCTATATATTAGCAGCAGACACAGTACAGTGCGGTAGTTCACGGCTGTGGCTACCTCTGTGTCGGCACTCGGCAGCCCGTCCATAATTGTATATACCACCTAACCGTGGTTTTTTTTTCTTTCTTTATACATACATACTAGTTACGAGTATACTATCTCTTTATCAACCAGTCTATATATTAGCAGCAGACACAGTACAGTGCGGTAGTTCACGGCTGTGGCTACCTCTGTGTCGGCACTCGGCAGCCCGTCCATAATTGTATATACCACCTAACCGTGGTTTTTTTTTCTTTCTTTATACATACATACTAGTTACGAGTATACTATCTCTTTATCAACCAGTCTATATATTAGCAGCAGACACAGTACAGTGCGGTAGTTCACGGCTGTGGCTACCTCTGTGTCGGCACTCGGCAGCCCGTCCATAATTGTATACTAGTATCCAATCCATCCATCTCCATTGTTTACCTGAGGTGCCTTTTAGTTGTGCCTATTAAAATATGGAGAACAAAAATGTTGAGGTTCCAAAATTAGGGAAAGATCAAGATCCACTTCCACCTCGTGCTGAAGCTGCTGCCACTAGTCATGGCCGAGACGATGAAATGCCAGCAACGTCGTCTGCCAAGGCCGATGCCCAATGGCATAGTACAGAGCATGTCAAAACCAAAACACCAAATATCAGTAAAAAAAGGACTCCAAAACCTAAAATAAAATTGTCGGAGGAGAAGCGTAAACTTGCCAATATGCCATTTACCACACGGAGTGGCAAGGAACGGCTGAGGCCCTGGCCTATGTTCATGGCTAGTGGTTCAGCTTCACATGAGGATGGAAGCACTCAGCCTCTTGCTAGAAAACTGAAAAGACTCAAGCTGGCAAAAGCACCGCAAAGAACTGTGCGTTCTTTGAAATCCCAAATCCACAAGGAGAGTCCAATTGTGTCGGTTGCGATGCCTGACCTTCCCAACACTGGACGTGAAGAGCATGCGCCTTCCACCATTTGCACGCCCCCTGCAAGTGCTGGAAGGAGCACCCGCAGTCCAGTTCCTGATAGTCAGATTGAAGATGTCAGTGTTGAAGTACACCAGGATGAGGAGGATATGGGTGTTGCTGGCGCTGGGGAGGAAATTGACCAGGAGGATTCTGATGGTGAGGTGGTTTGTTTAAGTCAGGCACCCGGGGAGACACCTGTTGTCCGTGGGAGGAATATGGCCGTTGACATGCCAGGTGAAAATACCAAAAAAATCAGCTCTTCGGTGTGGAGGTATTTCACCAGAAATGCGGACAACAGGTGTCAAGCCGTGTGTTCCCTTTGTCAAGCTGTAATAAGTAGGGGTAAGGACGTTAACCACCTCGGAACATCCTCCCTTATACGTCACCTGCAGCGCATTCATAATAAGTCAGTGACAAGTTCAAAAACTTTGGGTGACAGCGGAAGCAGTCCACTGACCAGTAAATCCCTTCCTCTTGTAACCAAGCTCACGCAAACCACCCCACCAACTCCCTCAGTGTCAATTTCCTCCTTCCCCAGGAATGCCAATAGTCCTGCAGGCCATGTCACTGGCAATTCTGACGAGTCCTCTCCTGCCTGGGATTCCTCCGATGCATCCTTGCGTGTAACGCCTACTGCTGCTGGCGCTGCTGTTGTTGCCGCTGGGAGTCGATGGTCATCCCAGAGGGGAAGTCGTAAGCCCACTTGTACTACTTCCAGTAAGCAATTGACTGTTCAACAGTCCTTTGCGAGGAAGATGAAATATCACAGCAGTCATCCTACTGCAAAGCGGATAACTGAGTCCTTGACAACTATGTTGGTGTTAGACGTGCGTCCGGTATCCGCCGTTAGTTCACAGGGAACTAGACAATTTATTGAGGCAGTGTGCCCCCGTTACCAAATACCATCTAGGTTCCACTTCTCTAGGCAGGCGATACCGAGAATGTACACGGACGTCAGAAAAAGACTCACCAGTGTCCTAAAAAATGCAGTTGTACCCAATGTCCACTTAACCACGGACATGTGGACAAGTGGAGCAGGGCAGGGTCAGGACTATATGACTGTGACAGCCCACTGGGTAGATGTATGGACTCCCGCCGCAAGAACAGCAGCGGCGGCACCAGTAGCAGCATCTCGCAAACGCCAACTCTTTCCTAGGCAGGCTACGCTTTGTATCACCGCTTTCCAGAATACGCACACAGCTGAAAACCTCTTACGGCAACTGAGGAAGATCATCGCGGAATGGCTTACCCCAATTGGACTCTCCTGTGGATTTGTGGCATCGGACAACGCCAGCAATATTGTGTGTGCATTAAATATGGGCAAATTCCAGCACGTCCCATGTTTTGCACATACCTTGAATTTGGTGGTGCAGAATTTTTTAAAAAACGACAGGGGCGTGCAAGAGATGCTGTCGGTGGCCAGAAGAATTGCGGGACACTTTCGGCGTACAGGCACCACGTACAGAAGACTGGAGCACCACCAAAAACTACTGAACCTGCCCTGCCATCATCTGAAGCAAGAAGTGGTAACGAGGTGGAATTCAACCCTCTATATGCTTCAGAGGTTGGAGGAGCAGCAAAAGGCCATTCAAGCCTATACAATTGAGCACGATATAGTAGGTGGAATGCACCTGTCTCAAGTGCAGTGGAGAATGATTTCAACGTTGTGCAAGGTTCTGATGCCCTTTGAACTTGCCACACGTGAAGTCAGTTCAGACACTGCCAGCCTGAGTCAGGTCATTCCCCTCATCAGGCTTTTGCAGAAGAAGCTGGAGGCATTGAAGAAGGAGCTAAAAGGGAGCGATTCCGCTAGGCATGTGGGACTTGTGGATGCAGCCCTTAATTCGCTTAACAAGGATTCACGGGTGGTCAATCTGTTGAAATCAGAGCACTACATTTTGGCCACCGTGCTCGATCCTAGATTTAAAGCCTACCTTGGATCTCTCTTTCCGGCAGACACAGGTCTGCTGGGGTTGAAAGACCAGCTGGTGACAAAATTGTCAAGTCAAGCGGAACGCGACCTGTCAACATCTCCTCCTTCACATTCTCCCGCAACTGGGGGTGCGAGGAAAAGGCTCAGAATTCCGAGCCCACCCGCTGGCGGTGATGCAGGGCAGTCTGGAGCGACTGCTGATGCTGACATCTGGTCCGGACTGAAGGACCTGACAACGATTACGGACATGTCGTCTACTGTCACTGCATATGATTCTCTCAACATTGATAGAATGGTGGAGGATTATATGAGTGACCGCATCCAAGTAGGCACGTCACACAGTCCGTACTTATACTGGCAGGAAAAAGAGGCAATTTGGAGGCCCTTGCACAAACTGGCTTTATTCTACCTAAGTTGCCCTCCCACAAGTGTGTACTCCGAAAGAGTGTTTAGTGCCGCCGCTCACCTTGTCAGCAATCGGCGTACGAGGTTACATCCAGAAAATGTGGAGAAGATGATGTTCATTAAAATGAATTATAATCAATTCCTCCGCGGAGACATTGACCAGCAGCAATTGCCTCCACAAAGTACACAGGGAGCTGAGATGGTGGATTCCAGTGGGGACGAATTGATAATCTGTGAGGAGGGGGATGTACACGGTGATATATCGGAGGGTGAAGATGAGGTGGACATCTTGCCTCTGTAGAGCCAGTTTGTGCAAGGAGAGATTAATTGCTTCTTTTTTGGGGGGGGTCCAAACCAACCCGTCATATCAGTCACAGTCATGTGGCAGACCCTGTCACTGAAATGATGGGTTGGTTAAAGTGTGCATGTCCTGTTTTGTTTACACAACTTAAGGGTGGGTGGGAGGGCCCAAGGACAATTCCATCTTGCACCTCTTTTTTCTTTTCTTTTTCTTTGCATCATGTGCTGATTGGGGAGGTTTTTTTGGAAGGGACATCCTGCGTGACACTGCAGTGCCACTCCTAGATGGGCCCGGTGTTTGTGTCGGCCACTAGGGTCGCTAATCTTACTCACACAGTCAGCTACCTCATTGCGCCTCTTTTTTTCTTTGCGTCATGTGCTGTTTGGGGAGGGTTTTTTGGAAGGGACATCCTGCGTGACACTGCAGTGCCACTCCTAGATGGGCCCGGTGTTTGTGTCGGCCACTAGGGTCGCTAATCTTACTCACACAGTCAGCTACCTCATTGCGCCTCTTTTTTTCTTTGCGTCATGTGCTGTTTGGGGAGGGTTTTTTGGAAGGGACATCCTGCGTGACACTGCAGTGCCACTCCTAGATGGGCCCGGTGTTTGTGTCGGCCACTAGGGTCGCTAATCTTACTCACACAGCTACCTCATTGCGCCTCTTTTTTTCTTTGCGTCATGTGCTGTTTGGGGAGGCTTTTTTGGAAGGGACATCCTGCGTGACACTGCAGTGCCACTCCTAGATGGGCCCGGTGTTTGTGTCGGCCACTAGGGTCGCTAATCTTACTCACACAGCTACCT
Organism: Pseudophryne corroboree; assembly: GCF_028390025.1. Classification (NCBI taxonomy): domain Eukaryota; kingdom Metazoa; phylum Chordata; class Amphibia; order Anura; family Myobatrachidae; genus Pseudophryne; species Pseudophryne corroboree. Next base: position 145,467,832 of record NC_086445.1, read on the forward strand.
CATTGCGCCTCTTTTTTTCTTTGCGTCATGTGCTGTTTGGGGAGGGTTTTTTGGAAGGGCCATCCTGCGTGACACTGCAGTGCCACTCCTAGATGGGCCCGGTGTTTGTGTCGGCCACTAGGGTCGCTAATCTTACTCACACAGCTACCTCATTGCGCCTCTTTTTTTCTTTGCATCATGTGCTGTTTGGGGAGGGTTTTTTGGAAGGGCCATCCTGCGTGACACTGCAGTGCCACTCCTAGATGGGCCCGGTGTTTGTGTCGGCCACTAGGGTCGCTAATCTTACTCACACAGCTACCTCATTGCGCCTCTTTTTTTCTTTGCGTCATGTGCTGTTTGGGGAGGGTTTTTTGGAAGGGACATCCTGCGTGACACTGCAGTGCCACTCCTAGATGGGCCCGGTGTTTGTGTCGGCCACTAGGGTCGCTTATCTTACTCACACAGCGACCTCGGTGCAAATTTTAGGACTAAAAATAATATTGTGAGGTGTGAGGTATTCAGAATAGACTGAAAATGAGTGTAAATTATGGTTTTTGAGGTTAATAATACTTTGGGAACAAAATGACCCCCAAATTCTATGATTTAAGCTGTTTTTTAGTGTTTTTTGAAAAAAACACCCGAATCCAAAACACACCCGAATCCGACAAAAAAAATTCGGTGAGGTTTTGCCAAAACGCGGTCGAACCCAAAACACGGCCGCGGAACCGAACCCAAAACCAAAACACAAAACCCGAAAAATTTCAGGCGCTCATCTCTAGAATAAAGTGAAGGTTCTGGAGTGGCCATCTCAGTCTCCTGACCTCAATATCATTGAGCCACTCTGGGGAGATCTCAAACGTGCAGTTCATGCAAGACAGCCCAAGAATTTACAGGAACTGGAGGCTTTTTGCCAAGAAGAATGGGCAGCTTTACCATCTGAGAAAATAAAGAGCCTCATCCACAACTACCACAAAAGACTTCAAGCTGTCACTGATCTTAAAGGGGGCAATACATGGTATTAAGAACTGGGGTATGTAAACTTTTGATCAGGGTCATTTGGGTAGTTTCTGTTGTCATTATGATTTAAAAAGAGTAAACACAGTTGTTTGACAATAAATGGCTTCACCCAACCACTAACCATGAGTGAAAGAAAAGTTTGTGAGTTATCATTCATATTCTCTGACAAATGGCCAGAAAATCACAAATTCTGCTAGGGTATGTAAACTTATGAGCACAACTGTACACTGCTCACAAAAATGCAGCACAGATATGGAATGGATACTTGCAGTGACACGGAGCTGCAAGATACAGCAATGGCCTACTGTACTGTACAACTATATACTGTTGGTCACCAAAATGCTGCACTGTACTACTATATATACTGCTCACAAAAATGCAGCACAGATATGGAATGGATACTTGCAGTGACACAGAACTGCAAGATACAGCAATGGCCTACTGTACTGTACAACTATATACTGTTGGTCACCAAAATGCTGCACTGTACTACTATATATACTGCTCACAAAAATGCAGCACAGATATGGAATGGATGCTTGCAGTGACAAAGAGCTGCAAGATACAGCAATGGCCTACTGTACTGTACAACTATATACTGTTGTTCACCAAAATGCTGCACTGTACTACTATATATACTGCTCACAAAAATGCAGCACAGATATGGAATGGATACTTGCAGTGACACAGAGCTGCAAGATACAGCAATGGCCTACTGTACTGTACAACTATATACTGTTGGTCACCAAAATGCTGCACTGTACTACTATATATACTGCGCACAAAAATGCAGCACAGATATGGAATGGATACTTGCAGTGACACGGAGCTGCAAGATACAGCAATGGCCTACTGTACTGTACAACTATATACTGTTGGTCACCAAAATGCTGCACTGTACTACTATATATACTGCTCACAAAAATGCAGCACAGATATGGAATGGATACTTGCAGTGACATGGAGCTGCAAGATATAGCAATGGCCAACTGTACTGTACAACTATATACTGTTGGTCACCAAAATGCAGCACACTGAGCACAGATATTTGCAGCACACTGAGCACAGATATGGAGATTTTCAGGCAGAGAACGTAGATATTTGCAGCACACTGAGCCCAGATATTTACAGCACACTGAGCCCAGATATTTGCAGCACACTGAGCACAGATATGGAGCTTTTCAGGCAGAGAACGTAGCCACGTCCTCTCCGTTCAATCTCCAATGCACGAGCGAAAATGGCGGCGACGCGCGGCTCTTTATATAGAATACGAATCTCGCGAGAATTGTTTATTTGCTGAGTGCAGCACCTTTGGATCTCTACTTTACTTTGCTTGTGCAGGCACCGCTGCTACTATGCTGTGTTTACTTGGAGTGCCGGACTGACGTCTATGTATATATATATATATATATATACACATATATATATATATATATATATATATACAGTATATATATATTTTTTTTACGTGTGTGTATATAAAAAATATATATCTATATATGACACACACACACACTGTACATACATATAGACATATACACACATACTGTGCATAACACACCACACACACACTACACATAGTATAAAGTATACACATACAAAATATAAAGTATACACATACACACACATACTCCAGACTGAGAGGTGGAATGTGAGCATGCATCATAGAGGGAGCTGCTGTTGCTGAGCACGTGCAACAGTGCCCATGCTCCTCTGGGTATATTCTGTGCAGGCCCGGCGACAGGGGGGGACAAGGGGGAAACCTGTGTAGGGCCCCGAGGTTCCAAGCGGCCCCGAGATTCCCATGAAGCAGTGGTAGACAGTGGCAATTGCCCGCGACTAAGTGATCCAGTAATAGAGAAGGAAGAAGGGGGAGTGAGGCGGGGAGGGGGGGGGGGGGTTGCCAGTGTGTTATCAGTGCAGATGAATATGACACTGACCAATCGCGCCGCCACAGCTGCTGAGTGCGCACTGAATGCTGGGAGACTTGGAGGAGTGACAGGAGGAGGACGGAAGCTGTGTGTGTGCGACGCAGTAGAGGAGCCTTACCGCGCCGGAACCAGCGTGAGTGATGTCTAAGCCAGCTTTGGTTAAGGTAGATGCTAGAATCAAGTGGGCTAAGGGACCTTTTCCGTAAGGGGGAGGAGTTATGACGCAAGGGGGAGGAGCTAGGCCAGCGGGATAGTTCCTCTACTATCCACGCCACCAACTATTACCTTTAGTAATTAGGTGGTGAGCGAAGCGGAGCGGAGCGAGCCACCGTGCCCGAAGCGTGGCGAGCGAAGCGAGCCCGCGAGGGTACTTTTCGGGCACCCTGTTCGCCCGTAGCTCCTCCCCCTGGTGACGTAGCTCCTCCCCTCAATACGTCACTAGGTCCCTTCAGCCCCTCCGATATAGAACCAACCCTTTGGTTAAGGTTACTGACGACAGTCACAGCAGCTAACCACACTTCATAAATAGTTTTATTATTGGCATTTTTTCTGCAATATCAGTCTACTCCCACTACAGTGATGAAGTAGACTTTCATTCTAATATGCAGTGGAGGCAGATATGGGTTAAGATGAAATGGGGACCTAGGCAGGATACTAGTGCAGTGCCCCACACGTGTGTATGTGTGTGTGTTTTATGTTTTTGCAGCCAGTCAGTACAAGCAGTCTATCAGGGTTCAATATGAATGACTGCTGTGCGGGATGCCGATGGTCACAATACCGACGCCAGCATCCCAATCTGTGAAATGCTGACAGGGGCGAGGTAAGTATGTTCCCCCCTATCCCTTACCCTGACCTCTCCCCTTAGTGCTTAACCCTAACCTCCCCCTTTACTGTCTAAACCTAACCTCCCCCTGGTGGTGCCTAACCCTAACCCGCCCTTCCCCGCAATCTGACCCTAACAGCCCCCCGCCTGCAGCCTAAACCTAAGACCCCCGGGCAGCACCTAAACCTAACCCTCCACACTCCACAAATATACTGGTAAGTTAATTGGCTCATGCCAAAAAATTAACTCTAGTGTGTAAGTGTGTGCATGTACATGTGTTTAGGGCAGAGTAGATGACCACATTGTTCTTTTCTGCCATCAAATTCTTTGTTTCTACTGTATTGAATTGGAATGAATCCTAGGGGACACCCTAGGTGAGGAGAGTGACAGCTATCCACTGGGAGGGATGGGGGTGCCGTAATGATTCTGGGATTTAGTGATTATCAAGCAGCATGGTTTAGTATAAAGACAGGATCCAACTCCTGTCACACAAAAACAAAGGTGTCGGATTTTAGGAATGCTGACTTTGCAAAAATGGGGAGATGTTTAAGTGATTCATTGGCGGACTGGAGGAACTTGGAAGGAGTGCAGGAGAGGTGGGAAAAACTGAAAAGTGCAATACTAAGTGCAACAAACCTTTGTATCAAAAAAGTTAGGAAAAGCACCAGGAAAAGGAAGCCAGTGTGGTTCACAAAAGAAGTATCAACTAGTGTGAAAGCAAAAAAGCTGGCTTTTAGGAAATACAAACAGACTCAAAATAATAACGACAAAGAGGTGTATCTTGACAGTCGGAAGGATGCTAAGAAAGTGATCAGACGTGCAAAGGCAGAAGCTGAGGAGAAAATGGCCCAGTCAGTAGATAAAGGGGGCAAAACTTTTTTTAAGTATATAAGTGAAAGGAGAAAATCAAATGGATGAATAATAAGACTTAAGACAGAGAGTGAGCATTTGGTGGAGGGAGACAAGGCAATAGCAGATCACCTAAATAATTATTTTTGCTCCGTATTTACTACAGAAGGAGAAGGGAAGGGGCCACAGTTAAGTTGCAAGGACATTCATAAAAATAAGGTAGATGAAACTACATTTACAGAGGAGAAGGTCCTAACAGAACTTTCAAAACTAAAAGTGGATAAATCAATGGGACCAGAAGGGATACACCCAAGGATACTCAAAGAGCTAAATGATGTGCTGGTTACACCTTTAACAGAATTATTTAACCAGTCACTAAATACAGGTGCTATTCCAGAGGACTGGAAAAGAGCAAATGTAGTTCCACTGCACAAAAGTGGAAGCAAGGAAGAAGCAAGTAACTACAGACCAGTAAGCCTTACATCAGTAGTAGGGAAAGTAATGGAAAAACTATTAAAAGAAATAGATGTGGAATATCTTAAATCAATCAACTTGCAGGATCCAAAACAGCATGGATTTACTGGTGGGAGATCATGCCAAGTCTTATTGACTTTTTTGACTCTGTGACAAAAATAATAGATCAAGGGGGAGCTGTAGATGTAGCATATCTAGACTTTAGTAAGGCATTTGACACTGTCCCACATTGCAGACTGCTAAATAAACTTGAAAGCTTGGGGGTGGATTATAAAACAGTTAAATGGATAAGAACCTGGTTGCAGGATAGGAAACAGGCAGTTGTAGTTAATAGAGTGTAATCTATGGAGGGAAATGTTACCAGTGGAGTACCCCAGGGATCTGTACTTGGTCCAGTTCTCTTTAATATCTTTGTTGGTGACATTGCAGATTGTATTGAAGGGAAGGTATGCCTTTTTGCAGATGATACAAAGATATGCAACAGGGTAGATACACCGGGAGGGGTAAAACAAATGATTGATGACTTAGCTAGGCTTGAGAAATGGTCATGACTGTGGCAACTACAGTTTAATGCTAAAAAATGCAAAATCATGCACTTGGGTCTCAAAAACCCAAAGGCTAAATATAGTATCGAGGGTACTATAATGGAAACTTCTGAGGAGGAAAGGGATTTAGTAGTCACTATTTCAACTGACTTGAAGGCAGGAAAGCAATGCAACAAAGAAATGAGAAAGGCAAGTCAGATGCTTGGTTGCATAGGGAGAGGAATCAGTAGCAGGAAAAAAGAAGTGATAATGCCACTGTATAGGTCATTGGTGCCGCCCCATCTGGAATATTGTGTCCAGTTCTGGAGACCATATCTCCAGAAGGATATAATAAGATTTTACACTTACCGGTAAATCTATTTCTCGTAGTCCGTAGAGGATGCTGGGACTCCGTAAGGACCATGGGGAATAGACGGGCTCTGCAGGAGGCATGGGCACTTTAAGAAAGACTTTGGACTCTGGGTGTGCACTGGCTCCTCCCTCTATGCCCCTCCTCCAGACCCCAGTTAGAGAAACTATGCCCAGAGGAGATGGACAGTACGAGGAAAGGATTTTTGGGAATCCCAGGGCAAGATTCATACCAGCCACACCAATCACACCGTATAACTTGTGATAACTACCCAGTTAATAGTATGAACAAACAACACAGTCTCTGTCTAAACCGATGAAACTATAACATAACCCTTAAGTAAGCAATAACTATATACAAGTCTTGCAGAAGAAGTCCGCACTTGGGACGGGCGCCCAGTATCCTCTACGGACTACGAGAAATAGATTTACCGGTAACTGTAAAATCTTATTTTCTCTAACGTCCTAGAGGATGCTGGGACTCCGTAAGGACCATGGGGATTATACCAAAGCTCCCAAACGGGTGGGAGAGTGCAGATGACTCTGCAGCACCGATTGAGCAAACAGGAGGTCCTTCTCAGCCAGGGTATCAAATTTATAGAACTTTGCAAAGGTGTTTGACCCCGACCAAGTAGCTGCTCGGCACAACTGTAATGCCGAGACCCCTCGGGCAGCCGCCCAAGACGAGCCCACCTTCCTAGTGGAATGGGCCTTAACCGATTTAGGCAATGGCAATCCTGCCGTAGAATGCGCCTGCTGAATCGTGTTACAGATCCAGTGAGCAATAGTCTGCTTTGAAGCAGGCGCGCCAACTTTGTTTGCTGCATACAGAACAAACAGCGCTTCAGTTTTCCTAACCCTCGCTGTTCTGGCCACATAAATCTTCAAAGCCCTGACCACATTAAGGGACTCGGAATCCTCCAAGTCCCGTGTAGCCACAGGCACGACAATAGGTTGATTCACATGAAAAGAAGAGACCACTTTAGGCAGAAATTGAGGACGAGTCCTCAATTCTTCCCTAACCACGTGGAAAACCAGATAGGGGCTTTTATGTGACAAAGCCGCTAATTCCGAAACACGCCTCGCAGAAGCCAAGGCCAACAACATGACCACTTTCCAAGTGAGATATTTCAACTCCACTGTTGTGAGTGGTTCAAACCAAGGTGACGTGAGGAAACTTAATACCACATTAAGATCCCACGGCGCCACCGGAGGTACAAAAGGAGGCTGAATATGCAGCACCCCCTTCACGAATGTCTGTACTTCAGGAAGAGAAGCCAATTCCTTTTGAAAGAAAATAGATAAGGCCGAAATTTGGACCTTTATGGACCCTAATTTTAGGCCCAAAGTCACTCCTGTTTGCAGGAAGTGAAGCAGACGACCCAAATGGAACTCCTCCTTAGGAGCAGTCCTGGCCTCACACCAAGAAACATATTTTAGCCATATACGGTGATAATGTTTCAATGTCACGTCCTTCCTAGCCTTGATCATGGTAGGAATGACCTCCTCCGGAATACCTTTTTTCGCTAGGATCCGGCGTTTAACCGCCATGCCGTCACACGCAGCCTCGGTAAGTCTTGGAACAGACAGGGCCCCTGCTGCAGCAGGTCCTGTCTTAGAGGAAGAGGCCACGGATCTTCTGTGAGCAACTCTTGCAGATCCGGATACCAAGTCCTTCGTGGCCAATCTGGAACAATGAGGATTGTTCTTACTCTTCTTAGTCTTATTATTCTCAACACCTTGGGTATGATAGGTAGAGGAGGGAACACATAGACCGATCTGAACACCCAAGGTGTCACTCGAGCCTCCACCGCTACCGCCTGAGGGTCTCTTGACCTGGCGCAATACCACTTTAGCTTTTTGTTGAGACGGGACGCCATCATGTCTATCTGAGGCAGTCCCCACCGACCCACGATCTGTGCGAAGACTTCTTGATGAATTCCCCACTCTCCCGGATGCAGGTCGTGCCTGCTGAGGAAGTCCGCTTCCCAGTTGTCCACCCCCGGGATGAATACAGCTGATAGGGCGCTTACATGGCCTTCCGCCCAGCGAAGAATCCTGGTCGCTTCTGCCATGGCCGCTCTGCTCCTTGTGCCGCCTTGGCGGTTTACATGAGCCACTGCCGTGACATTGTCTGACTGAATCAGAACCGGTTTGTCCCGAAGCAATGCCTCCGCCTGGCGTAGGGCGTTGTATATGGCCCTCAACTCCAGGACGTTGATGTGGAGACAAGTCTCTAGATTCGACCAGAGACCTTGGAAATTTCTTCCCAGTGTGACTGCTCCCCAACCTCGGAGGCTTGCGTCCGTGGTCACCAGGATCCAGTCCTGAATTCCGAACCTGCGGCCTTCTAGGAGGTGAGCACTGTGCAGCCACCACAGGAGAGATACCCTGGCTCTGGGAGACAGGGTGATCCTCTGATGCATTTGTAAATGGGACCCGGACCATTTGGCCAGTAGATCCCATTGAAAGGTCCTCGCATGGAACCTTCCGAAGGGGATTGCCTCGTACGATGCCACCATCTTCCCCAGGACACGCGTGCAGTGATGCACTGAAACCTTTTTTAGCTTTAATAGGTTCCTGACCAGGGCTATGAGCTCCTGAGCCTTTTCCATCGGAAGAAAACCCTTTTTCTGGTCTGTGTCTAGAATCAGACTCAGAAAGGTCAGGCGCGTTGTAGGGACTAGCTGGGACTTCGGTATATTGAGAATCCAGCCGTGCCCCTGCAACATCCTCACCGACAGCGACACGCTGTCCAGCAACTTCTCCCGAGATCTCGCCTTTATGAGGAGATCATCCAAGTATGGGATAATTGTGACACCCTGCTTGTGCAGAGCACCATCATTTCCGCCATTACCTTGGTGAAAAGCCCAAACGGCAACGTCTGAAATTGGTAATGACAGTCCTGTACTGCAAATCTCAGAAACGCCTGGTGAGGAGGGAAAATCGGAACATGAAGGTATGCATCCTTTATGTCCAGGGACACCATCCAATCCCCCCCCTCCAGGCTGGCGATGACCGCTCTGAGCGATTCCATCTTGAACTTGAACTTTTTCAAGTACAAGTTCAGGGATTTTAGATTCAAAATGGGCCTGACCGAACCGTCCGGTTTCGGGACCACAAACAGGGTTGAGTAATACCCCTTTCCTTGCTGGAGAAGAGGAACTTTGACTATCACCTGTTGAAGATACAATTTTTGAATTGCAATCAACACTAACTCCCTTTCTGACGGGGAAGCTGGCAGAGCCGATTTGAAAAACCGGCGAGGAGGCACGTCTTCGAATTCCAGCCTGTATCCCTGAGAAACAATCTCTATAGCCCAGGGATCCACCAGTGAGTGAACCCAGACCTGGTTGAAAAATCTAAGACGTGCCCCCACTTGAGCTGACTCCCCCCGGGAAGCCCCAGCGTCATGCGGTGGACTTTGCAGATGTAGGGGAGGACTTCTGCTCCTGGGAACTAGCTGCATGCAGCTTTTTTCCCTTGCCTTTTCCTCTGGCAATGAAGGATGATCCCCATACCTTCTTGCTTTTATTGGAACGAAAGGACTGCATTTGATAATGAGGTGCCTTTTTAGTATGCTGCGGGGGGACATAAGGTAAGAAATTCGATTTACCGGTCGTAGCAGTAGAGACAAGGTCCGAGAGGCCTTCTCCAAACAACTCCTCCCCCTTGTAAGGCAACGACTCCACATGCCGCTTTGAGTCGGCATCCCCCGTCCACTGTCGGGTCCACAGGAGTCGCCTAGCAGAAATAGACATCGCATTTATTCTGGAGCTTAGTAAACAAATGTCTCTTTGAGCATCCCTCATATATAAAGCAGCATCTTTGATATGCTCTAGGGTCATTAGAATGGTATTCTTATCTAGGGTGTCAAGTTCCATAGATAAGGAATCTGTCCATGCTGCGACAGCACTACACACCCAGGCCGATGCCATAGCCGGTCTAACGATAGTACCAGAATGTGTGTAAATGTGCTTCATGGTAACCTCCTGCTTACGATCAGCAGGATCCTTGAGGGAAGCTGTATCCTGAGAAGGCAGTGCCACCTTCTTGGTTAAGCGTGTCAGCGCCTTGTCTACCTTCGACGAAGATTCCCATCGTATCCTGTCCTTTTGTGGAAAGGGATACGCCATAAGAATCCTTTTGGGAACTTGTAGTCTCCTATCTGGAGATTCCCAAGCCTTTTCGCACAAGTCGGTTAGTTCAAATGAGGACGGAAAAGTGACCTCAGGCATTTTTCCATTTATACATGTGTACCCTCGTGTCAGGGACAGGGGGTTCCTCAGTGATATGCAAAACCTCTTTAATGGCAATAATCATGTAACGAAAACCTTTCGCCACCTTTGGCTGTAATTTTGCATCCTCATAGTCGACACTAGAGTCAGTATCTGTGTCGGTATCTGTGTCAGTGATCTGGGATATGGTGCGTTTTTGAGACCCCGAAGGTCTGGTGCCACAGGGACAGGCATGGTCTGACTACCTGACTGATCCCTAGCTTCAGCCTTGTCTAATCGTTTATGCAGTAAATTTACATTTGCATTCAAGACATAGAAACATAGAAACATAGAATTTGACGGCAGATAAGAACCACTTGGCCCATCTAGTCTGCCCCTTTTTTTTTTTTTTATCCTTTAGGTAATCTCAACCCTTTTTGAACCTTAATTCTTTGTAAGGATATTCATATGCCTATCCCAAGCATGTTTAAATTGCTCTACAGTCTTAGCCTCTACCACCTCTGATGGGAGACTATTCCCCTTATCCACTACCCTTTCTGTGAAGTAATTTTTCCACATTCCACATATCCACCCAGTCCGGTGTCGGCGTTGCCGACGGCGACCTGACCATCATGCACTCCCCCTCCTCCTTAGGTGAGCCTTCCTCGTCAAACATGTCGACACACACGTACCGACACACTTCACACACACAGGGAATCTCTTTTCTGAAGACAGGTTTCCCCTGAGGCCCCTTGGAGAGACAGAGAGAGAGTATGCCAGCACACACCCCAGCGCTATATAACCCTGGAGAAAAACACAGATTGTTTACCCAGTAGCGCTGCTTAATGTATAAACACCAATAATGTGCCCCCCCTCTACTTTAAAACCCCCTTTCACCGTGTGTCAAGCAGGGGAGAGTCTGGGGAGCTTCCTCTCAGCGGTGCTGTGGAGAGAAAATTGCGCTGGTGAGTGCTGAGGGAGAAGCCCCGCCCCCTCGGCGGCGGGCTTCTGTCCCGCTCAAACGTACTAAAAAATGGCGGGGGCTCTTTTATATACATGTACAGTGCCCACCTGTACATGTATATAGACTTTTGCCATAGGAGAGGTGTTTTATTGCTGCCCAGGGCGCCCCCCCTGCGCCCTGCACCCTTACAGTGACCGGAGTGTGTGAGGTGTATGGGAGCAATGACGCACAGCTGTGGTGCTGTGCGTTACCTCAGTGAAGCACCGAAGGCTTCTGCCGCCTGAGACGTCTTCTGACTTCGTTTCTTCTGGCTCTGTGAGGAGAACGGCGGCGCGGCTCTGGGGTGAACGCCCAGGACGAACCTGTGTTCACTCCCTCTGGAGCTAATGGTGTCCAGTAGCCGAGGAAGCAGAGCCTATCATTTAAGCAGGTCTGCTCGTCTCTCCTCAGTCCCTCGATGCAGGGAGCCTGTTGCCAGCAGTGCTCACTGAAAAAGAAAAAATCCTAACAAAAATGCTTTCTAAGCAGGAAACTCAGGAGAGCTCCCTGCAGTGCACCCATTCTCCTCTGGGCAAAGTCTAAAACTGGGGTCTGGAGGAGGGGCATAGAGGGAGGAGCCAGTGCACACCCAGAGTCCAAAGTCTTTCTTAAAGTGCCCATGCCTCCTGCGGAGCCCGTCTATTCCCCATGGTCCTTACGGAGTCCCAGCATCCTCTAGGACGTTAGAGAAAAATACATTAGAGAGTGTACAAAGAAGGGCAACTAAAATGGTGCATGGCCTACATCACAAAACTTACCCGGAAAGGCTAAAAGATCCTAACATGTATAGTTTGGAGGAGAGAAGGGAAAGGGGGGACATGATAGAAACTTTCAAATATATCGAGGGTCTTAACAAAGTTCAGGAGGGAAACATTCTTCAGAGGAAGAGAAGTATTAGAACTCGAGGACATACACTGAGACTGGAGGGGGTGGGGGAGATTCAGGGGAAATTTAAGGAAAAATTATTTCACAGAAAGGGTAGTGGATAAGTGGAATAGCCTCCCATCAGAGGTGGTAGAGGCTAAGACTGTAACATCCTTACAAAGAATTAAGGTTCAAAAAGGGTTGAGATTGCCTAAAGGATAAAAAAAAAAAGGGGCAGACTAGATGGGCCAAGTGGGTCTTATCTGCTGTGTGTTATGTTACACACTGGCCGATATATCGGGCGTTCTCTTGAGCGCCCGATATATCACGGGTCCGTCGGCCAGTGTGTACGGGCGATATGTCTGTGAACTCCGTCGTTCACAGATGTATCGTGTCGGCCCCGCAGCACAGCCGACGGCCAATATATCTACTGATATATTGGCACATCGCTGTGTGTGTACATGCTGCGGCGGCCGGCGGTGATTGACAGCTGAACTGGGCGGGCGTGTGTACACGCCTGCCCAGTTCATGACGTCAGTCCCCGACGGATCGGGCAGTGTGTATGCACAGCACACTGCCCGATCCGTCCATAGATATATCTGCAGATCAATTGATCGGCAAATATATCTACCAGTGTGTACCCACCTTAAGGTGACAGAAAGGCCCCCTCCCATCTCCAAGTCCATGGGTCTTCCACTCTGACTCTCTCAGGCTTTGAAAATCTGATGTCATGATCTTGTGACCGTCTGCAGTAAAAAATCCAGGGAGGAGAGAAGGAGCTGCCACCAACACACTGTAGTTAAGTAAAGTAAGTAAAGACTCTTTGGAATCTCAGCCTTCCCCATTCCCAATTCTGCTGTGCCCTTTGACCTATTCCTTACATACACAGCTTACATGCCACACAGGGTATTATTATTCATGTACAATGCACAATATTCTTCAATCAAATCAGGATTATCGTGATTTGATTGAAGACTATTTTTACCAGGTATATGAATAATACTGATACCCTGTGTGCCATGGGGCAACGCCGCTTCCCCTACCCCTTTTTTAAGTGCGTGCCAAAGTCTCTGCATTGGGGTTGGATCCTGTGGGGCCCAAAGCATATTGTTGCACCTGGGCCCACCACTCGCTAGTTCCGCCACTGGGCAATGGATAGGGTATTATCAGTCAGAGTTGTGTGGAAACAATGGGGTAAATTTACTAAGCTCCCGATTTTGACCGAGATGCCGTTTTTTCATCAAAGTGTCATCTCGGTAATTTACTAAGCAATAATCACGGCAGTGATGAGGGCATTCGTAATTTTTTGCAAGTCCAAGAAAAAAATTACGAATGAATACACCATCGGTCAAAACGCGGCTGTTTAAGTATGAATCTCGGTAATTTACTAAGAAGTGCAAAGCAAAAAAAAAAAAAAACACTGCCGTGAAAAATTACAACCCGTAAAAAAGTGCAAAAAAAAAACAGACCTGCTTTTTTTTTCCGTGATTGGATAGGCATGCAGGGATCCATGAGATCCGTGCATGTATATCAGTGGGAAGGGGTGGGAAAGTTGTTATTTTATTTAAAAAAATTGCGTGGGGTCCCCCCTCCTAAGCATAACCAGCCTCGGGCTCTTTGAGCCGATCCTGGTTGCAGAAATATGGGGAAAAAATTGACAGGGGTTCCCCCATATTTAAGCAACCAGCATCGGGCTCTGCGCCTGGTCCTGGTTCCAAAAATACGGGGGACAAAAAGAGTAGGGGTCCCCCGTATTTTTAAAACCAGCACCGGGCTCCACTAGCTGGACAGATAATGCCACAGCCGGGGGTCACTTTGATATAGTGCCCTGCGGCCGTGGCATCAAAAATCCAACTAGTCACCCCTGGCCGGGGTACCCTGGGGGAGTGGGGACCCCTTCAATCAAGGGGTCCCCCCCCCCAGCCACCCAAGGGCCAGGGGTGAAGCCCGAGGCTGTCCCCCCCCATCCAATGGGCTGCGGATGGGGGGGCTGATAGCCTTTGTTGTAAAAGAAAAGATATTGTTTTTAGTAGCAGTACTACAAGTCCCAGCAAGCCTCCCCCGCATGCTGGTACTTGGAGAACCACAAGTACCAGCATGCGGCGGAAAAACGGTCCCGCTGGTACCTGTAGTACTACTACTAAAAAAATACCCAAAAAAACACAAGACACACACACCGTGAAAGTATAATTTTATTACATACATACACACATACATACATACTTACCTTATGTTCCCACGCAGGTCGGTCCTAAAGTGATGTCACCGCTGAGCAGAAAGTTCCCAGCATTGGTTACAATGGAGCGCATAGGCGCTACATTGCAACACTGCCGTGTGCCGCCTGTCACTCAGTACAGGAGCACACAGCCGATCAGGAGAGTGCTACAACGTGGCACTCCCTGATTGGCTGAAGAAACCCACTTAGACATCAGTCAGAGTGGGTTTCTGGCAGTCGGGAAAAGGGGATCCATGTGCAAACATGGGTCCCCTTTTAGTGCGTGGCTCGGGTGTCCGTTTTGTTATTTTTTTCAAGTACGTGGATTACACCTGGATTCCCCGAGGACCCTGGACCCCTGGATCTCGTGAGTATAATTTCTTCAACAGGTACCCCTTGGATTCTACTGGAGAAGAGGACCGACCTGCGTGGGAACATAAGGTAAGTATGTATGTATGTATGTGTGTATGTATGTAATAAAATTATACTTTCACGGTGTGTGTGTCTTGTGTTTTTTTGGGTATTTTTTTAGTAGTAGTACTACAGGTACCAGCGGGACCGTTTTTCCGCTGCATGCTGGTACTTGTGGTTCTCCAAGTACCAGCATGCGGGGGAGGCTTGCTGGGACTTGTAGTACTGCTACTAAAAACAATATCTTTTCTTTTACAACAAAGGCTATCAGCCTCCCCATCCGCAGCCCATTGGATGGGGGGGGGACAGCCTCGGGCTTCACCCCTGGCCCTTGGGTGGCTGGGGGGGGGACCCCTTGATTGAAGGGGTCCCCACTCCCCCAGGGTACCCCGGCCAGGGGTGACTAGTTGGATTTTTGATGCCACGGCCGCAGGGCACTATATCAAAGTGACCCCCGGCTGTGGCATTATCTGTCCAGCTAGTGGAGCCCGGTGCTGGTTTTAAAAATACGGGGGACCCCTACTCTTTTTGTCCCCCGTATTTTTGGAACCAGGACCAGGCGCAGAGCCCGATGCTGGTTGCTTAAATATGGGGGAACCCCTGTCATTTTTTTCCCCATATTTCTGCAACCAGGATCGGCTCAAAGAGCCCGAGGCTGGTTATGCTTAGGAGGGGGGACCCCACGCAATTTTTTTTTAAATATTTGACAGTGTTTAATTTAAAAAAAACAAAAAAAATGAACCCCAGCACGGATCACACAGATCCGGCCGAGATTCATTGTAAAAAAGTCGGCAGTGTTTTGATAATCACTGCCGTAAAAATAGAAAAAAAACCACGAATGACATCGACATCGGAACAAAAGAAAAACCCGAATACGACAGCTTAGTAAATTAGTCGTAATCAATTCAAAAAGTTGCAGTTTTACACTTTCGATGTCATTCGTGATTGAACTTTGACCTGAAACGGGAAAATACGAATCTTAGTAAATTTACCCCAATGTAAGAAGATAATATAACAGTCGGTCCTTTCGTTACTTAAACTGCCCTGCTTACCCCTCTGCTGCAGGGCCCTGCATATTGCACAGTGTCTGTGCATCCCGGCATGCTGACATCACGTGCAGCGCTGTGCTTCACCTGGGACGCAGGACCATGATCATGCCGCGGACTGCATCGCACCCCTAGCTTTAAACGTGAGAGCTCACAATCACTCTCAGGGGCGGATGTATGAACGTTGTTTCTGTGTTTCTGCGGTGACTGTGCACGCTATGTGCTGCAGTTACCGCACCTCCCAATGTATGAATGAAGATTTTGGGTTTTTTTTCGTGCTGCGCTGCGGGCCCCTCCCCTTTTCGCCGTCAAAATCCTCTTGACAGCGGGAGCGGAACTTACCAGATGTATGAACTGCTTTTACGGATGTCCGCTTTGTCACCTGCAGTCTTCGATTTCGACGTTCCTTTGCTTGCGGTGCGGCTCCTTTCTCCTCTGTTATCTTGGCGACGGACATGTTTTGTTGTTTAATTGTGAATAAAGTTATTTGCATCACGTGACACTCTTGCATCCCTAGTGGTGTGTGCAGTCACTCACAGCGTCTCAGAACAGAGGACGTGCATGCGCACAACTACAGGCGCAGTGGTCAGTGGGAAGGAGATGTCGTACGCATGCGCAGAGACGCACCGAAGCACGCTATAACACAGAAGCACACTTCACCGGCAGACCAACATAAAGGAGCGGAAACAGACCTCGCCAGCGGGACACACATGCAGGTGAAGTGCGGGAGCATGTCGCCGGGAAAAAAAGCCGATATGCCCCAGCACCCATAACGCAGCAAAAAGCCAAATTCATACATCTACCTATCAGTCCCTAATGGAAAGCTAATGGTGCGGTCCGCGGCATGATCATGCTCCTGCGTCCCAGGTGAAGCACAGCGCTGCACGTGATGTCAGCATGCGGGACGCACAGCCACAGACACACTGTGCAATATGCAGGGCCCTGCAGCAGAGAGGTAACCAGGGCAGTTTAAGTACCGAACGGACCGACTGTACACTTGGACTATCTGGAGTCTGGAATTCCTGGCAGTTGCAGTACAAACGGTTTTATATAAATTTGACAATGGGGGTCATTCCGAGTTGTTCGCTCGCAAGCGGATTTTAGCAGATTTGCTCATGCTAAGCCGCCGCCTACTGGGAGTGAATCTTAGCATCTTAAAATTGCGAACGATGTATTCGCAATATTGTGATTACACACCTCGTAGCAGTTTCTGAGTAGCTCCAGACTTACTCGGCATCTGCGATCATTTCACTGCTTGTCGTTCCTGGTTTGACGTCACAAACACACCCAGCGTTCGGCCAGACACTCCTCCGTTTCTCCGGCCACTCCTAGCGTTTTTTCCCACACGCCCATAAAACGGCCTGTTTCCGCCCAGTAACACCCATTTCCTGTCAATCACATTACGATCGCCAGAACGATGAAAAAGCCGTGAGTAAAATTCCTAACTGCATAGCAAATTTACTTGGCGCAGTCGCAGTGCGGACATTGCGCATGCGCATTAAGCGGAAAATCGCTGCGATGCGAAGATTTTTACCGAGCGAACAACTCGGAATGACCACCAATGTGTCTGACAATTAAATGTGTATTGTTAGCAGCAACTATTCTCCATGTGGGCTGGGAAGGGGGACCCCGGAGACAAGAGTGTGCCGGGCCCCAAAATTTCTGTCGCCGGCACTGATTCTGTGCAGAAAGCTCTGATAGGTAGATGTATGAATTTGGCTTTTTGCTGCGTTATGGGTGCTGGGGCATATCGGCTTTTTTTTCCGGCGACATGCTCCCGCACTTCACCTGCATGTATGTCCCGCTGGCGAGGTCTGTTTCCGCTCCGTTATGTTGGTCTGCCGGTGAAGTGTGCTTCTGTGTTATAGCGTGCATCGGTGCGTCTCTGCGCATGCGTACGACATCTCCTTCCCACTGACCACCGCGCCTGTAGTTGTGCGCATGCGCGTAATCTGTTCTGAGACGCTGTGAGTGACTGCACACACCACTAGGGATGCAAGAGTGTCACGTGATGCAAATAACTTTATTCACAATTAAACAACAAAACATGTCCGTCGCCAAGATAACAGAGGAGAAAGGAGCCGCACCGCAAGCAAAGGAACGTCGAAATCGAAGACTGCAGGTGACGAAGCGGACATCCGTAAAAGCAGTTCATACATCTGGTAAGTTCCGCTCCCGCTGTCAAGAGGATTGTGACGGCGAAAAGGGGAGGGGCCCGCAGCGCAGCACGAAAAAAAAACCTAAATCTTCATTCATACATTGGGAGGTGCGGTAACTGCAGTACATAGCGTGCACAGTCACCGTAGAAACACAGAAACAACGTTCATACATCCGCCCCACAAGACCAGAGATCCCTGCAGCTGCAGCTGTGATCGTGTTAGCGATCATGATCACGGTTTGTATTGAGACAGGGACACAACTGTCTCTGTCTCTGAAAACAAGAATTAGGCCAATCAAGGGGGTTTCTGGGTACTCAGAAACCCCCCTGCGTGTGCCACTAATACAAATGACCATATATAAGTGGGCTACAAAAGGAAGAGAAGAATAAGACTCTTTTTTAGGTGTTAAATTGAAAGTCTCAATATACTAAGTATATATTTCTGTCGGCCCAAGTGATCAGAAACATACTTGTGAACCACATATCATCTGCTTTTACTATTTGTATTGTTTGTCTGTCAGATATACTGGTATTTATTAAAAATTGTATAATTAAATGTTATGTTTTTGTCAATTTAACTTTTTTGTATATCTCTAAGAGTGCACCCAAAAAAGTCTTCTTCTTCTCTTCCTTTTGTTGTCTGGTTGTATTTACTGACTCTGGGTGAACCACCAACTCAACAGCATTAGGGTTTATTGTCAGTTTTGGTTCTTTTGTGATTATCTAGATTATTACCTACTGACTGGTGCAGAATCACACACCTCTTTCTTTTCGGACTATATATACTGTAAGTGTCAGGAACCAATAACCATATAACCCCAACTACAGTAGTGTCAGGATTGTGATCGCAAAGCCTAATATAATATGATTGATATTCTATCACTGCCCATTATACCATACACCTCTGTTGCTTGCCACCAACCATGGAAGTAAAAGGGGCTACAGGAATGTCCGCTATACTCTGGCCGAGCTCATTAGGTTTATCGCCTACTCATTGCAAGGACATTTGGTGTATTCCCAGTTGCAACAATAGGAATTGGATTGTCATGTCCAGACGTGCGCAGCTAATTTTATTAGAGGGTGCACCGCTGGAGGGGCATGTCTAGCACCACCTTTTGGGTGTGTCCAGCACCGCCTATTGGGCGTGTCCAGCACCGCCCAGGGACATGTCTAGCACTATTTTACATTCTCTCCGTACAATCACATGGCGTAATCTAATTTCTCTCTAGTTCCGAATAATAAAGTAGATATAATACACCCCACAGAAATAAAATAAAACATAATGGTGCATCCACTGGCCGGTACCGACTGTCCGC
Source organism: Pseudophryne corroboree (assembly GCF_028390025.1). Lineage (NCBI taxonomy): Eukaryota > Metazoa > Chordata > Amphibia > Anura > Myobatrachidae > Pseudophryne > Pseudophryne corroboree. The sequence continues at coordinate 145,487,028 of NC_086445.1, forward strand.
TATGGCATAACCCCGAGTCCTAGCTGCCGCTGCACCCTGTCGCTACTTACACTTTCCCAACCTATCCCTAACCCAGTGACACATACTCCGAGTCCTCAGTGAACTGTCTCACCCTCTCCATCTGTTTTCTTCTGCTGAATGTGTGTCCTTCGGCTCCGAGTCCTCATGAGAGGAATGCTGCCTGTGGCGTTGGCGTGGCGGCCGCTGCACATGAGGATTGGAGCGCGGGTGAGAGAAGAGAGACTGAGCGCAGGCGGGGAGGGAAGGAGCGTGGTGTGACATCATAACGTCACATCGCGAGGTGGAGCTGGAAGGACGTATCGTCACAACATGTACCCAGCGCAGCTGCCAGCCAATAGTACAGACAGAGCGCTGTCTGAACCACTGACAGTCCGTCTAGACTGGGCGGTGGTGGCTGCGCGTAGGTGGGCCTGGGCACAGGATGGCCATTGATCACTGTTCTGCAGCAGGAATGGTGTGTGGGGGGTGCCTGTGCGCACCAGGCACCTGTTGGTATAGTGCGATGGATCGATACCATAGGTGTGCAGTGGGGAGCCTTAGATAAAGTATTACCTCAGGAGTTACCTTGTATACAGACAGAACGAGACTTGAGATGTATATCTCCTTTATATAGTACTGAAATAGCAGGATCAATACAACAGGTTTCAGTATCATCAGCTTATCTCCTTCTCCCTCAGAGACTCTTCTAGAAAAAACACATGTGAGGTAAAACAAACAAGTACATAACATATGCAACAGACAAACACTACATCTCTGTAACTATACAGCGCCATCTGCTGCCCCTGTACGGTAACTACATGCATATAAACGAAACCATAGTCTGTTGTCCATATTTCAACACCCCTTCTCAACAGACTGGGTTTCTTCAGTTAGACCCATCTTTGACGTAAGTCTCCAATGTCTCTCTCTGGTAAGAGGCTTAGTCATGATATCAGCTGTCATATCTTCTGTTGGGCAATAGTTCAACTCTATAAGACCTTGTTCCTGTAGATCCCTCAGGAAGTGATGCTTGACATCAATGTGCTTGGTTCTTGGGTTCACTCTTTCTGTTTGCGCTAATGCAATGCATCCTTGATTATCCTCATATATCTTGATAGGTTCTTCTTGAGGCATTCCTAGGTCTGATAGTAGTTGCATTAACCATACCACTTCTTGACTGGCGTGAGCTGCTGCAATATATTCAGCTTCTGTAGAAGATAGTGCTACGGTAGACTGCTTCTTGCTTGTCCAGCTGATTAATCCTTCTCCAATAGAGAATAGATATCCACTTGTGGATTTTCTGTCGCTTGTGTCTCCAGCCCAATCTGCGTCAACGTATCCTGTTAACTTGTGACTTGTGTTTGCTGAGAGCTTAAGCTTCTTGTTAATCGTTCCTTTTAAGTAACGAATTACTCTCTTAACTGCGTTCCAATCCATCTTTGTTGGTTTAGAGACTTTTCTGCTTAAAATCCCGACTGCTGTGGAGATATCTGGTCTGGTGACGGTTGCAATGTATAGCAATTTTCCTATAGCTTTTCTGTATAGATGGTTGTCCTCTAACAGGTTGCTCTGATCATTTGGTTCCTTTTCATAACTTGTCTCCATAGGAGTGCTTGCTGTCTTTGCATCTTGCATACCAAATTCCTCAATGGTTTCCTGAATTTTGTATTTCTGACTTAGTGTGAATGTTCCATCACCTTCTCTTGAGATTTGCATTCCCAAGTAATGCGTTATGTGGCCGAGGTCTTTTGTTTCAAACTGACGGTTTAGTTCTTGTAACAATTCAACTTCGTCCCCTTCTTGTTCGAAACAAACTAGCAAATCGTCCACGTAAATTAATACATAAAACCATCTTCCCTCTATCAACTTTGTATAGAGACATGGGTCTGCTTTGCTTCTGATGAATCCCTTTTCTGTCAGAACTCCATTTATCTTTGTATTCCATGCTCTTGCTGCTTGTTTAAGACCATATATACTCTTGTTCAGTTTACATACGTGATCTGGGTTCTGAGAATTCACGAAGCCTGGTGGTTGTTCCATGTATATATCTTCCTTTAGTTCACCATGTAGGAAAGCCGTCTTTACATCGAAATGTTTCACTTTCATACCCTTTATGGCTGCTGTTAGGAGTAAGGTTCTAATGGTAGTGTGCTTCACAACTGGAGCAAACGTTTCATCATAATCTTCTCCAAATTTCTGTGAATATCCTTTAGCAACCAGTCTTGCCTTGTATCTTTCTATTTTTCCTTCAGAATCATACTTGACCTTAAAAGTCCATTTACATCCTATGGCCTTTTTGTCTAATGGTAGTCTGGTCAATGTCCATGTCTGATTGTCTTCCATTGATTCCATTTCTTCTTTTGCGGCTCCTAGCCATTTCTGTGCTTCTCTTTCAGAAAAATTTGCAATTTCTTCCCATGTTGCAGGTTCTTGTATGTTAATGGCTTTTGCTTTGTAAGATAAACGTGTAGGTGCTTTTCCCTTATTTTCTCTTGAAGAGCGTCTCACCCCCTCGGATGCACTCTCATGAGTGTCGCTGGTATTTGTCTTGTGTTGTACTACAACTTCTTGAGTGATCTCTACATCATCTGTTTCTTTGGATTTGGTGCTTTCTTCTTCTTCAGTAGAGTCTACTGGAATTATGACATCATCTCGTGTTTCTTCTATGAATGTCACACTGTTGCTTATAACTACTTTTCCAGTTCTTGGATTTAAGATTCTGTAGCCTTTTGAGTGTTCACTATAGCCGACTAGAACTCCCTCTTCTGCTCGGTTCTGCAACTTGCTTCGTCTTTCAGCAGGAATGTAAACGAAGGCTCTGCATCCAAAAACTCTAATGTGCTTTAAGCTGGGTTTCTTACCGTGCCACAGCTCATATGGTGTCTTCCTTACTGCTTTGGAAAGTAGTCTGTTTTGAAGATAGGTGGCTGTTGCTGCTGCTTCACCCCAATATTTATCAGGTAGTCCTGAATCTGTAAGCATGCACCTTATCATTTCTGTTAGTGATCTGTTTTTCCTCTCAGATACGCCATTTTGCTCTGGTGTATATGGTACTGTCTTCTGATGCTCAATACCGAGTCCTCTTAAGTACCGTTCTATTTTCTGTCCTGTGAACTCGCCTCCATTGTCGCTGCGAAGAGTTAGCATATTCCTCTTGAATCTGTTTCTGGTCATGTTCACATAGTCTTGCAGCTTTTCAAAGACTTCATCTTTACTTTTTATTAGATAAGTGACTGTGAACCTTGAGTAGTCGTCAATGAATGTCAGCATATACCTTTTGTCTCCTACGGTTCGCGTTTTCATAGGTCCGCATACATCACTATGTACCAGGTCTAGTGGTCTGGAAGCTCTGTTTTCACTTTTCTTAGGAATTGTTGTCCTTGTCGCTTTCGCTTTTATGCAACATTGACACTTCATCATTTCTGAACAGTCTGACACTTTGAGATCCCTGGCTAGGTCTCTCTTCTGCATTTCCTTTATGCAATCTGGGTGTCTGTGTCCTAATCTTCTATGCCACTTATGAATACAGTCAGCGTGTTTCTGTGTACTCAGCTTTGCCTGCTGTGCTGCGATGTCCAGACAGTATAAATGTTCTTTTATTCTGGCTGTAGCTAGTGTTTCTCTTCCGTTTTGGATAAAACACTTATTATTCTGAAACTTTACAGTAAGTCCTTTTTCTACTAGATTCTTTACTGATAGCAGTGCTCCCTCAAGCTTGGGAACATATAGCACATCTGTTACGGGTATTTCTGTATAGCTGCCATTACCCTTGGAACATAGGAATTTACCATTCCCTTTCCCTTCTGCAATGATATTTGTTCCATCTGCTAGGTAGATTGTTTCTTTATGGTTCAAATCAAGTTCAGTAAAGAAGTCCTTGTTATTTGTCATGTGACTAGTCGCTCCTGAGTCTACATACCACTTTTCTGATAATTGGTTTACTGTCGCTTTAAATGTTCCATTCCAATTGTGTGCTCCTGTATCTGTAAGTGTGGCTTTGGCTCTTTGTTTGTGTAATCTTTCTGGTGGTTTGTGCTGCTCTGTCTTCCATATGGTGCAATCTCTTTTCAGGTGACCCACTTTCTTGCATCTGAAACATGCTCTTGTTTCCCTGGTGTGTGGCTTAGTGTCCGCCATTTTAAGTGCTTTCTCTGTGTCACTTTCAGTATTGCACTCTGTAAGCTCCTTTCTGCGTTGATACTCCTCTATGAGCCTGTTCTTCACAAAGTCTAGTGTGATTTCTGCTTCAGGTCTCATTTCTAGTGCGTTTATTAGTGCACTGTATGTATCTGGTAAACTGCAAAGGAGGATGGCTGCTATGTGGTTGCTTTTGATTTCTTCTCCCATTGACCTGAGCTGTATGGTTATCTCTAGTAGTGCACTGATGTGTTCTTGCATTGTCTTGCCTTTATTAAATCTCATTTGATATAATTTTCTTAATAGGAATAGTTTGCTGTTCAAACTTGCTCCTTCATGCACTCTCTGCAAAGCACACCACATGCCTTTAGCTGTACTCTCTTGTCTTATGTGTATAAGCTGTTCATCTTCCACTAGTAAACTTATAGTGGCTCTTGCCTGTCTGTCCTTCTTAATCCACTGCTGATCCTCTCCTTCAGGTCTGTCTGCATTTATAACATCCCATAAATCATCTCTGGTTAATAGCATTTCTACTTTAAACTTCCATGTTTGATAGTTCTCATTAGAAAGCTTGCTAGCAGCTAGTCTGAGATCTGTGTAATTTGCCATAACCCTTCCTTGTATAGATCTCTCTATTCTTCTGTGGTATTAAACTTGTTTTACTCACAGTTTTCTTTCCAAGGTTCTCCTGGGTTGTTTCTTGTGCGTTACACAGTCTGCTGTCTGCGCCTGCTGGGACTTGCAGTGCGACTTGTGATCTGGATGCTGCTTGGGATGCACTCCTGAAAACTTTATCTTTTACAGACTCCAGTCTGGGCCCATAACCTGTTGGTATAGTGCGATGGATCGATACCATAGGTGTGCAGTGGGGAGCCTTAGATAAAGTATTACCTCAGGAGTTACCTTGTATACAGACAGAACGAGACTTGAGATGTATATCTCCTTTATATAGTACTGAAATAGCAGGATCAATACAACAGGTTTCAGTATCATCAGCTTATCTCCTTCTCCCTCAGAGACTCTTCTAGAAAAAACACATGTGAGGTAAAACAAACAAGTACATAACATATGCAACAGACAAACACTACATCTCTGTAACTATACAGCGCCATCTGCTGCCCCTGTACGGTAACTACATGCATATAAACGAAACCATAGTCTGTTGTCCATATTTCAACAGCACCCCCCGTGCGCACTCCCAGGTACCTTACCTAGCCATCTTTTTTCCAACATTATCACTTAGCAGCCAGCCAGTGAAGCAGTGAAGAGTGTCTGTGCCCAGGGCCAGCACAACACACTCAGTAACGTATGCAATGCAGGGAGGCTCCAAGCAGGAGAGACGCTGCCCCCAGTCCGCTAGCCTGCTGCTGTCCACTGTTGCTGCCCACTGTTGTTGCCAGCTGCCACTGTGCCTTTCAAACTGTATGACAGGCAGCGACGCCAGCAGTGGGGCCCCTAGTACGGGTTACTTCACACCTCAGAGCACTCTCAATGAGCCCCACATCTGCTTGACTTATCGCTAGCCACGCAATAGTTGCTGGTTGAGCAGCTTTTACACCGAGTGCATTAAGACCCCCAGGCCCACCCCTGCAGCTGATATCCGTGATATCCTCATAATGGCGGCTAGATGAGTAGTGTATCTGCAGTAGCGGATCTTGCCACGGGCAAGCAGGACTTTTGCCCGAGGCGCGCCTTCCGGAGGGCGCCGGTGCCATCCGAAGGGCGCCGCACAATGGCAAGATCCGCTACTATGCCCCTCGCTGCCGCTGTGTCCCCCACTGGTATCCCCGCAGTGAAGGGAACTAGACGCTACCCGTCTAGTTTCCCTTCGTGGAGAGGACCTTTGCTGTGCGGTGCGTGATGATGTCATCGCGCACCGCACAGCATTGTGGGACTGGCACAGACGCTAGGGGTCATGATTGACCTCTAGTGTCTATGCTGTGCTATGGGAGAGATACTGTGGTCTAATGTGAATATCATATGTGGGAACTGCAACATTGTATCTACTAGCTCAATAGAACATTCATTTAGATCCAACCATTCATTTGGCTACTGAACAGTACATACTGTAGTATTACCCCATCACCACAGAAACATTATATTATCCACTGGCTTTGACTATATCGGGCCCTGTTTTGTAACAAGGTACTTTGATGCGTGAAAGTATCTTATTGCAATACAACTTCAGATTCATTTACATCAGAGTGGTAACTACTGTGTGTTATAATGTGATTAATGGCAGGGTCGGACTGGCCCACAGGGGTATTGGGGAAACCCCCTGTGGGCCCCACTGGCTGCCCCCCCCCTCCCCACCCCCCTAGGGATCAGGTTACAGACAGAGCACTGAGTTATATAAGTTACATTATACTGCACAGGACTATGGTGTGTTAACTACAGTACATTGCTGTTCTTAATCTGGTACATTATTACGCATGAACTAGCTGTATTTACTATATATATTTACCAAGGGACCCAGACCATACACTAATGGTTTGCCAAGCCTCTAAACATGGGCACTTACCATGGCATTTCCCTGGTGGGCCCTTCATGCCCCAGTCTGACACTGATTAAGGGGCACGACTATGTGGTGTAATGTGAATCAGGGGCAACACGTTCGGTGTCATATGAATAAGATTGTGCTACTGTGTAGCGGAATTTGAATTGGGGGTACTATTGGGTGGCCATGCCGTTCCTTTTGAGACAATACACACCTTCTTACAACATGTGCCTTCGCTTAACAGAGTCCAGCAGCCTGCTGGCTTTGTACTTTCTGTATATAGCAGAAGTACTTCAGGGGCAACACACAGCTTCAGTAAAAAGTGGAAGGCTGTTAATCTATCAGTAAAGCTGTCACATTTCTGCTGCTTCCCACTGCTATTAATGCTCCTCTGCACCATCACTTCACCACTAAAAGGACTGACAACCTCTCTCCCGCTTTCATGAATTTGGTAAATGCTGAAACTATTCTGCACATTTCTTACACATTGTTGCAACTTATTGATTTTCAAAGCATTGTAAATGGCTGTTGGGACCGCTTAATACAAAGTAATGATATTTTGCAGTTTGGAATGCATGTTAGCCGGCTGACCACCAATAAGGAAGTTTGTATTGAGCCATCCATGAACATTAAACGTGTTCTACTTTTATTTTTCATATTTTTATTTTATCACTTAAAATTTTACCCTCTTACATATGGCATATGTCCTTTCAATAATAGACAGCTATTGAATTTGTATTATTGTTTATGTATGCATATTATGTATTTAATTATTATTATTTTTTTATTTAATACATTTTTTATATGATTTAGTTTATACATTTACCCATCTGCATGCAATCCTTTTTTTCTTTTTTCTTTTTTTGTTACTGGCCCCCAAACACTCTTTTTTTACAATTGCATGGTCTGTGACACAAATTAGCACTCAGCTGGTCTTCCCCTGCTTCCAGCAATAAATAATACTTATAGCATAACCTTAGTGATCTAAAAGACTCTTTAAAACCACTTAACTGATGATTTTTCCCTTCAAAAGCGTAATCAATTTTTTTTTTACATTTATTTTATTTAAAAAAAAGTTGAAAAAGTATTTTTTAAAAATATTTAAACATTATATTATGCACATCTGCAGAACGGATCTGCTCGTCAATAACGGGGGACAGGGTGGGACGGCGCAGTTGCATGAAATCTGTTAAGTGGTTAAGGTTTCTGGAGCATATGTTGAAAATAGACTATAGAATATTTTATTTACAAAACGAGTACAATGTTTAGTTACAGAAAACGATATAAATAAAAAGTGCTACATAGACAAATGTGTGTTGCAATTTCAAAATAAAAAGGAAAAACTTACACAGAATTACACTCTGCTTATTCTGGACCAAGTAAAACGTCAGGAAATGCAGGTCCAGGCTATTACTGGCCATACACTAGTACGATATTGCGTACGAATGTACGATTTACACGCGTCGTATGATGCATTGTGTGCACATCATACGTGTTTTGGGTATGAATGCGATGTAACGATGCCCCATGGGTCGAATGTCGCTTCGTCAGATCATATGAGCAGCCCATATTATCCATCGTAATCGTATGCACATCGTATCTTGTTTTATGTACATACAATGCATCATATGCGATCAGCATCACTATCGAGTGGCATTTCCTTCCAGGTGATCAGATGCTTTTTGTGAGGCACACAATCGATTGATAGATTGTATGCTTCATCGTATGCAGATAAAACTCCAAATCATGTGCTAAGGGCTCCCGGGGGGTTTGAAGGGAAATCGGATCGGATGCTGGTCGTCCTAATGTATGGCCAGCTTTAAACTTTGAATTGATACACCAAGACTGACACAGAGCAAAATGCTGTCACACCTGTCTCAGCTCCCCCTCCTATAGGGATGTCATGGCCCAGCCCATGGTGACTGGCTTGTCGGTTAATAATCCAGGTTACATGATAGGACAGCCCAAGTAACTTTACCCTAAGTATAAATAACCTTATGTAATTTCACAAATATAATAGCCACATGTCAAATAGCATGTTCACATTAATGTTCATTATTTAAGCTATAAAATGATTGTAATCAAGTCTGCTCTGGAATGTGTGATTGGGTGGAAACCTCATATCTCCCAAATCATAAGTCCAAGGGACTATAAAACCACCCCAGACCAGCATAAAGACTTAGGTTCAGTCACACCATTTGGCTTGATGGCTGTTTTAATACCCGTGCTGTTTCTGGTGCCAGCCTCCAGTACCCCAGTGCTCTATATGCAGACATAAGCAAAGGCCTTATGTTAACCAATCTCATCTACAGGTAATTGCTTTTCCTGCTTATACTACCAGTTGCAAGGTGTGCCGCGGAGCCAGAGCAGCTTCCTGCACCTTCAGAGTGAACTGTTGGCCCGGGCTCTTCTTAGAGGATCAGTCGTGCTCCGGCCGTGACCTATGCCTTGAAAATGCGGCAGTGTGATATCATAGGTCACGGCCGCCGCGTCCCACCACCCAGCTAGCCCACCCGCCTGCATACACATCTTCCACTTCTCACCTGCATACACAGCTTTCCTTGCCCACCCACATCCACACCTGCCCAACCGCCCGCTGCTCAGTATTCGCAGCACTGCACTATGAACAACCCCCGCCACTGAAGGACAGGAGGAGGACAGCTGACCAGTAGGGACTAATATTTGTTATTTTATTTATCCTGTGGGGAACAATAAGATTTCAATAGGATTTATGTGGGGAGAATAAGAATTTATGGATTTATGAGGGGAACAATCTGAATAATTCATGTGGGGAGCAATAGGATTTATGTGCGGAGAAATGTGATTGATTTATGTGTGAGCAACATGATTTGTGTGGGGAGCAATGTGATTGATTTATGTGTGAGCAACATGATTTATGTGGGGAGCAATGTGATTGATTTATGTGTTTAGCAATAGGATTTATGTGGGGAGCAACATGATTTATGTGGGGAGCAATGTGATTGTTGACTAATGTATGTGTGGATTTTTTTTTACTGTGAGGGCCAATGTGTGTGTTTTGTTTTTTCTGTGGAGAACTGATGGTGTGCCTTGGCAATTTTAAAATATTGTTCGGTGTGCCGCGAGTAATAAAAGGTTGAAAATCACTGCACTACAGGATACCGCAATTGATGCATACTAATGAAACTAAACAAACACCCCTTCTCAGGCTACTTGAGTGAGTAAACTCCTATTTATTCACGTGAGCAAATTTAGTAACAATCCCTCGCCCAGCAAAGAGCTGTAAGCATAGTGATAGCTAACACATACGTATGCTCAGCGGTGCAAGTGGGCGGGTACGGGTGGGTGCGGCGCACCCTTAAGAATTTATCCGCCGCCGGGCCGCCGCTACCTCCCTCCGCTGCTGGGTACGCTGTACCCACCGCCGCCGGGCCGCTGCTACCTCCCTCCACTGCTGCTCACCGCGCTGCTGCTTGAGGGGAGGAGAGCGCAGCGTGTGCCTCTTCTGCCCCTCAGTGTCTACCCTCCATTCGGCGCTGGTCCATAAGCCAATTAGAGCTTGCGGACCGGCAGCCAAGGCTTCTGATTGGCTGCCGGACCGCGAGCTTTGATTGGGTCACGGATCGATGCCTAATTGAAGGTAGACACCCGCACCACCGCCGGAGACTGAGGGGCAGGAGTGGCGCACGATGTGCTCTCCTCCCCTCACACACAGGACAGCAACGAGGTAAGCAGCAGGGGAAGGAGGGCACTATGAGGACATGTGTACCTGGCACTGGGGGCATATCTGGCACTGGGGGCATCTCTGTATCTGGCACTGGGGGCATATCTGGCACTGGGGGGGCATTTCTGTATCTGGCACTGGGGGCATCTCTGTATCTGGCACTGGGGGCATATCTGGCACTGGGGGCATCTCTGTATCTGGCACTGTGGGCATCTCTGTATCTGGCACTGTGGGGGCATTTCTGTATCTGGCACTGGGGGGCAATGTATATCTGACACAGTGGGGGCATTTGTGTATCTGGCACTGTGAGGCAATGTATATCTGGCACTCTGGGGGCATTTGTGTATCTGGCACTGTGGGGAAATGTGTATCTGGCACTGTGGGGCAATGTGTATCTGGCATTGTGAGGCAATGTATATCTGGCACTGTGAGGCAATGTATATCTGGCACTGTGAGGCAATGTATATCTGGCACTGTGGGGCAATGTGTATCTGGCACTGTGGGCCAAAGTATATCTGGCACTGTGGGGCAAAGTATATCTGCCACTGTGTGGCTATGTATATCTGGCACTGTGGGGCAATGTATATCTGGCACAGTGGGGCAACGTGTATCTGGCACAGTGGGGTAACGTGTATCTGGCACTATTGGGGTCATATGTGTATCTGCCGCCCCCCAATATGTATACCACGCCCCCATTTTCATTGGTCACGCCCCATGTGGCATTTGGCCACTCCCATTTTTTGGCGCGCGCACACAGTTCCTGTAAGACATTTATTCTACTTGCATCACTGCGTATGCTTCAGTAGGGGCTGGCAGGGAGAAAAGATTCACTGATACAGTAGTCCATAGGCTGCAACAGGCTAAGTCTCCCATATCCTATCAGAAGCGGGTGCCGCTTGGTGGGTTGGGAGAGTCAGGTGTAGTGGAGGAGTGCAGGCAGGAATACTATCTCTCAGAATGGCTGCCAAAACATGGCCACATTCTTGGTTGTATGGTATTGATATCAGCTGGCAGCAGTGGCGGCTCCAGAAGTGGGGCTGCAGGTCAGTTCATAAATTAAATAGGGGAGTCACACCAACTGCCACCAACAGTCATTTCAAACTGACTCACTGGCAGTTGGTGTGGCTCCCCTATTTGAATTTTGAACTGAGCTGCATCCCCACCTCTGGAGCCACCTCTGGTGGCGGCTCAGGTCACGTCATGACATCAGGTCACATATCACATATGCCTGAAAACTACGGTTTTCAGAATATTTTGGTTCTTGGGATCACGGAAAAAGGAGACAACCTGTATAGGTTAACTGCCAGGTCCAAACTCTTAGCAGCCCCAATAGAATCCTATGGTGATACTGCTGTTGGAAGTAGAGGGACCACAGCAGATATATTGTTTACTACTAAATATGACCCTTAAAAACTTCCAGGAGGCTTAACTTATGTTATGCCAGATGTGCTTGGCCCTTCTTCACCAGACTTCATTCTATAGTCACTAATAAGCCTGGTCATGTAATGACTAGAGATGAGCGGGTTCGGTTCCTCGGAATCCGAACCCCCCCGAACTTCAGCCTTTTTACACGGGTCCGAGGCAGACTCGGGTCTTCCCGCCTTGCTCGGCTAACCCGAGCGCGCCCGAACGTCATCATCCCGCTGTCGGATTCTCGCGAGGCTCGTATTCTATCGCGAGACTCGGATTCTATATAAGGAGCCGCGCGTCGCCGCCATTTTCACACGTGCATTGAGATTGATAGGGAGAGGACGTGGCTGGCGTCCTCTCCGTTAGAATAGATAGAGACACTTGAGTTGATTACTTAGTAATTTTGGGGAGCATTAGGAGTACTCAGAGTGCAGAGTTTTGCTGATAGTTAGTTACTAGTGACCACCACCAGTTTTATTTATTATTTAATATAATCCGTTCTCTACCTGAAAAAAAACGATACACAGTCACATACCATATCTGTGCTCAGCCTCAGTGTGCTGCATGATAATATCATCTATGTATATCTGACTGTGCTGAGTGCTCACTGCTCACACAGCTGAATTGTGGGGGAGACTGGGGTGCAGTTATAGCAGGAGTACAGTGCACACTTTTGCTGCCAGTGTGACTGACCAGTGACCACCAGTATATTGTCTGCCTGAAAAAGTTAAACACTCCTGTGGTGTTTTTTTATTTTATTCTATAAACGCATTCTGCTGACAGTGTCCAGCAGGTCCGTCATTCATTATATTATATAAATATTTACCTGCAGTAGTGTTATATTTTTTTTGTTCATCTCTATCATCTTTATCATCTCTATACTAGCAGACGCAGTACGGTAGTCTACGGCTGTGGCTACCTCTGTGTCGTCAGTGCTCGTCCATAATTGTATACCTACCTGTGGTGGGGTTTTTTTTTCTATCTTCTTCATACTAGTAGTTTAGGAGTCTGCTGACAGTGTCCAGCAGGTCCGTCATTATATTATATATACCTGCAGTAGTGATATATATATATATATTTTTTATATCATTATCATCTCTATACTAGCAGACGCAGTACGGTAGTCCACGGCTGTAGCTACCTCTGTGTCGTCAGTGCTCGTCCATAATTGTATACCTACCTGTGGTGGTTTTTTTTTTTCTATCTTCTTCATACTAGTAGTTTAGGAGTCTGCTGACAGTGTCCAGCAGGTCCGTCATTATATTATATATACCTGCAGTAGTGATATATATATATTTTTTATATCATTATCATCTCTATACTAGCAGACGCAGTACGGTAGTCCACGGCTGTGGCTACCTCTGTGTCGTCAGTGCTCGTCCATAATTGTATACCTACCTGTGGTGGGGTTTTTTTTTCTATCTTCTTCATACTAGTAGTTTAGGAGTCTGCTGACAGTGTCCAGCAGGTCCGTCATTATATTATATATACCTGCAGTAGTGATATATATATATTTTTTATATCATTATCATCTCTATACTAGCAGACGCAGTACGGTAGTCCACGGCTGTAGCTACCTCTGTGTCGTCAGTGCTCGTCCATAATTGTATACCTACCTGTGGTGGGTTTTTTTTTTTCTATCTTCTTCATACTAGTAGTTTAGGAGTCTGCTGACAGTGTCCAGCAGGTCCGTCATTATATTATATACCTGCAGTAGTGATATATATATATTTTTTATATCATTATCATCTCTATACTAGCAGACGCAGTACGGTAGTCCACGGCTGTGGCTACCTCTGTGTCGTCAGTGCTCGTCCATAATTGTATACCTACCTGTGGTGGGGTTTTTTTTTCTATCTTCTTCATACTAGTAGTTTAGGAGTCTGCTGACAGTGTCCAGCAGGTCCGTCATTATATTATATATACCTGCAGTAGTGATATATATATATTTTTTACATCATTATCATCTCTATACTAGCAGACGCAGTACGGTAGTCCACGGCTGTGGCTACCTCTGTGTCGTCAGTGCTCGTCCATAATTGTATACCTACCTGTGGTGGGTTTTTTTTTTCTATCTTCTTCATACTAGTAGTTTAGGAGTCTGCTGACAGTGTCCAGCAGGTCCGTCATTATATTATATATACCTGCAGTAGTGATATATATATATTTTTATATAATTATCATCTCTATACTAGCAGACGCAGTACGGTAGTCCACGGCTGTAGCTACCTCTGTGTCGTCAGTGCTCGTCCATAATTGCATACCTACCTGTGGTGGGGTTTTTTTTTCTATCTTCTTCATACTAGTAGTTTAGGAGTCTGCTGACAGTGTCCGGCAGGTCCGTCATTATATTATATATACCTGCAGTAGTGATATATATATATTTTTTATATCATCATCTCTATACTAGCAGACGCAGTACGGTAGTCCACGGCTGTGGCTACCTCTGTGTCGTCAGTGCTCGTCCATAATTGTATACCTACCTGTGGTGGGTTTTTTTTTTCCTATCTTCTTCATACTAGTAGTTTAGGAGTCTGCTGACAGTGTCCAGTAGGTCCGTCATTATATTATATATACCTGCAGTAGTGATATATATATATATATATATATTTTTTATATCATTATCATCTCTATACTAGCAGACGCAGTACGGTAGTCCACGGCTGTAGCTACCTCTGTGTCGTCAGTGCTCGTCTATAATTGTATACCTACCTGTGGTGGGGTTTTTTTTTCTATCTTCTTCATACTAGTAGTTTAGGAGTCTGCTGACAGTGTCCAGCAGGTCCGTCATTATATTATATATACCTGCAGTAGTGATATATATATATATTTTTTATATCATTATCATCTCTATACTAGCAGACGCAGTACGGTAGTCCACGGCTGTAGCTACCTCTGTGTCGTCAGTCACTCGTCATCCATAAGTATACTAGTATCCATCCATCTCCATTGTTTACCTGAGGTGCCTTTTAGTTGTGCCTATTAAAATATGGAGAACAAAAATGTTGAGGTTCCAAAAATAGGGAAAGATCAAGATCCACTTCCACCTCGTGCTGAAGCTGCTGCCACTAGTCATGGCCGAGACGATGAAATTCCATCAACGTCGTCTGCCAAGGCCGATGCCCAATGTCATAGTACAGAGCATGTAAAATCCAAAACACAAAATATCAGTAAAAAAAGGACTCAAAAATCTAAAATAAAATCGTCGGAGGAGAAGCGTAAACTTGCCAATATGCCATTTACCACACAGAGTGGCAAGGAACGGCTGAGGCCCTGGCCTATGTTCATGGCTAGTGGTTCAGCTTCACATGAGGATGGAAGCACTCAGCCTCTCGCTAGAAAAATGAAAAGACTTAAGCTGGCAAAAGCACAGCAAAGAACTGTGCGTTCTTCGAAATCACAAATCCACAAGGAGAGTCCAATTGTGTCGGTTGCGATGCCTGACCTTCCCAACACTGGACGTGAAGAGCATGCGCCTTCCACCATTTGCACGCCCCCTGCAAGTGCTGGAAGGAGCACCCGCAGTCCAGTTCCTGATAGTCAGATTGAAGATGTCAGTGTTGAAGTACACCAGGATGAGGAGGATATGGGTGTTGCTGGCGCTGGGGAGGAAATTGACAAGGAGGATTCTGATGGTGAGGTGGTTTGTTTAAGTCAGGCACCCGGGGAGACACCTGTTGTCCGTGGGAGGAATATGGCCATTGACATGCCTGGTGAAAATACAAAAAAAAAAATCAGCTCTTCGGTGTGGAAGTATTTCAACAGAAATGCGGACAACAGGTGTCAAGCCGTGTGTTGCCTTTGTCAAGCTGTAATAAGTAGGGGTAAGGACGTTAACCACCTCGGAACATCCTCCCTTATACGTCACCTGCAGCGCATTCATCATAAGTCAGTGACAAGTTCAAAAACTTTGGGCGACAGCGGAAGCAGTCCACTGACCAGTAAATCCCTTCCTCTTGTAACCAAGCTCACGCAAACCACCCCACCAACTCCCTCAGTGTCAATTTCCTCCTTCCCCAGGAATGCCAATAGTCCTGCAGGCCATGTCACTGGCAATTCTGACGAGTCCTCTCCTGCCTGGTATTCCTCCGATGCATCCTTGAGTGTAACGCCTACTGCTGCTGGCGCTGCTGTTGTTGCTGCTGGGAGTCGATGGTCATCCCAGAGGGGAAGTCGTAAGACCACTTTTACTACTTCCACCAAGCAATTGACTGTCCAACAGTCCTTTGCGAGGAAGATGAAATATCACAGCAGTCATCCTGCTGCAAAGCGGATAACTGAGGCCTTGGCATCCTGGGCGGTGAGAAACGTGGTTCCGGTATCCATCATTACTGCAGAGCCAACTATAGACTTGATTGAGGTACTGTGTCCCCGGTACCAAATACCATCTAGGTTCCATTTCTCTAGGCAGGCGATACCGAAAATGTACACAGACCTCAGAAAAAGACTCACCAGTGTCCTAAAAAATGCAGTTGTACCCAATGTCCACTTAACCACGGACATGTGGACAAGTGGAGCAGGGCAGACTCAGGACTATATGACTGTGACAGCCCACTGGGTAGATGTATTGACTCCCGCCGCAAGAACAGCAGCGGCGGCACCAGTAGCAGCATCTCGCAAACGCCAACTCTTTCCTAGGCAGGCTACGCTTTGTATCACCGCTTTCCAGAATACGCACACAGCTAAAAACCTCTTACGGCAACTGAGGAAGATCATCGCAGAATGGCTTACCCCAATTGGTGTAACGATTTCTAGAATTCTCTGTGTGTGCGTGCTTGGAAAGATGTCAGCTGAAGCCAGGTGAAAATTAAGTAAAGTTTATTTGTGGAAAAAGTGGTGGTAAAAATAAATATAAACTGGATGCTTGATTACATGGAACAAAACACGATAAATGGAATATTTCAGGTTAAACATAGATGCAAAATAAACATGAAGAAATCCGGGTTTAAATCAAGCAGGGGAAAAATAACATACCAAAAATGAAGTGATCAGGCAGGAATGGAAACAAACTGCAAATAATAGTCCAGAAATGTAGATGTTGAACTGGCAGGGTAAGAAGTCCAGAAGCAAGGCACATGCGTTTTAGCAAACTGCAGGGAAGTCTCCAAGAAGCAAATAAGGCAGAATCTGGACAGGGTTACTGGAGAGAGCCCAGTCTCACTCCATACGGAACTGCAATGATCTGCAACTAAGTGCCTGTGAGCTGGAGTTAAATAGCAGCAGGGTGTTGGGCTCCAGGTGCACACAATCAGGTAATTACCCTGCAGAGGCAGTGTGCAACTGCCATTCAGACCTGAGGCAACAAGTGAGACCCCTAGAGGCAGGAATGAGGTAATGCAAGGCAAAACAAAACACAAATATTCCTAACATTATCCCCCCCTTAAACAGGCGGATTCCAGACGCCTCAAAGTTCACCTTCTCTTCTTTTTTCCTTTTTTCTTTCTGGGTTGCCTAACCCTATTTGAAGGTGTCACAAAGACACTATTAGGCAATACAGGTCCATCAAAAACGAGTCTCGGATCATCCAGAAGCTCACTCTCAGAGTCGGAGCCACCACCCAGCGGTAGAACTGACCTCTTATTTTCCTGGATGGAATCAAGAGCGGATGGTAAACTTGTAGATGTTAAACTTGCCGAGCAATCTGCGTGAACACCTAGAGATACCTGCCCACATCTGAAAAACTGAGGGTGCTCCCCAGACTGCAAAGGCAGGTTCTCAGAGGGGCACACCTTAGTAGATTCATCTAGGAGCGTGAGGACAGTTGGTGGACTGAATCTTTCGGTCACAGCCTTGAGGAAACCGGGCAAATCTTGTAACACTGGATCTCCCTTATCTATAAGACCATTTACCCACTTCAAGGCCCTCCCTCTGAATCTCATACATACGTTAGCAATGATATCAATAGGGGATAAGTCATCAAAACTCAGATAATATCTGAAGAGAGCTAAACAGTGAGAGATATTTCCATAAAAGTAAGGCAGATCCTCGGGCAAATCTTGGATCTCGGGCATGGCAGGCACCTCTATCTGGTGTTGGACAGGCGGAACCCCCTCCTGGGGCTGGACAGGCAGAACCCCCTCCTGGGGCTGGGCAGGCGGAACCCCCTCCTGGGGCTGGGCAGGCGGAACCCCCTCCTGGGGCTGGGCAGGCGGAACCCCCTCCTGGGGCTGGGCAGGCGGAACCCCCTCCTGGGGCTGGGCAGGCAGAACCCCCTCCTGGGGCTGGACAGGCAGAACCCCCTCCTGGGGCTGGACAGGCCTTGGCCGGACCTCTGGCAAGGTGGACACCTCTCAGACCTCTGGCAAGGCGGGCACCTCTCGGACCTCTGGCAAGGCGTGGACCTCTGGCAAGGCGGGCACCTCTCGGACCTCTGGCAAGGCGAGCACCTCTCGGACCTCTGGCAAGGCGTGGACCTCTGGCAAGGCGGGCACCTCTCGGACCTCTGGCAAGGCGGGCACCTCTCGGACCTCTGGCAAGGCGGGCACCTCTCGGACCTCTGGCAAGGTGGGCACCTCTCGGACCTCTGGCAAGGCGGGCACCTCTCGGACCTCTGGCGAAGCGGGCACCTCTCGGACCTCTGGCGAAGCGGGCACCTCTCGGACCTCTGGCGAAGCGGGCACCTCTCGGACCTCTGGCGAAGCGGGCACCTCTCGGACCTCTGGCGAAGCGGGCACCTCTCGGACCTCTGGCGAAGCGGGCACCTCTCGGACCTCATGCCGTGAGGCAAGGGCAACGGGGACCTCATGCCGTGAGGCAAGGGCAACGGGGACCTCATGCCGTGAGGCAAGGGCAACGGGGACCTCATGCCGTGAGGCAAGGGCAGCAGGGACCTCATGCCGTGAGGCAAGGGCAGCAGGGACCTCATGCCGTGAGGCAAGGGCAGCAGGGACCTCATGCCGTGAGGCAAGGGCAGCAGGGACCTCATGCCGTGAGGCAAGGGCAGCAGGGACCTCATGCCCGAAGGCAAGGGCAGCAGGGACCTCATGCCCAAAGGCAAGGGCAGCAGGGCCGGACACCCCTCCTGGGGTCGCAGGGCCGGACACCCCTCCTGGGGTCGCAGGGCCGGACACCCCTCCTGGGGTCGCAGGGCCAGACACCCCTCCTGGGGTCGCAGGGCCGGACACCCCTCCTGGGGTCGCTTGGCCGGACACCCCTCCTTTCGAAATTTGAGCACCACAGTGGCATAACTGAGCAGAATTTGGCACTATGGCAGAATGAGGAAAGCTCTTTTTATGTTTGCGAGCAGGACATAACTGAATAAAATGTCCCGACCTGCCGCAATAAAAACAGAGCTTCTTATCCCTTCTATGTCTCCTTTCTTCCTCAGAGAGACTGGGTCGTGGAAAACTCCAAAACTTGCCTTTGCTTACGCTAGAAAAACAGCAGCCAGAATTGAGAGTACCAGACTGATCTTTTCCCCTTTTTTCCTGCGTCTCCTTAAAGGGAGCAGGTAACCTTACTGAATCTTCAGGCAGAGCAGACAGTATCTCTGAAGATAGGATTTGAATACCCTCCAGTTTCTCTCTGAAATCCACCAGCAATGCAGAACTCAAAAACGGCAAAAACTTGAGAGGCAGGGAACCTTTCTGAAGTGAAGCCATTTTATGAGATTCAGCTGAATCAAAACAAAACTCCTGCACACGTTTATTTTGGCAGATCATTCTGTAACGATTTCTAGAGTTCTCTGTGTGTGCGTGCTTGGAAAGATGTCAGCTGAAGCCAGGTGAAAATTAAGTAAAGTTTATTTGTGGAAAAAGTGGTGGTAAAAATAAATATAAACTGGATGCTTGATTACATGGAACAAAACACGATAAATGGAATATTTCAGGTTAAACATAGATGCAAAATAAACATGAAGAAATCCGGGTTTAAATCAAGCAGGGGAAAAATAACATACCAAAAATGAAGTGATCAGGCAGGAATGGAAACAAACTGCAAATAATAGTCCAGAAATGTAGATGTTGAACTGGCAGGGTAAGAAGTCCAGAAGCAAGGCACATGCGTTTTAGCAAACTGCAGGGAAGTCTCCAAGAAGCAAATAAGGCAGAATCTGGACAGGGTTACTGGAGAGAGCCCAGTCTCACTCCATACGGAACCGCAATGATCTGCAACTAAGTGCCTGTGAGCTGGAGTTAAATAGCAGCAGGGTGTTGGGCTCCAGGTGCACACAATCAGGTAATTACCCTGCAGAGGCAGTGTGCAACTGCCATTCAGACCTGAGGCAACAAGTGAGACCCCTAGAGGCAGGAATGAGGTAATGCAAGGCAAAACAAAACACAAATATTCCTAACAATTGGACTCTCCTGTGGATTTGTGGCATCGGACAACGCCAGCAATATTGTGTGTGCATTAAATATGGGCAAATTCCAGCACGTCCCATGTTTTGCACATACCTTGAATTTGGTGGTGCAGAATTATTTAAAAAACGAGAGGGGCGTGCAAGAGATGCTGTCGGTGGCCAGAAGAATTGCGGGACACTTTCGGCGTACAGGCACCACGTACAGAAGACTGGAGCAACACCAAAAACGCCTGAACCTGCCCTGCCATCATCTGAAGCAAGAAGTGGTAACGAGGTGGAATTCAACCTTCTATATGCTTCAGAGGTTGGAGGAGCAGCAAAAGGCCATTCAAGCCTATACAACTGACCACGATATAGGAGGTGGAATGCACCTGTCTCAAGCGCAGTGGAGAATGATTTCAACGTTGTGCAAGGTTCTGCAACCTTTTGAACTTGCCACACGTGAAGTCAGTTCAGACACTGCCAGCCTGAGTCAGGTCATTCCCCTCATCAGGCTTTTGCAGAAGAAGCTGGAGACATTGAAGGAGGAGCTAACACTGAGCGATTCCGCTAGGCATGTGGGACTTGTGGATGGAGCCCTTAATTCGCTTAACAAGGATTCACGGGTGGTCAATCTGTTGAAATCAGAGCACTACATTTTGGCCACCGTGCTCGATCCTAGATTTAAAACCTACGTTGTATCTCTCTTTCCGGCAGACACAAGTCTGCAGGGGTTCAAAGAACTGCCGGTGAGAAAATTGTCAAGTCAAGCGGAACGCGACCTGTCAACATCTCCTCCTTCACATTCTCCCGCAACTGGGGGTGCGAGGAAAAGGCTCAGAATTCCGAGCCCACCCGCTGGCGGTGATGCAGGGCAGTCTGGAGCGACTGCTGATGCTGACATCTGGTCCGGACTGAAGGACCTGACAACGATTACGGACATGTCGTCTACTGTCACTGCATATGATTCTCTCACCATTGAAAGAATGGTGGAGGATTATATGAGTGACCGCATCCAAGTAGGCACGTCAGACAGTCCGTACGTATACTGGCAGGAAAAAGAGGCAATTTGGAGGCCCTTGCACAAACTGGCTTTATTCTACCTAAGTTGCCCTCCCACAAGTGTGTACTCCGAAAGAGTGTTTAGTGCCGCCGCTCACCTTGTCAGCAATCGGCATACGAGGTTACTTCCAGAAAATGTGGAGAAGATGATGTTCATTAAAATGAATTATAATCAATTCCTCCATGGAGACATTCACCAGCAGCAATTGCCTCCACAAACTACACAGGGAGCTGTGATGGTGGATTCCAGTGGGGACGAATTGATAATCTGTGAGGAGGGGGATGTACACGGTGATGAATCGGAGGATGATGATGAGGTGGACATCTTGCCTCTGTAGAGCCAGTTTGTGCAAGGAGAGATTAATTGCTTCTTTTTTGGTGGGGGTCCAAACCAACCCGTCATTTCAGTCACAGTCGTGTGGCAGACCCTGTCACTGAAATGATGGGTTGGTTAAAGTGTGCATGTCCTGTTTATACAACATAAGGGTGGGTGGGAGGGCCCAAGGACAATTCCATCTTGCACCTCTTTTTACTTTCATTTTTCTTTGCGTCATGTGCTGTTTGGGGAGTGTTTTTTGGAAGGGCCATCCTGCGTGACACTGCAGTGCCACTCCTAGATGGGCCAGGTGTTTGTGTCGGCCACTAGGGTCGCTGAGCTTAGTCACACAGCTACCTCATTGCGCCTCTTTTTTTCTTTGCGTCATGTGCTGTTTGGGGAGTGTTTTTTGGAAGGGCCATCCTGCGTGACACTGCAGTGCCACTCCTAGATGGGCCAGGTGTTTGTGTCGGCCACTTGGGTCGCTGAGCTTAGTCATCCAGCGACCTCGGTGCAAATTTTAGGACTAAAAATAATATTGTGAGGTGTGAGGTGTTCAGAATAGACTGAAAATGAGTGGAAATTATGGTTATTGAGGTTAATAATACTTTGGGATCAAAATGACCCCCAAATTCTATGATTTAAGCTGTTTTTTAGGGTTTTTTGAAAAAAACACCCGAATCCAAAACACACCCGAATCCGACAAAAAAAATTCGGTGAGGTTTTGCCAAAACGCGTTCGAACCCAAAACACGGCCACGGAACCGAACCCAAAACCAAAACACAAAACCCGAAAAATTTCCGGTGCACATCTCTAGTAATGACAAGACACATGGGTGTAAATAGTCATTTGTGGGCCCCATAATAACAACATATGTAAGGGCCCCACTTACAACCCAATGGAAAAAAATCACATACAGTAGAAACATAGGACAGACAAGGAAAACTATGTGGTTCCCATAGCAGCTGCACCTGCTGCACTGATGGTAGTTACACCCTTGGCAAGGCAAATTCTTTATCCAGACAATATGAAAGTTCAAGACAATTATCAAAGAAATGAGCCATTCCGCAAACTACTAGATGCATGGCAGCACATATGAAACCATCTTTATGTAAGGTCATCTTTATGGGTGTGGTTTAATAGAGCTACAGTAAAAATATAGACAGTCAATAGGTCACCCCCAAATGGCTGACTTGCAAAAGATTGACAGGATCAAAAGGTCGACATGGAAAAGGTAGTCAGCAGAAAAGGTCAACAGGGTCAAAAGGTCGACATGAAAAAAAGGTCGACACAAATTTTTATTTGTTTTTTGTGTGTGTCAATTTGTATGTTTTATCATATCTGAGCCAAATTAGTGGAAACATGTACCCTCGCAAGCTCAGTTCACTTGCCATTCTTTGGGTAAGGGTACTATTCCCAATCGAGTCCATGTGGATAGCAAATAATGAAAACTTAAAAAAAAAAAAACCTTTTGTCAACTATTATCATTTCGACCTTTTGAACCTGTCTACATTTTACCTGTGAAGCTTTTGACCCTGTCAACCTTTTGTCCCTGCTGACTTTTTGCATGTCGACCAATTGGGGTCAACCTACTGACTGTCTATCTTTTTACTGTAGATCTATCAACCAGATACCCATCTTTATACAGTAAAGTTACAATATCATGAATTGTAAACACAGCTAGATGGCTGCATAACTAGACTCAAGGGCTGTATTCAAATGATATACAGTATCACGCCCAATCTCCTGTCTAAAATGATCCCCGTTATTGCGCATATCACGTCCATAGTAATCAGGTTAACTACGTAAAGGGTTGGGTGCCTCACTACCCCAAGGGGGTAGCGAGCTGAAATTTTTATACCACAGACCGAAGAGGGCAGAAAGATATGAATACCAGAGTTGTTTGTTCCCATTCTTGAATAAAGACAGAAGGGGTTGCATCAGTATTATGACTCAATTGTTTGATGGCGCCCGATGGAGCAATTCAAAGTGCCACGGGAGGACACATTTGTTCTTGCCATATCCTGAGGTGGCAATCAAAAATGTGTCAAAAGCGTATTGTTTGAGCGCCCAAACGACACTTTTCATTGCGTGTCTATAACTTCAGTCGGGTTTACTTGGCTAGACCAAGTCTATTCGGGAGTGATGAACAATTGAATTGATGAGTGCCTGGAACAATTGAATTGCTTCGTCTGGCACCCATTAATCATCATGGCTGTTAAAACAATTGAATAGCTCCCTAAGGGAAGACATTCACTTTGCCGGCTGTCGGGATCCCGGCTGTAAGGATACCGATGCTGGAATCCCGACACCTGGTGAAATCACCTGGTGGTCCACGCCACCACCCGAGGGGGAATATAACCCTGTGGCACCCGAAGCATAGCGAGCGCAGCAAGCCCGCAAGGGGACACACTGTGTTTACCGCTAGTATCCCGGCATCGGTCTCCTGACCACCTGGATCCCGACAGCCAGGGTTCCATACTGAATCACCCCTAAGATAGGCCAACCTGTGACTCTCCATCTGTTTTGTGAAACAAGTCCCAACATGCCTTGCCACAGTTTTACTATTATTGACTGCTAAAACTGTGGCATAACATGCACGTTGGCTAGGCCTAATCTAGGGAGAATCAAGATTTTGGATGTTGTATCCAGATATTTTTGGTAGCCACAAATTTCTAAACATATGTTGCAGTATGTTTCTGCTTTATTCACACATTTTATTAGATTTATTCAAACATTGCCAATCCCTTAATACCCTTGGAAAGAGATGTCCATGGATTTTATTACAGATCTGAAAACTCTCAACAGACCATCGATGGTTGCTAAACCTTTAAGGGTCAATGGCCAACCCAACCTGCAGGAAACTGAATCATCCTCCAAGTGTATTGAACCTTTCATTTTAAACCTGATCTCACTTCCTGTCTTCCAAGAGTACAGAAGTTCTAGCATTAACCCTGGCTGTGCTTGATAACCCCAAGTGTCTAGAATGTCCAATATTTTTTCTAGTTCAGGTACTATCACTATGGTACAGAACTAACACCTCTGATCTCAGCCTCTGAAACTGGCTCCCAACCATTGGATTCATTTAGGAATAAGAGAACAGCACAAACCAGTGGTAAGATCTTTTACACTCAGCAACAACCTCAAAACATATAAACTGTCATAATCTTAAAACTACACTTTGTATGGCTAAGATTACTATTACTATCAGTTGGTTTCATTTAAAGTTGTTCTAATTGTAAAGCGCAACGGAATATGCTGCGCTATATAAGAAACTGTTAATAAATAAATAATAAAGTCATATTTATGAATTGGCATTTACTTGTCAGTTCTCTGTGTGATACAGGTTGAGTATCCCTTATCCAAAATGCTTGGGACCAGAGGTATTTTGGATATCGGATTTTTCCGTATTTTGGAATAATTGCATACCATAATGAGATATCATAGTGATGGGACCTAAATCTAAGCACATAATGCATTTATGTTTCATATACACCTTATACACACAGCCTGAAGCCAATATTTTTTATAACTTTGTACATTAAACAAAGTGTGTCTACATTCACACAATTCATGTATGTTTCATATACACCTTATACACACAGCCTGAAGGTCATTTAATACAATATTTTTAATAACTTTGTGTATTAAACAAAGTTTGTGTACATTGAGTCATCAAAAAACAAAAGTTTCACTACCTCACTCTCACTCAAAAAAGTCTGTATTTCGGAATATTCCGTATTTCGGAATATTTGGATATGGGATACTCAACCTGTATATGAATTAGCTTCATCACCAATTTGAATACAGCTCCCCACAGGACCCAGTGGCACAAATAGCTTCCTTTCCCCTTGATGTCTGCCACAGACGCAAGATAGCTGCTATAATATTGACAGTTATTATGTCCACATCCACAGAGTATTGACATGTTTATAATATCGACATCACTGGAACCACTGGATCAGATGACACGGCCAGGCCAGGCCAAGAAGACATCATTGCGCTGCCAGAGCTGAATGGAGGTAGGTGATTGCCGCATCGCCAGGAGCAGTGGCATATCTATATTGGGTGCAGTGTGTGCGGTGCACACGGGCCCCTGGGTCCAGAGGGGGCCCACACCGCACCCATTTCTTCTATACATACCTTTCCGGCGTCCATCGGTGACTGCGTGTGGGCCCCCTCCTCTCCCGTTGCTGGCCGCTGCTAGCGCACTGAGCACTAGAGACTCTGGCACAGTGCCACAGTCTACAGCACATGCGCAGGACTCCAAAAACATGGTGCGGCGGCCATTTTTTAGAGTCCTGCGCATGCGCTGTAGACTGTGGCACTGTGCCGAGCACGTTAACAGTTAAGTTACAGGGCAGTTAAGTTACAGGGCACTTAGGGGATTTATTACATTGGAGAGAGAGGGTAGGAAATGAAATGTAAAGGGAAGGATTTTGTGATCTAGTACAGGTTGAGTATCCCACATCCAAATATTCCGAAATACGGAATATTTCAAAATACGGACTTTTTTGAGTGAGAGTGAGATAGTGAAACTTTTGTTTTTTGATGGCTTAATGTACACAAACTTTGTTTAATACACATAGTTATTAAAAATATTGTATTAAATGACCTTCAGGCTGTGTATAAAGTGTATATGAAACATAAATTAATTGTGTGAATGCAGACACACTTTGTTTAATGCGCAAAGTTATAAAAAATATTGGCTAAAATTACCTTCAGGCTGTGTGTATAAGGTGTATATAAAACATAAATGCATTCTGTGCTTAGACTTAGGTTCCATCTCCATAATATCTCATTATTTTATGCAATTATTCCAAAATACGGAAAAATCCGATATCCAAAATACCTCTGGTCCCAAGCATTTTGGATAAGGGCTACTCAACCTGTACCACTGGACATATGGGCTATATGTCCCCTGCAGTAAATGATGTGTACGACATTACAAGGGAGAATGATTGGGGCTTGAGACGGGCCATTGCTTATTGAGTGCCGAGCCTTCTCCATCATTACACCCATTCAATAATTAAGCATTTGGAAACTTTTCTCTAGAAATCCTGGGTTTGTCTCTGGTTCTGGACAGCTTCCTTGTGCAGTGCCCAGTAGTACTGTGCCAGTTAAGGGGAGGTGGATTCACCACAACTCAGGTGGTGCTGGATACATACAACGTGTTACTAGAGTTGATTGTCTACAGTGCTTTATTGGCCACCCATCTTATTATATATTTAGTTAATAAAGCTGTGACCATGTACCATATGGCAGCATTTTATTTCAGTTTAGTTGGTTGAGAGATTGCGGGGGATGTTGTACTATGCCTATCAAAGACCTCAATTACCATAAGTTACTTTTTTATAACACTATGCAGACAAAGGAGTTAATTACCATTTGAGCTTCTTCTTATTCTTTATCATATTATTATTATTATTATTATTATTGTGTGGCGCCACAAGGGGTCTGAAGGTTGTACATTGTACATAAACAGAAACAGTGGGGCAGATGTATTAACCTGGAGAAGGCATAAGGAAGTGATAAACCAGTGATAAGTGCAAGGTGATAAACACACCAGCCAAGCAGCTCCAATATGTAAATGAACAGTTAGGAACTGATTGGCTGGTGCCTTTATCACCTTGCATTTATCAGTTTTATCTCTTCCTTATGCCGCCTCCAGGCTTAATACATCTGCCCCAGTATGAACAAAACAATAAAACAATAACTTACAGTACAAAACATAACAGAACATGGACATGGTTTATAAACATTTCTGCATCAGCAGCCATACGACCCAAATAAGCAGCGGAACGGCTAATCCCAACGGTTTGGTGCTGTTGTTGGCAGTGTGGTAGAGATGATGGTATAAGTGAGGGAAGGAAAAACATGAGGGCAGAGGGCCCTGCTCGTTAGAACTTGCAACCTAAATACCACCTGCAGCAATGCTGGTAAAGTATAAAAACAAATAATCAGAATCTTACATGCTGCCATTAATACTGTATTTGTAGATGTATTTAGTTTCATAGAAATTGTCCTATAATTGATTGAACATTTTTTTTTTTCTAATAGAGTCTTATTTTCTTCCATTCATTGCTTTGAAATCTTGTAATTTTATTTCCACACAAATCAGCAAGTGCTGCACTTTCAACCTCCTCTGAATCAATAGAATTCAATTTACACCAAAGCTGACCTTAACAACGACATTATCTTTCTTATTACGCTATGTAGTAATTATGCACTGAGAAACTTACTGAGATTCCAGAAGGCAATAAATGTGCCTATTTTAGTTCTATTGCCATTGGCCTATTTAGCTAAACTGGGAAAAATATCACAAGGTAGAAACTGAACGTAAAATTCTACCATTATCAGGGAGCTGATCTGTAACATTTGAGAAATACATTACAGTTTAAAGTGTGCATTCGCTTCGGAGGGTGCTTATTATTCAGTGGTTTCTTTTACATTCATTGTACTACGAGTAAATCTAGCAAAGGCAACAACAGTACTCATATGTAGTGTGGGGTCTGCTGCATACTGTGGGAGAGTTTTCTATGGGTGTAGTATGGTATGCCGGCGGCCGGGCTCCCGGCGACCAGCATACCGGCGCCGGGATCCCGACTAAGAATGCCAAATTGATTTCTCACAAATATTTAAAATGCCCGCTCTAATATATATTGCAGACGCCAGGCGCATCTTATTACCATATACAATAAAAGTGTGCTGTACATCGCAAAACACTGTATCCCATAAGAGAAAACAATACACCCACACATTATCTGAGTTCCAAAGTTCATTGATGTATATATTTGTTATTAAAAAGGATATGGATTCAATATATATTACAAAGTACAGTATACCTATAGTTACATGGCTACACTCACACAGTAAGCAGTTAAAACATACAATTACATACAGTTACATGCCAGCGATACAATTACCATTCCCTCCAATGCATCTTATGTCCCTCTCTCTCTGTAAATAAATACAGGAACTCCATCTTCCTCTGAGACCAAAACAGGAACTGAGCTGGCAATAACTCCATCATCGTCTCAGACCTTACAGCAACTCTGAGACCAAAACAGGAACTACCTTCCTGTGTGATCAGCTATGTGTTATCTAGTTTCTGGGGGAGGGATTCACGATGAGTCACCAGTTCCTTTGTATATGCTGAACAGGTTCAGCCTTGGGGACGTCCAAAGGGCTGGCCTGAGTTTCCTGTTCATTACCTGTTTGGAATATCTATTGTTCTAATAAAAGTGATTTTAGCTTTTATACATTTAATCATAATTCCGTGTTGCAATGTCCTACAACTTAATAACAAGTATCAAATGAATCTACACATTAATCTGGTTGTTTTAATAATAAACATGACTGGTCTATCTTGTTTCGTTCAAATAATACACATACATGACACCACTCCATCATATACAATTCTAAATCATCATGATGTCTGGCGCTTGATACCACCACAATTATGTACTGCATGAAATAAGTGTCGAATCCATCTCTGTGGCATGTCCGTGTAAATGCGTGTGTTACCATATATTGTTGTGCTCGCTGCGCGTATTTGCAAGTATAGCGACTTATATGTGTGTAGTTTGTATGTTCTCTGTATGTAATTTTTTTACTTCGACAGTCCACCCTTTGGCAGTAAACTATAACTGCCATCAATTATTAACATAAGAAAAAATATTTCATACCATAATCGGTGACCTAGACACAAGTATATATGCATTTCGCAAATCAGACACTTGACTATATTTGGGGAAGACAGGGAGGAGGACGAGACATCCTCTATATGCACTCAGCGGTCACGGGACCACTGGTTGGGTGTGGGACAACATTCAACCTATAGAGTATGCTGGGACAGTGCTTTGGCCTATAATGTCTGATTTGCAACGAACATTTCACACATACATGTACCTACGTCCGTGTACACTGATGTTTGGATTCGATTGAGGTTCTGCTGGGTAGATGAAGAAGACACAAACAAATCGTGAAAGTGACATATAAATTTTCATGATCTATATATTCCTATCATTTTCTGAACATTGTTTCCATTTCTGGAACGTATGCTAGGTTTGTTTAATCATTGAACAAGGGTTATAAGTAGTGTCCTTCCTAAATAACATAAACCTTCGGAGTTCGGGGAGAGCCACTCATAAACGTTTCTTCCACATATATTAATGAGCTCTTTATCTGCAATGTGTGAATAGCCATTGTCTGACTGTTCCTGATTACCTCTGAACTCCATAACTACTAGAACTTTGATTTTTCTCTGACTTTAACAAACTGATCGGCTAATCCTGGGATCCTGTAAGGAAAGCACTCCTTCCTACAGAACCAGTACCAGTCCCACACTTGACTCCTCATAAAAAAACCCTCACAAAAATGGAATATCCTGAAAGAAAATGTTTGTCAGCGGGAAAGAGAGAAAAGAGAAATAGAACAAAACAACTCTTGTTCATAACAAATCAATTACAATGACTGGTCTTTCTGCAGTCCTTTAGTACGCTCAGGTAGTGTTCAACAGTGCCGCCTCTCAGTCTTCACGGAACAGAGTCTCTGGTGATACAAGGTTCTCTTTGCCTTGCTCATTGGACACACAGTTCACTTTGCTCTCCACCTTGCTCTTTGAACACACAGTTCACTTTGTACTCACAAACTTGACGAATGTGAGCAATAAACTACTTTGTCATGATTTCTCTCCGGGTCAGCGACCTTCTTGCAGTGGGATGAGTGGACCCAAATCTCTCTTTCGGCGACCTTTAGTGCTGTCAACAAATCTTGGTATGGTCCTTCCCACCTGTCAATTAGGCAACCTGAGCGTAAGAACAATCACACAGTCTCTTGGTTCACAATCAAGACAGTTAGCATTTGGCATACCAGCAGTCAACAGTTTCAAGTTCTTTTATCAAGTTCTCAAATGCTGGCTCATCTCAATAAAGTACTGTACTGTCACCTCATTGGTGTATTTCTGATCATTGTGCGGATCAATCATGACATGAGGTTGTCTTCCAAAAACAACCCAAAAAGACACAAATACCAAAACAAAAACAAATTTCGAAGAGGGTGATTCGTCGAGTGAAGACCTGGGAGTGGTTCCGAAGCTACATAATACTAGTGGCAGTATCTATGATCACAATAGTACAATTTCAAGCTTTGCACCTACTTCTAGGGGTACCATTATCTACACACAAATTTCTGCACAATTTTTCTTTGCGGTAAACACAGCAGCATCCGTGGCGGCAGGAAATGCCTCTACCCAGTTTGAGAAAACATCTGTGCACACCAATACATAACAATAATTCCTAAAGGGTGTTAACTGTATGAAGTCGATTTGTATTTCCTGAAAAGATCCGTCTGCAGGAGGGATATGGGATGGCTCTGTTGGTATTGCTTTACCAATATTCTTCCTCAAGCAAGTAAGACAGGTCATTGCTCTCTTTACCTGCATGAGAATAGAATCCTGGCGCACACCAGTAGACTCTCATCCGCCTGCACCTACCCTCTTTGCCTAGATGAGTCAGACCGTGTGCCACCACACCTAGACTTGGAAGGTATGCTCTGGGGGCTACTGGCTTACAGTGTCCACCTGCCCACAGTCCTGAGGACTCCTGGCCATACCCCCTTTGTCCTCCAGACTGCCTCTTCCTGCAGGGAACACAAATTTTTGTATCTTAATTTAACTATCGTGTGTTTGCAATGTAGAGTACCATGAGCATAACTCAAAAAAGAAAAAGAAAAAAAGAAACATCTCTAGAGAAGAGAAAGAAGCAGAAAATGAAAAAGAAAATGTCAGGTTTGCCATTCACCAACAGGCATATCAGTGTCTATACAAAGTTTCCCTTCAGCAGTATTCCCATTCTCCACCCTTTGTGCATGACAAGGCACACTGCAGTAATACTGGTGTCATCGTGCTGTTGAGATATACTGGGTTTGGGCAGAACTCTGAAGGACCTAGGCATGTGGAGTTTGAACTGTACTTGGGTCCATGTATTGTACCACCCTGTGTGAACGCAAAAGATGAAGAGGAAACTGTAGAGAAACAGAATAGAGGTTGGTGACAGATGAGTTTGTAGAGGTGGAGAAGATTTTATAAAAATTTGACAACTGGATTGGGCACTATGGGGAAGTGATTCTCTACTTGGTCTATACCCCTAAAAAAAAAAATCTGTGTGTCTTATCTCTACTGGGACTATACCAGCCATCAATCCAGTGTCCTGTCCATCCTAAGTTCATAGTGAACCCGGTATCTGTGAGATAATTTCCTCTACCTGTGATGGACATGCATCTAGAACAGTAGCATGCGACATTAGTCTTCAAGTTTTGTCAAAGGGTAATGTTGCATTTATTTTGTTCTTCCCATTAGCTGAATCTGTGTTTTCTATATGGCTTATGATTCCTTACTATATGTCCCGTCTATGGGGTATATGCAATTGCGGTCGAATTCCCGAAATTGACGAATTTTGGGATTTTTTCGCCAAAAAAAAAAAATCGTCAATGCAATTCAGTGCTTTCCGTCAAAAAAACGGACTTTCAAAATTCGACTTTTTGAGATTCGACTTTTGTCAAATTCGACTTTTCTGCAATGATACAAGTGCTGCAATTCGACCAAAGTGTATTCAATTCAAGTTTGGAAATTCGACAACAGTGCTTTTAGACAGTAAATTCGTCATTTTCAATCCGCCACACTTTGGAGGGTGAAACCAATAAAAAAAATTTAAAACATGTTTTTTTGGTTGTTGTTTTTTTTGGGAATAGCATATCTATTTATATTAGAAGGGATTAGGTACTTGGTTTGTCTTTTTTGGTTGCACAAGTATTATTTATATATTTTTTAAAAGATTTTTTTTTTTTAATAGCTGGAACGGTAAAATCAAGGAAAAAAATGGCGTGGGGTCCCCCCTCCAAAGCATAACCAGCCTCGGGCTCTTCGAGCTGGTCCTGGTTCTAAAAATGCGGGGGAAAATTTGACAGGGGATCCCCCGTATTTTTAAAACCAGCACCGGGCTCTGCGCCTGGTGCTGGTGCAAAAAATACTGGGGACAAAAAGAGTAGGGGTCCCCCGTATTTTTTACACCATCATCGGGCTCCACTAGCTGGACAGATAATGCCACAGCCGGGGGTCACTTTTATACACACATAAACGGGCCCGCTGGTACCTGTAGTAGTACTACTGGAAAAAAAAATACCCAAATAAAAACAGGACACACACACACACCGTGACAAGTACAACTTTATTACATACTGCCGACACACACATACTTACCTATGTTGACATGCCGACTGCCACAGTCTCCGACGATCCGAGGGTACCTGTTAAAAAATTATACTCACCTTCCAGCGTCCAGAGATAAATCCACGTCCAGAGTATAATCCAGGTACTTGGCAAAATAACAAAACGCAAAAACCCGTGCCAGCGGACTGAAAAGGGTCCCATGTTGACACATGAGACCCCTTTCCCCGAATGCAGAGACCTCTACGTGACAGCTGTCCCTGAAAGGTCTCTTCAGCCAATCAGCGAGTGCAACGTCCTTGCACTCTGCTGATTGGCTCTGCGCGTCTGAGCTCAGACAGCGCATCGCAAAGCCTCTCCATTATATTCAATGGTGGGAACCTTGCGGTTAGCGGTGGGGTCACCCGCCGGTCAGCGGCTGACCGCGGGTAACCACCCCGCTGACGGCAAAGTTCCCACCATTGAAATAATGGAGAGAGCTGTGCGATGCGCTGTCACAGCACAGACAGCGCACAGCCAATCAGGTGAGCGCCACGTAGTAGCGCTTCCTGATTGGCTGAAGGGACCTCAGTGACAGGAGTCACGTGGGGTCCCGGCACATTCGGGGAAAGGGGTCTCATGTGTCAATATGGGACCCCTTTCAGTCCGGCATGGTCAGGTATGCGGTTTGTTTTTTTAACAAGTACGTGGATTATACTCTGGACGTGGATTTATCTCTGGACGCTGGAAGGTGAGTATAATTTTTTAACAGGTACCCTCGGATCGTCGGAGACTGTGGCAGTCGGCGTGTCAACATAGGTAAGTATGTGTGTGTCGGCAGTGTGTAATAAAGTTGTACTTGTCACGGTGTGTGTGTCCTGTTTTTATTTGGGGTTTTTTTTTTCCAGTAGTACTACAGGTACCAGCGGGCCCGTTTTTCTCCCGCATGCTGGTACTTGTGGTTCTCCAAGTACCAGCTTGCGGGGGAGGCTTGCTGGGACTTGTAGTACTACTGGAAAAAACAATATTCTGTCATTTTACTCAAGGCTATCAGCCTCCCATCCGCAGCCTTTGGATGGGGGGGACAGCCTCGGGCTTCACCCCTGGCCCTTGGGTGGCTGGGGGGGACCCCTTGATTGAACGGGTCCCCACTCCCCCAGGGTACCCCGGCCAGAGGTGACTAGTTGGATATTTAATGCCACGGCCGCAGGGCGCTGTATAAAAGTGACCCCCGGCTGTGGCATTATCTGTCCAGCTAGTGGAGCCCGATGCTGGTGTATAAAATACGGGGGGACCCCTACTCTTTTTGCCCCCTGTATTTTTTGCACCAGCATCAGGCGCAGAGCCCGGTGCTGGTTTTAAAAATACGGGGGATCCCATGTCAATTTTGTCCCCGCATTTTTAGAACCAGGACCAGCTCGAAGAGCCCAAGGCTGGTTATGCTTTGGAGGGGGGACCCCACGCCATTTTTTTCCGGGTTTTTCCCGTTTTTTTAATTCATGGCAAAATCCGGCAAATCGGCCGTTTTTCGCCCGCGGGAATGTCGAATCCGTTTTTCATTGAATATGGTGAATTCCGGCAGCCACCTGCCGGAATTCACCTGTCGAATTGTGTCGAATTAAAAAACGGCGATAATTTGCCGCGATACGCCGTGAATTGCATATACCCCTATGTGTTTAATAATGTGGCTTGTGTTTTCTGTCTAGGGAATCTATACTGACTATGTGTCCTACTACTTCTACAATCTCTGGCAAAATGCCCTTCCTTCCTACAAGTGTAACATATTATTGACCATTAGGGATCTGGGGTTTGGACTGATGGGTCTTTCTTGTATGTGCCAGTATACTTACCATCCTCAACTTCTCCACCTGTTGTTCTCTGCGCCTAGCACTATTCTTGTGATGTTCAATAGCACACTATCTAAAATTAGCTACTGTGACCCCTTTCCAATTTTGCAAAGAAGTCTGCACCCTGACACTCAATGCCTTATTGAGCCCGTCCATTTGCACAGAGACAGCCACCTCCCATTTGCCGAATTAGTGTTACCAGTGATCTCATCCAGATGGAGAGTTTTCTATTTCTGCAAGAGACAAAAACAAACAAATTTTTTTTTAACAAGCTTCTAGGTCATACGAAGTATTTCATTCAATCCTTCTCATCCCGTATTAAGGGTCTGTACATGGTCCAACAAACATTTCCAAGCTCATATTTACTAGGGGCATTACTAGGAATGAATACTTCTTATATGGTAACTGAAAGAAATACCCTGGGGTTACCTTGTCTCTGTCCGCTTTCCTACTGGCAAATACTAATGTGCGGACAGGTTTTTTCTCCATTTCTGATGTTACTTTCTTGATTTTTGTGTTTTATTTTTGAGTTTTACTATATATGTACACGAATGATACCATACTTACCTGTTCCACTGGTCTCAGCCACTTCCCCCACAGGCTACTGCTCTTCTTTTACCGGTTGGATACTCCTCTGGGTGCATGAGAAATGGCTGAAAACGATTAGGTCACCTTCTCCTCCTAAATAAAACTTCAACATTCATTAGTACATATATAGGTTACAGTCATATTTTTCATATTTTTATTATTTTCTATAGTTTGCATGCTGGCCGTAACTGCTTCCACATCCAGTGGCGGTTCTTGCCACGGGCAAGCGGTACTTTTGCCCGGGGCGCCGCCTTCCGGAGGGCGCCGGCGCCATCTGGAGGGCGCCGCACCAGGGCAAGATCCGCCACTGTGCCCCCCCGCAGTGCCCTGCTGTGCCCCCCCGCTTTGAAGGGAACCAGACGCGTAGCGTCTAGTTTCCCTTCATTGAGAGGACCTTAGTTGTGCGGTGCGCGATGACGTCATCGCGCACCGCACAGCAAAGGTCCTCTCCATGAAGGGAAACTAGACGCTACGGTCTAGTTTCCCTTCGTGTAGAGGACCTTTGCTGTGCGATGCCCGATGACGTCATCGCGCACCGCACAGCATAGTGGCACAGACACTAGGGGTCATAATTGACCTCTAGTGTCTTTGCTGTTCTATGGGAGAGACGTAATAACGTCTCTCCCATAGATCGAAGAGAAGAGAGAGGGGAGAAGAGCGGTGCCGCCGGCGGAGGGGGTCTGGATCAGGAACGGGGATGGTAAGTATTCTTTTTATTTATTTATTTTCTTGCAGCGTCGTGACCACGCCCCCAATTGAAGCCACGCCCCCATATTTTGCTCGAGCGCCACAAGACTTAGAACCGGCCCTGTCCACATCTACATAAGGCGGTGTACTTGCATTCTCTTTTTTTTTTCTTCCTACTTATTTATTGTTGCTACAAGTTCAAACAGTTCTTAAATTTCCATTCTTGTCTTATATGACTTTGGTTAAACATATCACCTGCAATACCTTAGGATCAAACTCACCAACCCCTCTTGCTGTCACAAGTTTAAACAATTTGTATGTCTGACCCTTTGTTTTCGGGATTTTATCAGACATATTCTTATCCTTAACTTCTGCAATACCTCTGGTTCAAAGCTGCCCACTTTAGGAAATGGTACCCTATCTTTGTCAGCCATACGTACCAATTCAAACAAAAAGTCTTCCGTGTGTGAACCATATTTTTCACACATAACAAACCTCGATGACCCCTTGGGCCGCGGCTCTTCAACCTGAACCCTGGTTACAAAACGTCCACCGCTTGTGCAATTGGATCCCATCACGGACTTTTTCCTTTTACGCAATCCCCAATGCACAATACGAATAGACGGTGAAAGTTCTTAGAGCGCTTTCACCCACTCACGCCCACGTTGGCCAGTACTACCATACACTGTCGATAGCGAAGGCAATGTACCCAACCTAGGGCCCTATCTGACCTATATTTACTGGAAGTTTTTAGGAATAACTTACCCGTTACAGTAAAGTATCGGTCGTTGGAGATTTTCCTGAGAGAGACCAGCGAAAACTCCCTATGCACTTTATTATACACAAATCACGCTTGCGTATGCTCTACATAGCGCTAATGATACCACGATTTTATGCAAAAGCTCATAAAAGGATATCACGTTGCGCCATGTATCGCACCCACAAACGCGCGGTCCAATCGCACAACGTATAGGTACTTGTTACTTATCTGCCATACAACCACGGGTCGTTGTACAAACTGGGACCCTCAGTCCGGAGCGTAATACCAAAAAAACCTTTTTACTTCAATACTTCGCAATACAATGCACTATCACGCTCCTCTACAAATCACCTCACGATTTGCGTATTAAACCTTATACTAACGTGTTTCAGCCCTCTCACGCCACCAAGCCTCCACTCACTTGATGTACCAAACGACGGGATCCCGAATTCCGGGGTTCGAATTTCACTCACTCCTACGTTCGCTCACTCAAGTACACTTTGTCTTTTCTGTACAGAAAATTTGGATTCATTCAGATAGGCAGCTTTACCCCAGAGGCAATACAGTTTTTAAACTAAATTTAGAGTAACCTGCTTTTGAAATCTGATAGTTATGTGCTATTGTATTAAATGTCTACTATCCCACCTTTGAACTAAACGACACTATTGTATAATTTATACTCAGCGCCCGCATTCTTACGCACTTTGCGCAAACACGCGACCGTGCGTGTCTCTTACGCTGCGTGCGCAGTCCTTTACTTTGTCCGAGACACGTGTACAAAACCCTGCGTCCGCAATAAAACAAATCACACAGCTCTAAGTATAAATGTGAACAATACTAATTACTATTGCCCACTAGACACAACTTGTTCGGTATAAACTTTTATGCAGACCTGCGTTTGTGTCTTTACGCTTACTTCCTTAAAATACTGTTATTTCAATTTTAACTATATAGCAACAAATGTATCCTATTTCACACAGATCTATAATGAATCTAGCAATAATCAATAATTTAAATGATATGATTCAGATTGGATAGCTATCTTGCAGAAAATACACTGATACAAATATAACCATAATTATAATAATATTATATATAATATATATTTATATAATATATATCACTTGACTCTCATAGAACCCCCACACAGTACACACCTACTGAATGAATGCATTTCCTTCAAAGTCTCTAATTTGCATATCAACAGAGGTTCATATGCCTGTTCAAGAGGGTAGTGGGACAGGTTAATTAACATTTCAATGGCTATCCTAAACTAGCAAGCAGATTTTAACTAAATCCTAGCGGTAAAAGGAAAAAAAAAACTTTTTTTTTTTTTTTTTACATCTGTGTGTAATTCTTACATCAAGTATTCATCTCTTAACTCTCACTAGGCCCAGCTGAAACTATTTGTAATTGACTATGGCATGGGTTAAATAAATGCATTGGTAACTCATAAATGGTGTTTGATGTGACCAAGGAAAGCTGATTATTCTGAGCAGTGAAAATCAGCCATTTAAAAAATGACCTTCCCAAAATGGCCGCTGCTCCTCCCCCTTCCACATCCATGAGTGTTACACAAAATGGTGGACAGGCCATGTGGTTAGTACAAAATGGAGGACAGACCATGCGGCTTCCTTTGTCATAAAGAAATCACACATCATACAAGCACCAGAAGTTATTTTAGGCCTGAGTTAAAAATAAAAACTATATCAAGGCTATGCAGCAACTTTTAAATGTACTTTATCCCTTCTTAACAGATAGACAATCCAATCTGAATAAAACACAATATGAATTATTTGAACCTTGTTTTGCAACAATAAAAATAAATTTTAGCATCTTAAATATTATGAGAAACGCATTGTCCCTTGAATTTCATATCAGCGTCTTACTAATAACACAACAATACACATGGATATGGTGATTTTCTCAGCTTTAGGATGCGACCATCACAAGCTGATCGACCACAGCGTCGCATTAATAATGTACAGTGCATCATTAAGAACGTGATATCGCGGACCAGCCCCCATCTAAGAATGCCAAATTGATTTCTCACAAATATTTAAAATGCCCACTCTAATATATATTGCAGACGCTAGGCGCATCTTATTACCATATACGATAAAAGTGCGCTGTACATCGCAAAACACTGTAACCCATAAGAGAAAACAATACACCCACACATTATCTGAGTTCCAAAGCTCATTGATGTATATATTTGTTATTAAAAAGGATATGGATTCAATATATATTACAAAGTACAGTAGACCTATAGTTACATGGTTACACTCACACAGTAAGCAGTTAAAACATACAATTACATACAGTTACATACAGTTACATGCCAGCGATACAATTACCATTCCCTCCAATGCATCTTATGTCCCTCTCTCTCTGTAAATAAATACAGGAACTCCATATTCCTCTGAGATCAAAACAGGAACTGAGCTGGCAATAACTCCATCATCGTCTCAGACCTTACAGCAACTCTGAGACCAAAACAGGAACTACCTTCCTGTGTGATCAGCTATGTGTTATCTAGTTTCTGGGGGAGGGATTCACGATGAGTCACCAGTTCCTTTGTATATGCTGAACAGGTTCAGCCTTGGGGACGTCCAAAGGGCTGGCCTGAGTTTCCTGTTCATTACCTGTTTGGGATATCTATTGTTCTAATAAAAATGATTTTAGCTTTTATACATTTAATCATAATTCCGTGTTGCAATGGCCTACAACTTAACAACAAGTATCAAATGAATGTACACATTAATCTGGTTGTTTTAATAATAAACATGACCGGTCTATCTTGTTTCGTTCAAATAATACACATACATGACACCACTCCATCATATACAATTCTAAATCATCATGATGTCTGGCGCTTGATACCACCACAATTATGTACTGCATGAAATAAGTGTCAAATCCATCTCTGTGGCATGTCCGTGTAAATGCGTGTGTTACCATATATTGCTGTGCTCGCTGCGCGTATTTGCAAGTATCGCGACTTATATGTGTGTAGTTTGTATGTTCTCTTTATGTAATTTTTTTTTTTTACTTCGACACGACCGCCAGCATACTGACAGCGTGGCGAGCTCAAATGAGCCCCTTGCGGGCTCGCTGCGCTCACCACGCAGTGGGCACGGTGGCGCGCCATGCTATTTATTCTCCCTCCAGGGGGGTCGTGGACCCCCAAGAGGGAGAAAAAGTGTCCGTATGCCGGCTGTCGGGATTCTGGCGCCAGTATACTGTGCGCCGGGATCCCGACAGCCGGCAAACCGAAGACCACCCATTTTCTATGACTGATGGAAGTGTATTCATCTGAAACCAACAATGTAACTTTTTAGAGGGGATGCAACAAAGCTCTTGTACTGTATCTCAGACGGGTGTGGATCATAGGGTCGGCAGTAACTAGGTCGGCCACTATTGGTCGACAGTGACTAGGCCGATACCTGAAATAGGTCGACATGTTCATTAGGTTGACATAGAAAAAGGTCGACATGAGGTTTTTTAAAAAAAATTGGTGTTGTTTTCTTCGTAAAGTGATCAGGAACCCCAATTCGTGCACAGTATAGCCCTCGCATGGCAAGCGCACTTCGCTACCGCTGCGCTCGCCACAGGTTACTATTCCCAATCGTAGTCCACATGGATCGTAAAGTATGAAAAGTTTAAAAAATTAAGAAAGAAAATTTGAAAAATGCATGTCGACCTTTTTCCATGTCGACCTATAGACCATGTCGACCTAATGCGTGTTGACCAACAGTGGTCAACCTAATGAGTATCGACCTAAGTGCAGTCGACCTATAGACCGGATCCCTCTCAGACAAGGGGAGGGGGGGGGAGATTAAGGACCTTATTGGACGTAAACACAAGTTACAGGGTTTTTCTTTCGTGCGCTTGTTCATCTTTTCGCAATGAGCTTCTTTCTTTCTAAGTTGTACATATACTTCCGGTAAGGGGGCTGCGGCAGGGATGGCAGGGGATGTGTAGATACGGCGAAAGTACAGTAACAGTGTGTCGCAACAAAATGTGCTGTCCGTCGAAAAAGTTTAAATGTGCCTGTCTGGAGGAACATAACTTGCAGGTACTCAAACCCTGGTGCAAGTTTCAGATGGTGAAAGCCATAGGCCATGTCTGATTGGTCAAATGCATCAAAGTCACACTCAATAATTAATAATTATTATTATTATTATTGTTCATTTATATGGTGTCACAAGGGTTCCGCAGTGCCTAACAAAGTACATAAGCAAATGAGCAAAACAAGAAAACAGCGACTTACAGTACAATACAATGTAGGACAGGTATATAGTATATAAACATTGCTGCATCAGCAGACATGACACTAAAAGAGCATCAGGGAGGCAGAATATATGGGTTTGGTGCCATTGTAGGGAGCATGGAGTAGGTGATAGTGAGAGAAGGGAAAGCACATGATGGAAGAGGGCCCTGCTCATAAGAGCTTACATTCTAAAGGGGAGGGGCAGACAGACAGAGGTGACACAGTGAGCATGCCTATATAAAGAAAACCTGAGCTGTCATTAAAGCAGGTGATGATGTAACGCCATATTAAAGTCTGATGTGAGCATTCCATATTATTTTGTTCAGTGTGTTATATGCCTTATAGGATGGTGATAGCCACAGATGATCATTAGAAAAATATTTTATTTACTACAATTACTTTTTCTTTTCAGAAGGGAAACCTATTATTTATTTATAATGAATACTTTTATATAGTTTATTAAAGTATTTTTATTAAATGTTGTGTGCATTGGAACAGCTCAGGTCATAGTTTCCTGTTCTGCTGCACATTCTGCTGCACATCACATCCAGACTGGCCACCTAAGCTGGCACTGTAAGTTCGGCATTAACACAATCAGCCAGTGCTGCTGAGCAGCT
This sequence comes from Pseudophryne corroboree, assembly GCF_028390025.1. NCBI lineage: Eukaryota > Metazoa > Chordata > Amphibia > Anura > Myobatrachidae > Pseudophryne > Pseudophryne corroboree. Next base: position 145,528,409 of record NC_086445.1, read on the forward strand.
GTCAGTCAGCTACAGTACTTGGGTGACAGTAAATTGTCCCAACACAAGACTTTCCTGCGACTTTATCACTTTGTATTAGTAAATTTAGGACCTCTGTCTGTATAGGTTATATTTTCTTGTGTAATGGTCATGACCCCTACTATTATAGGTCTGGCACTATGTACATGTAGATAAAATGCATTACACAAGTAGTAATGAATGACATCAATTACACTTATAGCAAGTAATTATTTTCCACTTACATTAATAAACGCTTTGATCATATCTGTCACGGCTGGATCAATAGCAGTATTATCACGCAGTAGATTATAGTTTAACCAAAACAATTCAATCATAATGCTTAAAGTACATATACTGTTACTGTATAATAATCTGAGGCGGTTCCACCTTCACATTTCTCTCTTTATTCCTATATTTATACTCAAATTAGGTTATTTATAATATGAATGTGTACCTCTAAAGCTGCTTCTCTGTGCGTTGGGTATGGTATGCCGGCTGGCAGGATCCCGGCGGTCAGCAGAATACCGGTGGGGGTGAGTGCAACAAAGACCCTTGCTGGCTTGCTGCGCTCGCCATGCAGCGGGCTCGGTGGCACGCTGCACACGGCACAGGTTCTATTCCCACTCTATGGGTGTCGTGGACACCCACGAGTGGAAATAGACCCTGTGGGTCGGCATTCTGACTGGCGGCATTGTTTGCGTTCGGGATTCCGGCATCAGAATGCTGACCACCGCGACCCCGAGTGTCGGCATATCAACTACATCCCTTCTCTGTAATGTCATCCCATGGTTACTTATCTTGTGCCTAGTTGTATGCTAGTGTGCATTGGTTTGCATAGTGTACAGTGTGTTTGTAAATGGCCAGTGTCTTGCTCTATATAATGTTTTAATGAACTGGAAGTGGAGAAGATAGAACATGCCTGAAGCATTAAGGCTATCCATAATATTTTTCCATCAATACCACTTTTGATGTGACATGAACTCGTTGGTGTATCCATAAGTGCATTGAACACAAACCCATGGGCCAGGTGTTCTGCATGCCAGATCCTTCACCGTGCAACCTTAGTTGTACTGGCATGGTGGAAAGGGATCTGTGGCCCGGGCAGTGGTCCACAGCTTATAGGAGCCAACCCTGCAATGGTTTACTTTCTGACTCTTTGGCTCCCCCACAGAGAGCAGCCGTCATATGAAATGTTGTGATGCTGTCAGCTCCGGAAAAGGGGGCGTGGCCACTCAAAGGGGGCGTGGTCACTCAAAAGGGGGTGTGGTCTTCAGTGTAATTTAACACACCATACACCCCTTATACGCATTATGCACCACAATAGTAGGACCCCTTATACTATCTAGTACTGCTGCCCCTTTCACATTATACCACACAGTATGAGACAAAATTCACATTACAGCACCCGGTATGAGTCGAAATTTACATTATATGCCCCCGATAGTGCAGTGCCAGGTATACAAATGCCCCCACAGTGCCAGGTATACAGATGCCCCCACAGTGCCAGGTAAACAATTGCCCCCACAGTGCCAGGTAAACAATTGCCCCCACAGTGCCAGGTAAACAATTGCCCCCACAGTGCCAGGTACACAAATGCCCCCACAGTGCCAGATCCACAAATGCCCCCCACAGTGCCAGGTATACAAATGCCCCCACAGTGCCAGGTATACAAATGCCCCCACAGTGCCAGGTATACAGATGCCCCCACAGTGCCAGGTATACAGATGCCCCCACAGTGCCAGGTATACAAATGCCCCCACAGTGCCAGGTAACCAATTGCCCCCACAGTGCCAGGTAAACAATTGCCCCCACAGTGCCAGGTACACAAATGCCCCCACAGTGCCAGATCCACAAATGCCCCCCACAGTGCCAGGTATACAAATGCCCCACAGTGCCAGCCAATTGCCCCCACAGTGCCAGGTATACAATTGCCCCACAGTGCCAGCCAATTGCCCCCACAGTGCCAGGTATACAATTGCCCCCACAGCAGCCAGTGCTGCAGCTGCTTACCACTGCTGCTGCTGTTGCTGCTGCTGCTCCTCCTCCTCCGGGCTGTGAGGGACGGGGGTGAGAACGCCGGGCGCCCGCCAGCACGGCTGTGTCTGGCGCGGCAGCGTATAGCGTTCAAACCAGCCGCCGGTTCGTGAGCCAATCAGAGCTCGCGGACCGGCGGCTTCTGATTGGCTGCCGGTCCGCGAGCTCTGATTGGCTCATGAACCGGCGGCTGCTTTGAAGTCCGCTATACGCGCCGCGCCAGACACAGCCGTGCTGGCGGGCGCCCGGTGTTCTCACCCCAGTCCCTCACAGCTCTCCAAGCCTGACAGCTGAGACGCGCTGCCGCCGGACTGAGCGGCAGCGCGTCTCAGTGACCGCTGGACCGGCCCACGTGGCCATCGGCCCTTCTGGCATCTGCCAGAAGTGCCAGATGGCCAGTCCGGCCCTGTCAGCCCACTCTCCAGACTTATCTCTGTCCGCCTGGGCAGAATGAGTAGGTTACAGACCGCAGGGTGGATTGGTACGCCGGGATGCCGACACGGTTTGCCGCTGGGCTGAGCACCATCCTCTCCGTGGTGGCCATGCTACCCTTTCCCCAACACAGGGCCGATTCATCTACTAGAACAACTGCTGCCGCAGGCTGTCCAGGCTGGAGCCGTGGATGTGAAGTTGCTGGGTACTGCCCATTATGCAAATAACCCAGCCGCAGCCAGAGCAGTGACAGGCCGGGCATCACACATATCCAGACCGACGACCTCTCACAGCGCTGGCTGCGGCTGGGTTATTTGCATAGTGGGCGGCACCCAGCAGGACTAGCCCAACCTACCACGGAACGGGAATGAATGGCTGAGGAGTGCAGACAGGATTACTCAGCTGCCTCTCTACCTGAGCTGCTGATCCCGGACACTAGCACCAGGCAACATGACTTGGTAAGCAGCAGGGGGGCTGGCCGGCTTTCCTGCTGGGAGGCAGCCCCTGGCCTGTGACCAACTCTATTACTACCCTGGCTGCAGCCCACATGTGAGAACTCTCCCCAACCCCACACTCACACAGTGACACACAGTCCAATATACAAACACAGCACCTGACACACAGTAGCCTACACACACACACACACACACACACACACACACACACACACACACACACACACACACACACACACCACCTGACACACAGTCCCCTATACACACACACATCACCTCACACACAGTCCCCTATACACACACAGCACCTCACACACAGTCCCCTATACACACACACACAGCACATCACACACTGACACACAGTCCCTTATACATACACACCACCTCACACACTGACACACAGTCCCCTATACACACACTGCACCTCACACACTGACACACAGTCCCCTATACACACACACACAGCACCTCACACACTGACACACAGTTCCCTATACACACACACACACACACACACACACACACACACACACACACAGCACCTCACACACAGTCCCCTATATACACACACACACACACACACACAAACACACACACACACACACAGTTCCCTACACACACACACACACACACACACACACACACACACACACAGCACCTCACACACAGTCCCCTATACACACACACACAGCACCTCACACACTGACACACAGTCCCCTATACACACACAGCACCTCACACACTGACACACAGTTCCCTATACACACAGCACCTCACACACTGACACACAGTCCCCTATGCACACACACACACACACACACACACACACACACACACACACACACACACACAGCACCTCACACACAGTCCCCTATACACACATACACAGCACCTCACACACTGACACACAGTCCCCTATACACACACACACAGCACCTCACACACTGACACACAGTTCCCTATACACACACACACACACACACACACACACACACACACACACAGCACCTCACACACAGTCCCCTATATACACACACACACAAACACACACACACACACACACACACAGTTCCCTACACACACACACACACACACACACACACACACACACACAGCACCTCACACACAGTCCCCTATACACACACACACAGCACCTCACACACTGACACACAGTCCCCTATACACACACAGCACCTCACACACTGACACACAGTTCCCTATACACACAGCACCTCACACACTGACACACAGTCCCCTATGCACACACACACACACACACACACACACACACACACACACACACACACACACACACACACAGCACCTCACACACAGTCCCCTATACACACATACACAGCACCTCACACACTGACACACAGTGCCCTATACACACACAGCACCTCACACACTGACACACAGTCCCCCTATACACACACAGCACCTCACACGCCTATACACAGTTCCCTATACACACACAGCATCTCACACACTGACACGCAGTCCCCTATACACACACAGCACCTGACAGACAGTCCCCTATACACACACACAGCACCTCACACACTGACACACAGACAGTCCCCTATACACACACACACAGCACCTGACACACAATCCCCTATACACACACACACACACACACACACACACACACACACACACACACACCACCTCACACACTGACACACAGTCCCATATACACACACAAACACACACAGCACCTGACATCTTTTCTAGTCCTCTGGAATGGCACCTGTATTTAGTGACTGGATAAATAATTCTGTTAATGGTGCCACCAGCACATCTTTTAGCTATTTTAGTATCCTTGGGTGTATCCCATCTGGCCCCATTGATTTTTCCACTTTTAGTTTTGAAAGTTCTGTTAGGAACTGCTCCTCTGTAAATGTACTTTCATCTACCTTATTTTTATAAATGTCCTTGCAGCTTAACTGTGGCCCCTTCCCTTCTTCTGTAGTAAATACAAAGCAAAAATAATTATTTAGGTGATCTGCTATTGCCTTGTCTCCCTCCACCAAATGCTCACTCTCTGTCTTAAGTCTTATTATTCCTCCATTTCATTTTTTCCTTTCATTTATATACTTAAAAAAAGTTTTGCACCCTTTATCTACTGACTGGGCCATTTTCTCCTCAGCTTCTGCCTTTTTTGCACGTCTGATCACTTTCTTAGCATCCTGCCGTCTGTCAAGATACACCTCTTTGTAGTTATTATTTTTAGTTTGTTTCATACTTGCCTACATTATATTTCTCCTCTCCAGGAGTATTCGGGGGGGGGGGGGGGGGGGGGGGCCGGACTGTGACATCGCTAAGCCACGCCCCCGCCTTGGGAAATGTCGCGATTTGCGGGTCCGCGGGAAGGGGGCGGGGCTAAAATGACGCGATTTGCGTCATTTTAACCCCTTCTCCACCCGACGGACCCGCGAATACGGGAGATTTTCTCTCCATCCTGCTCGCATCACTAGGGTGCGAGCAGGATGCGGGAGACCTGCCCACTCTTCCGGGGATGCGTGGGGCTACCCCAAAAAACGGGAGCCTCCCGCAGCTTCCGGGAGAGTAGGTGAGTATGGTTTGTTTGCATTTCCTAAAAGCCAGCTTTTTTGCTTTCACACTAGTTGATACTTCTTTTGTGAACCACACTGGCTTCCTTTTCCTGGTGCTTTTCCTAACCCTTTTGATACAAAGGTCTGTTGCCCTTAGTACTGCCCTTTTCAGGTTTTCCCACCTCTCCTGCACTCCTTCCAAGTCCCTCCAGCCCGCCAATGAATCACTTAAACTGTCTTTATACTAAACCAAGGTGCTGTGTATGTGTGTGTAAAGGGCACTGTGTGTCAGTGTGTGAGGTGCCCTATACACACACACACACACACACACACACACACACACACACACACACACACACACACACCTCACACATTGACACACAGTGCCCTTTACACACACATACACAGCACCTTGGTTTAGTATAAAGACAGGATCCAACTCCTGTCACACAAAAACAAAGGTGTCGGATTTTAGGAATGCTGACTTTGCAAAAATGGGGAGATGTTTAAGTGATTCATTGGCGGGCTGGAGGAACTTGGAAGGGGTGCAGGAGAGATGGGAAAACCTGAAAAGGGCAGTACTAAGGGCAACAGACCTTTGTATCAAAAGGGTTAGGAAAAGCACCAGGAAAAGGAAGCCAGTGTGGTTCATAAAAGAAGTATCAACTAGTGTGAAAGCAAAAAAGCTGGCTTTTAGGAAATGCAAACAAACTCAAAATAATAACGACAAAGAGGTGTATCTTGACAGACGGAAGGATGCTAAGAAAGTGATCAGACATGCAAAGGCAGAAGCTGAGGAGAAAATGGCCAGTCAGTAGATAAAGGGGGCAAAACTTTTTTTAAGTATATAAATGAAAGGAAAAAATGAAATGGAGGAATAATAAGACTTAAGACAGAGAGTGAGAATTTGGTGGAGTGAGACAAGGCAATAGCAGATCACCTAAATCATTATTTTTGCTCCGTATTTACTACAGAAGGAGAAGGGAAGGGGCCACAGTTAAGCTGCAAGGACATTCATAAAAATAAGGTAGATGAAGCTACATTTACAGAAGAGAAGGTCCTAACAGAACTTTCAAAACTAAAAGTGGACAAATCAACAGAATTATTTAACCAGTCACTAAATACAGGTGCCATTCCAGAGGACTGGAAAAGAGCAAATGTAGTTCCACTGTACAAAAGTGGAAGCAAGGAAGAAGCAAGTAACTACAGACCAGTAAACCTCATATCAGTAGTAGGGAAAGTAATGGAAAAACTATTAAAAGAAAGAGTAGTGGAATGTCACAACTGAGGGCTGGTGCTCACTACTGGAAGCCTCAGTTGTAGGGGCTGAGGTATACTTAAATATGAGAGGCCAGATAGGACTCCTGGATATGCGTGAACCTGCAGTACCTAAAGCCCGAAGGCGTGACCACGACAACAGAGGATATGTTCAACAGGTTTATTAAATGAACTCAGCTCACAAATGATAGCGACAGTTAGCAGTATGGTAACAGGATGACAAGTCACAGCTCTCAGAGATGCACATAGGAAGTCTCTAGGTGTGGTACAATAGAACAGTCTTAAAGGACCTGGAGATGGTGAGTCCTTTACCACACCAATGCACTGAAGAGCTGTGTTAATAATGTTGGAATGCAAACTGTAGCTTGAGAACGAGGAGTTATATAGGTGATGCTTAGATGCATATACTGGTGATGCTTGTGAGCGCAGATACAGGAGATGCTTGAGAGCATATACAGGAGATGCTTGAGAGCATATACAGGAGACGCTTGAGAGCATATACAGGAGATGCTTGAGAGAGCAGATACAGGAGATGCTTGAGAGCGCAGATACAGGAGATGCTTGAGAGCGCAGATACAGGAGATGCTTGTGAGCATATACAGGAGATGCTTATGAGCATATACAGGAGATGCTTATGAACATATACAGGAGATGCTTGAGAGCATATACAGGAGATGCTTGAGAGCATATACAGGAGATGCTTGAGAGCTTAGATTACCAGAATACAGGAACAGGGCACCGCTGGAAGCCGGTGTTATAGTAATCTGCCAGACGCAGGGTGCAATGATGAGACACTGCAGAGTCAGGCTGCACCATGGAGAGTGGAACTGGTGCGAGTCTCTAGTGGAGTTTGCAGGCAGGAATGACCACAATAGGAAGAGACTGGTTTCACTAGGATGACAACTGAAGCACTGACAACTTTCCAGCCCAGGAACAGGATATTTATACCAGCTGGGAAGCAGGGATTGGCTGACTGATTAAGCAGAGTCTAGAGTGCAACTGCTGGATAATTAGACAGAAACTAGAGTGCAGCTGATAGGCTGAAAAGTAACATGTGATGAAAACAAACATGGCTGCGCCCATGTTTGAACTTGGAGGGAAAGACTGTAACTTGCATGTGAGTTTTAACCATGAAGCTGCCAGAATCACAGTAAAGAGATTTGAGACAATGAGATGCAGCGTGCTGCACACAGACAGTGCAGATGGAATCCAGGCTTGGAACGCTGGGACAGTCTCAGGAGGCATTTGGAAGGTAAATACTGATAAAGAATTACCTGGATCGTGACATGGAATATCTTAAATCAAACAACTTACAGGATCCAAAACAGCATGGATTTACTGGTGGGAGATCATGCCAAACAAATCTTATTGACTTTTTTGACTCTGTGATGAAAAGAATAGATCAAGGGGGAGCTGTAGATGTAGCATATTTAGACTTTAGTAAGGCATTTGACATTGTCCCACATCGCAGACTGCTAAATAAACTTGAAAGCGTGGGGGTGGATTACAAAACAGTTAAATGGATAAGAACCTGGTTGCAGGATAGGAAACAGACAGTTGTAGTAAATGGAGTGCAATCTTTGGAAGGAAATGTTACCAGTGGAGTACCCCAGGGATCTGTACCTGGACCAGTTCTCTTTAATATCTTTGTTGGTGACATTGCAAATGGTATTAAAGGGAAAGTATGCCTTTTTGCAGATGATACAAAGATTTGCAACACCAGGAGGGGTAAAACAAATGACTGATGACCTAGCTAGGCTTGAGAAATGGTCAAGAACGTGGCAACTACAGTTTAATGCTAAAAAATGCAAAACCATGCACTTAGGTCTCAAAAACCCAAAGGCTAAATATAGTATCAAGGGTACTATAATGGAAACTACTGAGGAGGAAAGGGATTTAGGAGTCACTATTTCAAGTGACTTAAAGGCAGGAAAGCAATGCAACAAAGCAATGAGGAAGGCTAGTCAGATGCTTGGTTGCATAGGGAGAGAAATCAGTAGCAGGAAAAAAGAAGTGATAATGCCACTGTATAGATCATTGGTACGGCCTCATCTTGAATACTGTGTCCAGTTCTGGAGACCATATCTCTAGAAGGATATAAATACATTAGAGAGTGTACAAAGAAGGGCAACTAAATGGTGCATGGCCTACATCACAAAACTTACCCGGAAAGGCTAAAAGATCTTAACATGTATAGTTTGGAGGAGCGAAGGGAAAGGGGGGACATGATAGAAACTTTCAAATATACCAAGGGTTTTAACAAAGTTCAGGAGGGAAACATTCTTCAAAGGAAGAGGAGGAGTATTAGAACTCGAGGACATACACTGAGACTGGAGGGAGGCAGGTTCAGGGGAAATTTAAGGAAACCTTACTTCACAGAAAGGGTAGTGGACAAGTGGAATAGCCTCCCATCAGAGGTGGTAGAGGCTAAGACTGTAGAGCAATTTAAACATGCTTGGAATAGACATATGAATATCCTTACAAAGAATTAAGGTTCAAAAATGGTTGAGATTACCTAAAGGATAAAAAAGGGGTAGACTAGATGGACCAAGTGGTTCTTATCTGCTGTCAAATTCTATGTTTCTATGACTCACAGTCCCCTATACACACACACACAGCACCTCTCACACTGACACACAAGGGCTAATTCAGACCTGATCGTAGCCGTGCAAAATTTTGACATGCGGGGGGATGCCCAGCACAAAGCTAGTCCGCCCCACATGTCTGGCCCTCCCCCCGGTGCACGGTGGCAATGATATCTCACCCGGCGAGTAAGTCCCTACCTGCGCAGCATTGCTGTGCTGGTAGGTGACTTTTTGCCATGTCCCAGGTCGCAGCGGCTGTGTGTGACATCACGCAGCAGCCGCGGTCCACCCCCGCACGGTCCGGGCATGCCTGCGTTGCATCCGGACCACGCCCCCAAAATGGCAGCTAAATGCCGCCGGCCCGCCCCCTCCTGCCCAGCAAACGCCTCTGCCTGTCAGGCAGAGGTGATCGCTGGGCTGAGATGCCAATCGCATCTCTGGCATGCACATGTGCACTGCGGCACATGTGCATGCGCAGTTCAGACCTGATTGCCCGCTGTGCAAAAACGCACAGCAGCGATCAGGTCTGAATTAGCCCCTTACGCAGCAGCAGAGCACTGGTCACAGAAGCGTTGATACAGGCCGATAGTAGATGCGCTGTTAGCACACAGCATTTATTGATACTGGCAACAATAGTGCTGAATACAGGAGTGCAGACTGTAGGTAATCACATACAGTGGCGTAACTTCATCCCAGTCGCCCGGAAACAAGACAGATGTTGCCCCCCTATGCCAACTCATAAAACAAATGACATGCCCGTGACATTTCTATGAAAATTAGTTGTTTCATGCGACTCAGTACTTCCAGTCTGGTTACAGCCTATTTTTCCGCTAACCTGTTACCACTCATGTTCACCCTTGGAAGCAGATCCATGCGACTTTGGACTGTTAATTTGATGCATGCGCAGAGTGAAAACTCAGTCAATGATGAATGCGTAATAGTGTAAACATTGCTCATTCCATTTGTGATCTTTGTGAGCACCAGACAATACAGAGAGCATTTTAGTGATACCAGAGAATACAGAGAGCAATTTTGTGACCGCCAGACAGCATTGAGAGCATTTAATAACCACTATACAATACTGAGAGCATTTTAGTGACTGCCATACACCACTGACAGTATTTTTTCAGATCACCAGACAATATGGAGAGCATTTAAGTGACTACCATATAATACAGGTAACAACAAAAAACAGACAATACAGAGAGTACTGCACTGTCCGCCGTATAATGCAGAGTGTCAAAGTACCCATCATATAATGCAGAGTGTGCAGGCACTGCCATTTAATGAAGAGTGTCGCAGTAACTGCCATATTATACAGAGAGCGCAAATCGCGTCATCGGACCCCCTCGGGCCGCCCACTTGTTCTCTGCTGCGGGCGGCCGAGGGGGAAAGCGGGAGGCTTGCCCACCTTTCCGGGGGGCCGGGAGGGTCACCCGATTTTCGGGAGCCTCCCGGCCATTCCGGGAGGGTAGGCAAGTATGGGTAGAGGGTCTGAGAGTACTGAGTGTTACAAATTTTACACACCAGACAAAACGGAGAGCATTTTAGTGTGCCAAATTGTACACATGCTTTTACGTGTGTGTGTGTGTGTGTGTGTGTGTGTGTGTAGTTACACAACCTACTTTATTCTATGTAACTGAGGAGGAACATAATAGGGACAGAGTTTACAAAAGTGGAAAAAATTTGCCACTTTTGTCAATTAAGGGGAGATTTATCAAAACTTGGAGAGCGATAAAATACCAACCAATCAGCTCCTAGCTGTCATTTTTCAAACACAGACTGTAACATGGCAGTAAGGAACTAATTGGTTGGTACTTTATCTCTCTCCAAGCTTTGATAAATCTGTCCCTTAGCACCCTATTACTTTCCCCTAGAATCTCTTGTTTTTTTTACTGAATGTAAGCCTTATTTATACAGGATACTTGTGTCTAGTATTTTGGCATATCACCTCTTTCCAACAGCGCTCATAGAGGTTGATTCTGAGGCAGATGCCTTTCTAGTCGCTTTCCCATATGGCCATGGAAGGCAGCTTACTAGTTTATGCTAATGCAAGAATCCACCTTTGTACACTAAAAGTCTGTGACTGTTCGTAGAATCCTATCCTGCCCACTGTTCTTACAGTACATCTGCAGACATCTTTATTAGTATCTTTCACTTGCCCTATGCTGGGTGCAAAAGATCTGGCTGGAGTAGATGTCCAAGCCCCGTCCGCACACTACAATCAAGCAAGGTAATAGGCTTACAGTCAATAGCGGATCTTGCTACGGGCACGCATGATTTTTGCCCGGGGCGCCGCCTTCCGGAGGGTGCCGCCGCCATGGCAAGATCCGCTACTGGTGGTGCCCCCCGGAGCTGTGAGGTGCTGTGCGCGATGACGGCATCGCGTACCACACAGCATTGTGGGACAGGCACATAAACGCTAGGGGTTATAATTGACCTCTAGTGTCTATGCTGTGTTATGGGAGAGACGTCATGACGTCTCTCCCATAGATCTGAGGAGCGGCGCCGGCGGACGGAGACGGAGGACAACAGTGGTCGGGAAACAGGAGCGGGGATGGTGATTTTTTTTTTTTTTTTTTTGGGGGGGGGGGGGTTGATCGGCGCTACTGTGGGCACAGCACTGGGGGCACAACTGCTGAGGGCACAGCTGCAGGGGGCATACATGACCACGCCCCTTCTCCAAAGCCATGCCCCTATTTTTTGCCCTGGGCGCCACAAGGCCTAGATCCGGAACTGCTTACAGTATGTGGTGATAACACTCCCATCAGACAGAAGAATTCCATGAGTCATCACTCAGTTACAATCCAGAAATGCCCTTTACATGGTAAGTATGGTCCATTGTCAGATCATTCCATATACACAGCAATCTTGGTCCATTTGCAGATACCAGATTGCACAGAAGCAGCTTTCTTTCTTCGAGTGTGGCTCAGAATCAACCATTATGTGTAGATCATGGGTCTATCAGAAGCCTCTGTTGCCAATACGGCAGATAAATAATTGCATCGGTAGCAATCTGGCACATTATTCTAAACTACTGTATAACTATTTCATCCTCATTATTTGCCAAATCATATAACTTCTAGAGATGAGCGGGTTCGGTTTCTCTGAATCCGAACCCGCCAGAACTTCATGTTTTTTTTCACGGGTCCGAGCGACTCGGATCTTCCCGCCTTGCTCGGTTAACCCGAGCGCGCCCGAACGTCATCATGACGCTGTCGGATTCTCGCGAGGCTCGGATTCTATCGCGAGACTCGGATTCTATATAAGGAGCCGCGCGTCGCCGCCATTTTCACACGTGCATTGAGATTGATAGGGAGAGGACGTGGCTGGCGTCCTCTCCATTTAGATTATAAGAGACTGAGAGAGATTTACTGGAGCTGACTAGGAGGAGTACTGTTACTGTAGAAGTGTAGAGACTGAGTGGAGAGAGTTTACTAGTGAGGACAGTGCAGTTTACTTTATAATCCGTTCTCTGCCTGAAAAAAGCGATACACAGCACACAGTGACTCAGTCACATACCATATCTGTGTGCACTGCTCAGGCTCAGGCCAGTGTGCTGCATCATCTATTATCTATATATAATATTATATATATCTGTCTGACTGCTCAGCTCACACAGCTTATAATTGTGGGGGAGACTGGGGAGCACTACTGCAGTGCCAGTTATAGGTTATAGCAGGAGCCAGGAGTACATAATATATTATATAGTGAGTGACCACCAGACACACAGTGCAGTTTATTTAATATATCCGTTCTCTGCCTGAAAAAAGCGATACACACAGTGACTCAGTCAGTCACATACCATATCTGTGTGCACTGCTCAGGCTCAGGCCAGTGTGCTGCATCATCTATTATCTATATATAATATTATATATATCTGTCTGACTGCTCAGCTCACACAGCTTATAATTGTGGGGGAGACTGGGGAGCACTACTGCAGTGCCAGTTATAGGTTATAGCAGGAGCCAGGAGTACATAATATATTATATAGTGAGTGACCACCAGACACACAGTGCAGTTTATTTAATATATCCGTTCTCTGCCTGAAAAAAGCGATACACACAGTGACTCAGTCAGTCACATACCATATCTGTGTGCACTGCTCAGGCTCAGGCCAGTGTGCTGCATCATCTATTATCTATATATAATATTATATATATCTGTCTGACTGCTCAGCTCACACAGCTTATAATTGTGGGGGAGACTGGGGAGCACTACTGCAGTGCCAGTTATAGGTTATAGCAGGAGCCAGGAGTACATAATATATTATATAGTGAGTGACCACCAGACACACAGTGCAGTTTATTTAATATATCCGTTCTCTGCCTGAAAAAAGCGATACACACAGTGACTCAGTCAGTCACATACCATATCTGTGTGCACTGCTCAGGCTCAGGCCAGTGTGCTGCATCATCTATATATATTATATATCTGTCTGACTGCTCAGCTCACACAGCTTATAATTGTGGGGGAGACTGGGGAGCACTACTGCAGTGCCAGTTATAGGTTATAGCAGGAGCCAGGAGTACATATTATATTAAAATTAAACAGTGCACACTTTTGCTGCAGGAGTGCCACTGCCAGTGTGACTGACCAGTGACCTGACCACACTGACCACCAGTATAGTTAGTAGTATACTTATATTGTGATTGCCTGAAAAAGTTAAACACTCGTCGTGTGACTTCACTTGTGTGTTTTTTTTTTTTTATTCTATAAAAATAAAACTCATTCTGCTGACAGTGTCCAGCAGGTCCGTCATTATATAATATATAATATATACCTGTCCGGCTGCAGTAGTGATATATATATATTTTTTATATCATTTATCATCCAGTCGCAGCAGACACAGTACGGTAGTTCACGGCTGTGGCTACCTCTGTGTCTCTGCACTCGGCAGGCAGTCCGTCCATAATTGTAATACCACCTAACCGTGGATTTTTTTCATTCTTCTTTATACATACATAGTTACATAGACATCTTCTCTTTATCAACCAGTCTATATTAGCTGCAGACACAGTACAGTACGGTAGTTCACGGCTGTGGCTACCTCTGTGTCTGCACTCGGCAGGCAGTCCGTCCATAATTGTATACCACCTAACCGTGGTTTTTTTTCATTCTTCTTTATACATACATAGTTACATAGACATCTTCTCTTTATCAACCAGTCTATATTAGCTGCAGACACAGTACAGTACGGTAGTTCACGGCTGTGGCTACCTCTGTGTCTGCACTCGGCAGGCAGTCCGTCCATAATTGTATACCACCTAACCGTGGATTTTTTTCAGTCTTCTTTATACATACATAGTTACATAGACATCTTCTCTTTATCAACCAGTCTATATTAGCTGCAGACACAGTACAGTACGGTAGTTCACGGCTGTGGCTACCTCTGTGTCTGCAGTCGGCAGGCAGTCCATAATTGTATACTAGTATCCATCTCCATTGTTTACCTGAGGTGCCTTTTAGTTGTGCCTATTAAAATATGGAGAACAAAAATGTTGAGGTTCCAAAATTAGGGAAAGATCAAGATCCACTTCCACCTCGTGCTGAAGCTGCTGCCACTAGTCATGGCCGAGACGATGAAATGCCAGCAACGTCGTCTGCCAAGGCCGATGCCCAATGTCATAGTACAGAGCATGTCAAATCCAAAACACCAAATATCAGAAAAAAAAGGACTCCAAAACCTAAAATAAAATTGTCGGAGGAGAAGCGTAAACTTGCCAATATGCCATTTACCACACGGAGTGGCAAGGAACGGCTGAGGCCCTGGCCTATGTTCATGGCTAGTGGTTCAGCTTCACATGAGGATGGAAGCACTCAGCCTCTCGCTAGAAAAATGAAAAGACTCAAGCTGGCAAAAGCAGCACAGCAAAGAACTGTGCATTCTTCGAAATCCCAAATCCACAAGGAGAGTCCAATTGTGTCGGTTGCGATGCCTGACCTTCCCAACACTGGACGTGAAGAGCATGCGCCTTCCACCATTTGCACGCCCCCTGCAAGTGCTGGAAGGAGCACCCGCAGTCCAGTTCCTGATAGTCAGATTGAAGATGTCAGTGTTGAAGTACACCAGGATGAGGAGGATATGGGTGTTGCTTGCGCTGGGGAGGAAATTGACCAGGAGGATTCTGATGGTGAGGTGGTTTGTTTAAGTCAGGCACCCGGGGAGACACCTGTTGTCCGTGGGAGGAATATGGCCGTTGACATGCCAGGTGAAAATACCAAAAAAATCAGCTCTTCGGTGTGGAGGTATTTCACCAGAAATGCGGACAACAGGTGTCAAGCCGTGTGTTCCCTTTGTCAAGCTGTAATAAGTAGGGGTAAGGACGTTAACCACCTCGGAGTCGGAACATCCTCCCTTATACGTCACCTGCAGCGCATTCATAATAAGTCAGTGACAAGTTCAAAAACTTTGGGTGACAGCGGAAGCAGTCCACTGACCAGTAAATCCCTTCCTCTTGTAACCAAGCTCACGCAAACCACCCCACCAACTCCCTCAGTGTCAATTTCCTCCTTCCCCAGGAATGCCAATAGTCCTGCAGGCCATGTCACTGGCAATTCTGACGAGTCCTCTCCTGCCTGGGATTCCTCCGATGCATCCTTGCGTGTAACGCCTACTGCTGCTGGCGCTGCTGTTGTTGCCGCTGGGAGTCGATGGTCATCCCAGAGGGGAAGTCGTAAGCCCACTTGTACTACTTCCAGTAAGCAATTGACTGTTCAACAGTCCTTTGCGAGGAAGATGAAATATCACAGCAGTCATCCTACTGCAAAGCGGATAACTGAGGCCTTGACAACTATGTTGGTGTTAGACGTGCGTCCGGTATCCGCCGTTAGTTCACAGGGAACTAGACAATTTATTGAGGCAGTGTGCCCCCGTTACCAAATACCATCTAGGTTCCACTTCTCTAGGCAGGCGATACCGAGAATGTACACGGACGTCAGAAAAAGACTCACCAGTGTCCTAAAAAATGCAGTTGTACCCAATGTCCACTTAACCACGGACATGTGGACAAGTGGAGCAGGGCAGGGTCAGGACTATATGACTGTGACAGCCCACTGGGTAGATGTATGGACTCCCGCCGCAAGAACAGCAGCGGCGGCACCAGTAGCAGCATCTCGCAAACGCCAACTCTTTCCTAGGCAGGCTACGCTTTGTATCACCGCTTTCCAGAATACGCACACAGCTGAAAACCTCTTACGGCAACTGAGGAAGATCATCGCGGAATGGCTTACCCCAATTGGACTCTCCTGTGGATTTGTGGCATCGGACAACGCCAGCAATATTGTGTGTGCATTAAATATGGGCAAATTCCAGCACGTCCCATGTTTTGCACATACCTTGAATTTGGTGGTGCAGAATTTTTTAAAAAACGACAGGGGCGTGCAAGAGATGCTGTCGGTGGCCAGAAGAATTGCGGGACACTTTCGGCGTACAGGCACCACGTACAGAAGACTGGAGCACCACCAAAAACTACTGAACCTGCCCTGCCATCATCTGAAGCAAGAAGTGGTAACGAGGTGGAATTCAACCCTCTATATGCTTCAGAGGTTGGAGGAGCAGCAAAAGGCCATTCAAGCCTATACAATTGAGCACGATATAGGAGGTGGAATGCACCTGTCTCAAGTGCAGTGGAGAATGATTTCAACGTTGTGCAAGGTTCTGATGCCCTTTGAACTTGCCACACGTGAAGTCAGTTCAGACACTGCCAGCCTGAGTCAGGTCATTCCCCTCATCAGGCTTTTGCAGAAGAAGCTGGAGGCATTGAAGAAGGAGCTAAAAGGGAGCGATTCCGCTAGGCATGTGGGACTTGTGGATGCAGCCCTTAATTCGCTTAACAAGGATTCACGGGTGGTCAATCTGTTGAAATCAGAGCACTACATTTTGGCCACCGTGCTCGATCCTAGATTTAAAGCCTACCTTGGATCTCTCTTTCCGGCAGACACAAGTCTGCTGGGGTTGAAAGACCTGCTGGTGACAAAATTGTCAAGTCAAGCGGAACGCGACCTGTCAACATCTCCTCCTTCACATTCTCCCGCAACTGGGGGTGCGAGGAAAAGGCTCAGAATTCCGAGCCCACCCGCTGGCGGTGATGCAGGGCAGTCTGGAGCGACTGCTGATGCTGACATCTGGTCCGGACTGAAGGACCTGACAACGATTACGGACATGTCGTCTACTGTCACTGCATATGATTCTCTCAACATTGATAGAATGGTGGAGGATTATATGAGTGACCGCATCCAAGTAGGCACGTCACACAGTCCGTACTTATACTGGCAGGAAAAAGAGGCAATTTGGAGGCCCTTGCACAAACTGGCTTTATTCTACCTAAGTTGCCCTCCCACAAGTGTGTACTCCGAAAGAGTGTTTAGTGCCGCCGCTCACCTTGTCAGCAATCGGCGTACGAGGTTACATCCAGAAAATGTGGAGAAGATGATGTTCATTAAAATGAATTATAATCAATTCCTCCGCGGAGACATTGACCAGCAGCAATTGCCTCCACAAAGTACACAGGGAGCTGAGATGGTGGATTCCAGTGGGGACGAATTGATAATCTGTGAGGAGGGGGATGTACACGGTGATATATCGGAGGGTGAAGATGAGGTGGACATCTTGCCTCTGTAGAGCCAGTTTGTGCAAGGAGAGATTAATTGCTTCTTTTTTGGGGGGGGGTCCAAACCAACCCGTCATATCAGTCACAGTCGTGTGGCAGACCCTGTCACTGAAATGATGGGTTGGTTAAAGTGTGCATGTCCTGTTTTGTTTATACAACATAAGGGTGGGTGGGAGGGCCCAAGGACAATTCCATCTTGCACCTCTTTTTTCTTTTCTTTTTCTTTGCATCATGTGCTGATTGGGGAGGGTTTTTTGGAAGGGACATCCTGCGTGACACTGCAGTGCCACTCCTAGATGGGCCCGGTGTTTGTGTCGGCCACTAGGGTCGCTAATCTTACTCACACAGTCAGCTACCTCATTGCGCCTCTTTTTTTCTTTGCGTCATGTGCTGTTTGGGGAGGGTTTTTTGGAAGGGACATCCTGCGTGACACTGCAGTGCCACTCCTAGATGGGCCCGGTGTTTGTGTCGGCCACTAGGGTCGCTAATCTTACTCACACAGCTACCTCATTGCGCCTCTTTTTTTCTTTGCGTCATGTGCTGTTTGGGGAGGGTTTTTTGGAAGGGACATCCTGCGTGACACTGCAGTGCCACTCCTAGATGGGCCCGGTGTTTGTGTTGGCCACTAGGGTCGCTAATCTTACTCACACAGCTACCTCATTGCGCCTCTTTTTTTCTTTGCGTCATGTGCTGTTTGGGGAGGGTTTTTTGGAAGGGCCATCCTGCGTGACACTGCAGTGCCACTCCTAGATGGGCCCGGTGTTTGTGTCGGCCACTAGGGTCGCTAATCTTACTCACACAGCTACCTCATTGCGCCTCTTTTTTTCTTTGCGTCATGTGCTGTTTGGGGAGGGTTTTTTGGAAGGGACATCCTGCGTGACACTGCAGTGCCACTCCTAGATGGGCCCGGTGTTTGTGTCGGCCACTAGGGTCGCTTATCTTACTCACACAGCGACCTCGGTGCAAATTTTAGGACTAAAAATAATATTGTGAGGTGTGAGGTATTCAGAATAGACTGAAAATGAGTGTAAATTATGGTTTTTGAGGTTAATAATACTTTGGGATCAAAATGACCCCCAAATTCTATGATTTAAGCTGTTTTTTAGTGTTTTTTGAAAAAAACACCCGAATCCAAAACACACCCGAATCCGACAAAAAAAATTCGGTGAGGTTTTGCCAAAACGCGTTCGAACCCAAAACACGGCCGCGGAACCGAACCCAAAACCAAAACACAAAACCCGAAAAATTTCAGGCGCTCATCTCTAATAACTTCCAAGACAAATTTGTTTAAAGCCACATGAAGTTGTAGCATAGATTTTCCTCTGGGAGATGGCCTCCTGTGCTGTTCGGCACCATAGCCGTGGTAGTGACAGGAATGGCTACAGTAATGTACATGCATGACCCAATATTACAAAATTTCACAAGCACAATCTGAGGTTGGCGGATGGAAGATTATCTTCCAACCGCCGCCCAGGGGGTGTTTCTGCCGCATCACATGAGAGAATGTCAGGGAAAGGCCATCTGGCATAATTGCAAATGAAGTGACCATGCCAGGCAAGTGGATAAAAGATGGTTTACACAAATATGTTTAGTGTTTTTAAATTTTTCATCCATGACACAATAGTCCATGAACAGAATACAGGTTGAGTATCCTTTATCCAAAATGCTTGGGACCAGAGGTATTTTGGATATCAGATTTTTCCGTATTTTGGAATAATTGCATACCATAATGATATATCATGGCGATGGGACCTAAATCTAAGCACAGAAGGCATTTATGTTTCATATACACCTTATACACACAGCCTGAAGGTAATTTATTACAATATTTTTAATAACTTTGTGTATTAAACAAAGTTTGTGTACATTGAGCCATCAGAAAAAGGTTTCACTATCTCACGCTCACTCAAAAAAATCCGTATTTCGGAATATTTGGATATGCGATACTCAACCTGTATTGTATTTCTTTCAGACACTTCCAATCCCTATGCCTGTCCAGTTGCTCCAATCCCTCCAATCCCTGTGTGGTCGATTCATTTGGAATGATACCAACCCACATATTTGAAGAGATATTTTCTCCCATTCCATCCTCACAGTTAGCCTTAGTTGCCCCTTTTCCAGGATACTACAATGCCTCTCGAGGTGGTTGCATGGCACTCTTAGCCCCATATGAAATGGTGGGTGGACCTGGAAAACAGTAGGTGCAGGTCAGCTTTCCTTTCTTTCCTGGCTTCAGAGCAAACATAGACCTGCCATCATCTCATTGGTTCTGACAGTGGCCCTCACACTTTGCAACTGAGATACCGTTAACACATCTCTCCAACTGTCTGAGTACCCTTCCCCTTTGGTGGCCATTTGGAACCACCCTTTCTTTTCTCCAGGGCATCATACGTCTATGTAATTTTCTTGGTGTAATGCAGGTACTACATACTTTCATCATTTGAGTACTGTATTTGCGCCTCCCTCATTTGCTTACCTGTGTCAGAATCACCGCATTCCACAGGTGAAATTTTACCAATAGCTCCAACCTCCCATTTCATCCACACATCCCTCCCTACAATCCCTTTCATTGACCCTCTCATCTGAAACATTACTGCATCTACCATTAAACTGACAGGAGCACTATCTTTTTTGTACCACAGTAATCTGCACCTTTGTTGGCACATGAATTAGCTATGGGAATCTGATTTGGGCTTCCCTTTGGGACCAGTGACCTGGACCGTCATTGGAGAATATGTTTCCAGATACTCCATCAGTGTGTCCATTAATGAAAATTCCTACAAAGTGTACACTAGATCGGTATTTATTCCCAGACCAGCTGCACACATATAGTTGTTCTGGTACTTTATTCTACATGTAGGACCCTATTCTGGTTGGATCGCAAAATTTGAGAATCGCAATCCGACCAATTATCGAATGACTGCGCATTCACAGCGTTCGCATTGCGCATGCACACCCGCGATTAGCGATTATTTTTGCGAATGATTGTGCTTCAGCACAACTGCATTTTGATTCACAGGAAGCTAGCATGTAGGGGAGGAAACATGGCGTTTTGTGGATGTGTTTGTAGAAACGCAGGTTGGCAAGGCGTCTTTCGGGTGGGTCTCCGACATCAGCAATGACCACTTCTAGCCTCTTGCATATGCCGAATTGTGGATGACCTTGCCTCCTGGGCACTGGGTAATCAGACAATTTCCAGTTGTGCTTTAGTCAAACAGCTTGCTTGATCCCCTGTCTACCATTTCTTGCTCCTTCCTCCATTTTTACCACACCCATCACTGTTCCCTACTCTTTTATTTATTTTCAATTTTCCAATATTCTCTCCCACATTCTTCTTCCCTCACTCTCTACCTTGGGGTCTATTCATGAAGCAGTGAAATGGGTGGAGAAGTGAGCCAGTGGAGAAGCTGCCCATGGCAACCAATCAGCATTGAAGTACCATTTATAATTTGCATACTATACAATTGTACGGAGCAGCTGCCATGTGCAACTTCTCCACAGGCTCACTTCTCCACTCCTTTCACTGCTTCATGAATAGACCCCAGTACCTACTGACTCCATTTTGGCTCTGGATACTCCATCCCTGTTTCTAGATGAATCCCATCCCCTCTCCATCTCCTTTACAGATTTTTGTACCCTCCACCCTTTTCAATTTTCATGGATGTATACAGATTTTTCCACTAATATGCTTGTGTTGACATAGTCTGCCTGTTGACCAATGTTAACGTTTTACCTCGTCTGCTGTACTGCTGTTTTTTTCTCTATTGCCCAATTTGTATTGTCTTGATTAAGTAAGATTTAAAAAAAAAAAATCATAAAATGAAAAATGTATGTTATTTTAAATGCAGCATGTTGCATTGGAAAAAATAACATCAACAAAAAGGTGTGAATGGTGCTATAAAATTTAATAACCCACATTTATGAACCACTGCCATAAAACCGGATCAACCTTTGGCTCTTCACCCTGTATGTACTCATATAAAGTGCCCTAAGCATACAGGTACAAGTGCAGCGCCTACTTGAGATCTCTGTACGGTCTTATATCTCCTGATATTTCTCCAGCCTTGTTTCTAGTTTCCCTGGCTCCCACAGTCTGGGTCCATGAGGAGGTGGGAACAAGAAGGACTAATTGACTGTTCCATTTATTAGAAGTTGGTTACCAGCAGAGTTGTGTGCTAGTAACTCCTGCTGGAGGCAGTTCCCTTGCGGCTGGGGATAACTAATAGGACAAATGCATTCCTATTTGTATCAGGCCATGACTTAGCTTTGTTGGAGATGAGACAGCAGAGGGCAGATCAGCACATCACAATCCTATACAAGGCACTTTTAAGAATACAACCTGCCTGCAGCCTGATATGTATAGTTGAGTGATGCCGAGATGAGCAACTAGAATGCTCAACTTTGTAAGTTCTGAGCAACGGCGTAGCTACCATAGGTGCAGGGAGCGCAGCTGCTACGGGGCCCAGAGTTGAGAGGGGCCCACCTTCCCTGTCAAAGTTACATGGGTCATATAATTTTTTTACCATTAGTTGGTACACAGGGGCCCTTACAAACTTTTGCCTTTGGGCGTACAATAAATACACCCCTGGACCTTCTCATTGTAATGTGATATAAAATGAATTGGAGGACAGTATAATGTTATATTACAATGTTACATAATATGAACTAAGGCACCATAATATGGCAAAATACGAAGTGTCGGCACTATAGGGTGTCATAATATGAACTAGGGACACTGTATGTTATAATGTGAAATGGGGATAGTGTGTTGCATACTGGCAGCCATACAATGTGACATAACGTGAACTAGGGAACTACTATGGTTCATAAAATAAACTAGTCACTATTATGGTGCATAAAATTAACAACCGCTGCAGAGAGGAGTCTCTCTAGAAGCATTGGGACTGGGGTCCCTTCAAAATGTTGCTGTGGAGCCCAGAAAGGTCTGGCTACGCCCCTGGTTCTGAGGATTTATAATCTCCAGCAAAGGTGACAAACTTACCACTGATCTAATTTGGGCTCTGAAAGGGAGAAAAAGTGCTAAACCACATTTGGGAGAAGACTGAAAAAAGCAAGTGACAGGGCACAAATGAAGTATAAAGAAAATACTTCTTTAAGTGCTCTTATATCAATGATGGTTATACCACTTACACGATAGAGGTGTGCCACAGTACAGTAGAGGGGTGAATACTGGTTATTTATTCACTGGTTAGAGTGTTCTTGGTGACTGTCAGGTTCTGTTCACACCTTACACGATGGTCAGAAGGTGTGACTCTGCTGCAGAGCTATCCGGCCATTCAATGACTGACCTTCTGCAAATCCTTCACTTCCTTGGTCTGCATGATACTGCCCACTCATGGCATCGTCCTACCTCTCTGACCGTTCTTCTCTGTCTCCTTTCATGACTCCACCTACCCCCACACACGCACACACACACACACACACACACACACACACACACACACACACACACACACACACACACACACACACACACACACTTCCATTAACTATAGGTGTCCCCCAAGGTTCATTTCTTGGTCCTCTCCTTTTCTCTATCTATATGTCCTCTTTAAGTGAGCTCATTAGCTCTTTTGACTTACAATATCATCTATGTTTATATTACTCGACTCTACCTCTCCTTCCCTGGCCTTTTCCGCGCTCTCATCACTCGTATCTCCAACTGCTATCTTCTTTGATGTCTCAGCGCTTTCTTAAACTTAGCATGCCTAAGACTGGGCTGATCATCTTCCCACCCTCGAGTCCCGAACCTCACCACAATTTCATTATCTATTGATAACACTACTACAGTATCTTCTCCAACCCCCAAGTGCGCTGTCTTGGAGTAATCCTTGACTCTTCCCTCTCCTTCAAACCACACATTTAGGGCCTCTCAGAAACCTGCAGTTTCCATCTCAAAAATACTTCCAGAATCATCCCTTTCTCACACAGGATGCTACCAAGACCCTTATCCACTCACTGGTCATCTCCAGACTGGACCACTATAATCTTCTCCTTTCTGGCATCCCTGACAAATGCCTCTCTCTACTCCAATCTTTCGTCAGTGCTGTTGCCCAGCTCATCTTCCTCACCAAACGTACTATGTACACCTCCTCTCCCTTACACAATCTTCACTGGCTTCCCTTCCCCTTCAGAATCCAATTAAAGCTTCTCACACTCACAAAACACTCACCCACTCCTCTCCCATTTACATCTCTGACATTATCTCCCTTTACACTCTGCTCTTCATTCCGCTACTGCACTCTGCCTCTTCTGCCTACTGAGTACTGTATCTCCTCTCACTCATACCTCCAAGATTTTGCACGTGCAACTCCCTTTCTCTGGAATTCTCTACCTCTCCCCTCAGGCTCTCCACCTGTCTACAAAATTTCAAATGGACTCTCAAGACCCACTTCTTCACCAAACTCAGCAAACTCTCATTCTAACCCTCTGTTCCACGTTCATGGTCTACACCATCTGTGTCACCCCTGTCTGTCTGCCTCCCTTTAGAACTTAAGCTCTCACGAGCAGAGCCCTCTCCCCTCATATGCCTTTCCTTCTCTTATTTAAACCATCTTCTACTCCATACTCCCTTCAGCGGCACCAAATCCCTCGGTTTTCTGCCACCCTGATACTTATTTCAGTGTCATCTGCTGATGCAGATATGTTTATATACCCTGTACTTGTCCCATATTGTCTTGAACTGAAAGTCACTGTTTTATTGTTTTGTTTATGTACTCTGTATCTGGGCGTTGCGGATCCTTTGTGGTGCCATATAAATAAAGGATAATAATAATAATAATAATAATAACAATAATAAAATAATATATATTGATGATGCATGATACTTAATATTTCCTGTTCCTAATTTGGACAATTTCTTATTTCGTACTAATTTATGTGGTGAAAGTAAAGATTACAGAAATGCAAGGGTATGACTAATACTACTACTTAAGGCACAGTTTCCCAAACGCCGCCATTACAGTCCAGATTTTAATGATATCCATTCTTGAGTCCAGAAGGTTGAATCAAATTAATTGAGGTACTAATTAAGTCATCTGTGCCTAGGGGTTTAGTATGAAATACCTACAATCAAAATCCAGACGGTCAAAATTCCTACAACAATTGACCGACAGTCAAAATCCTGACAAGTTAAAATCCCGACAAGGTAAAAATACCAACATTTAAAATGTCGACAGGTCAAAAAGCCAACATGAGTTTTTCATTGTTTTTTGGTGTGTATGTCGGCACAGGTTGACATGGACACCGTATAAGTGTACTGCGTCCCCTCGCATGGCTCTCTGCACTCGTCATGCTTTGTGTACAGGGCCTCGCTGCGCTCGGCACACTATTATGTTCCCCCTCCATGTCCACTTGGATGGTAAAGTACGAACAAGTTAGTTTCAATGAAAAAATCATGAAAAACTCATGTCAACTTTTTGACCTGGCGACATTTTAAATGTCGGTATTTTAACCTGATCTGTGTTTTGACCACGTTGGGATTTTGACCTTGTCGGTATTTTGACCGTCGGTCAATGGTTGTCGGTATTTTGACTGTCAGGATTTTGATTGTAGCTAAATTGACCACATCCCGTGCTTAAAACCTGGACAGTAATGGTAGCGTTTGGGAAATTCTGACTTAAGGTAAGCAGGCCTCCTGCAGGAATTAATGAATTGAACCTTCCCTAAAATATAATTGTAACTAATGTTTCTAATTAATCCAATGGTAGTATTTGGTATATATGTAAATATAATTAGTAGAAAAAGAAATCCTTCCAAAGATTCAGGCGTAGTAACTTCAAAAAAGTTTTGTTTGTTTGGGGGGGTTTGCAGCAGCATCATATGAACCTCATAGTGACTCTTTTCAAGATATTTGAGAATATTACTTGTTGTGCTTTCAAATAAGCCACTTATGCACATTACTATATTTTTTATTTTTTGGTGTGATGAGGGAAATTGGAAAACCCAAAATATTGCACCTTAGCCAATTCCCTAGTTCATTTACTATAATCATCTTCAATAGTTGTTCTTCCAGTGGGTGAAATCTGGGAAAATTGGAAGAAAGGCACCTTCTAGGTATGGTACTTAGATTTCATTCAGTGAAATCACAAAAGCACCTTAAATAAAGTGAATATACTCATATTAGATCTAAATGTAAATACACTTATCTGTGGTGAACAGCAATCCTAAAGAAATGTGCATTTCAAGTTGGAGTGCACTATAAGAGAGTGATACAGACATAGGGGTCAGCGCAGGAACATCTAGGTAATAAAAAAAAAAATAGAAAATGCTTTAACTTGCGCTAGACCACTGATAAGCAGCACCTCAGAATTAAGCCCTTGTTAGTAAGGGTACAACATTAAGACATACAATAGAAATATCTGAGGGTGCTTTAGACGTACAATTCTAAGTGGTTGAGAGAAGTATCACAGGTGTTGGGTGGCTATGGAACGGACCTTTCCCCTGAAATGTTTCTCCCCGTACCTTGTCCTGCAGTACCGTGTTCAGAGAGGTAGGATAGCTTGATACAAAACAGGAATGAAGGCTCATACACACTAGACTAGCCCCCGCCGACCCCGATATTAGCAGCACTTATACGCACTTGCCGATGCCAGCAGGGAAGGGAGCGACAGCGGGGGAGCTGTGGGGGGGAACAATGCCCATGCTGCATCTGCGGCATGGCTGTCATTAACGAGGACCTCCCTCGTCTGTACATGTTCAGATGAGGGAGGGGGTCGTTAACAATGCGCAGGAGCGTGCATCGTTAACGACATTGAGTGTACACACTAAACGAGATTGTAAAAGATCTCGCTCAGAATGGCCCTTCTGAGCGATTTCTTTTATTTTCTCATGTAGTGTGTATGGGCCTTGAGTCAGCAATTCCAACAGGATGTCTTTTTATTGAGACGCAATGAACCCTGGATTGAAGATGATGATTGGTTAATTGTGATTAAATTTGAATAATCACAGAAAAGAAATGGGCATCAAAGAAGAACAAAGAGAAACCAACTGGCTACAGTTCACACCACAAAGGATCATTCAATATGCAAAAGACAATTGATATGAATCACAGAATAATGGCAGATTATCATCTGAATCACAGGTGAATATGTTATAATTAGAATCAGAAATATTTGCATAGGATAATTAGAATCACAGTCTATAATGTGGTCATGAGAAGTGTGATTAAAAACACAATCAGCAATAACAAATAGTAACTAGCCAAGGTACAATAATCTACACTGGCAATAAACGTTGGAGCTCTAGTAGAAGTATATAGTGCCACAATGTGTCAATGGGAGAGATTGGCCCACAGATGTATGGGGAATCCTGGGTTGTGATAGTGACAAATGTTTCTCAGTTTTATCCAAAGAGTGTGTAGCTAGCGAAGGGATGGTAGTGTCTCTTGACAAATTAAACTCATTTAACAATGAGGGTCTTTAAGGTTAACAAATACTCTACGGCTAGTAAGAGGTTAACAACGAAAGCCAAAAGAATTTGGCCCGTTATACAATCTGACCCTGAATTAAAAGTGTTGTCGGATAAACGCCTTATGCCATGTTATCGCAGAGGGCGTAATCTGCGGGATATGCTGGTTCATGCAGACATCTCAGATTTCACTACATTAAGATCCTCTAATTTTCTCAGCAGAAAATTTGGCAATTATAGGTGTTTAGGATGCACTACATGTATCTACCTGGAAACAGGAGTTACTATGTATCATCCTCACTCCGGGAAAGCCATAAAGATATCTCATTGTCTCACTTGCACCTCTCGGTTTGTAGTGTACTACATAAAGTGCCCTTGCGGGCTGCTTTATGTGGGTAAAACCTCTTGTACGTTTACAGAGTGCACGGCACAGCATAGAAGTGCCATTAAGTTGGCCATCGAGGGGAGGGGAAGTGAGCAGCCTGTGGCCAAACATTTCAAGGTGAAGGGTCATAATCTATCGAGTTTGAGGTACAAAATGATAGATCATATACCCGAAAGCCGCAGACAGGGTGATCGGAATAAGCTGCTCTTGCGCTGCGAAACTAAGTGGATGTATTCCCTTAATACAATAGCACCTTATGGTCTCAATGAATCTTTATCTTTTACTAGTTTCCTTTATTAAATGAGCTTCAAGTGTGGGCCGTTTAAGAGAGACATATCAAATGATTGCAGAATGCCGTATTACATAAATGGATGTTGAATACACGTGGATTTGTGTCTATTGTATTAGAGATGTGCATCATTGTTTGTGACAAAGCATTATTGAACCAGCAAAATATCTAAACATTTTATTATGTATTTTAGTGTAACACTGTCATATGGATTATGGGTGATGGGTTAATGTGAAGTCACATGATTTCGGTCCGGGTGACGTCAGCGGAAGTGGGAGTAGCTGAACGCACCTGGACAGGTTTGGACATGGTGTTTTACGTGTATGTAGGTAAGAACTGTTTTTGTATTTCTTATGTAAGCCTGAAGACGGTTTTTAAATTAAACCGAAACGTTGCAGACATTAATGGGGTGATGTCCTGTTATTTATGAAGAAGTCCTGTGAGTGCCGCTCTTACACAACGATATGCAAGCAAGTAACACTGCCCGAGAGGGCACCGGGCATTACTAGTTTATGTGCTTCAGGAGTGCCGGGCGTGCAAAGAAGTATATATATATATATATATATATATATAAAACAGTATTTTATTTATAAATATATTTATTATGATGGCATTTGCTTGGGCAAATAATTATGATATTATTTTAAGAAATAAGTTACCTGTTATGTTAAATGAGTGGATTTTTTTTTAATTGTGAATGCTATGTATGCATACCTCCGAATTCTCAGGAGGAATGAAGCAAAACTTTTGCGCGGCAGAGCCGCACCAGCTCGGTAAAAGGGGTGTGGCCTCAGTAAAAGGGGGCATGGCTTCATGATAATGCCACATTATGAGCCACTCCCCCATTTTCCGTCACTGTGGGGGCAAGGCCAGCGCTCTGTGAGATACTGGCATGCCCCTAGTCCTTCTTGACTCTGGGAATAGATGCTCTTCGCATGGGCACAGAATCTACTCACCAGAGCAGCGAGTGACAGGCAGCCTCCTAAGTGCCCCCACCCCCACTGCAGCCCACGGGTGGGACAGCGAGACAGTCCCAAAAGACGGTACTGTCCCGCGAAAATCTGGACAGTTGGGAGGTATGTATATGGACAGCATTACAGAATTTGGCAATTGTTTGTATTGACAAATTACTCACAATTGTGGTTTTCAAAAATGTGAGTGGTCATGTAATGGCCAATCTAGTTTTCTTTTCTACCTAATCAAATCTACTGTAGCTTTCGTATTTATGATTTAAGATGAATATATAAGAAGTAGTGCAGTATTGTGCTTCCTCCATTCGTTCTAAAACTCCTCCTGACATATGTTGTGCCTCTGTGAGACCAGCTCTTCTATAACCAGCTGTTAGTTTGTTGCTGGTGGATATCTGAGCAATAGGAATTTTTGATACTTTGATGCATGTAACTAAAAAGTAGCTTTTGTGACAGTAATTTCCATTGGGCCAGAGATATTGTCATCCACTTTGCTAGGGCAGTTAATTGATCTGAAGAAAAATACATACAATTTACAGTCTCAGAATAATTCTCTGGGCTAGATGCATCATCGCTTGGAGAGTGATAAACTGGAAAGTAATAAACTACCAGCCAACCAGCAGCCACCTGTCATTTTTCAAACAGGGCCTGTGACATGGTAGTTAGAAGCTGATTGGCTGGTGCCTTTTCTCTTTCTATTTTATTACTCTCCAAGCGATGATGCATCTAGCCCTAGCTAAGATATGACAGTATTCATTCCCCATTGTTTTTTGAGGCCCTACAAGATGTCTCTCTATATAATCCAGATATCTAATCCTGGATCCTTGGACCTTGAGCAAGTACAATTCCAGTGAAGAAAACAAGTTTCTAGGTAAAACAATGAATAGTTACAGTTCTTAGCTCAAAAACTCACATGTAGGGTGGCTGTAATACTACTTACAGCAGTCCTGGAAGGGATGCACAGAAGCTGAAAGGCTGCAAAATATGTTGTGTTTGTCAGAATGTAAAAAGCACACTTATAGGAAATGAGCAAATATTAGAATTTGCATCTCTGTGAGTCTGTCCCCGAGTTGATAAAGGTGCTTTACTGTCCATCTGATGACCACCATGACCAACAATACAACACCAGTGTTGAACCCAACAGCATGGATACTGGGTAGCCATTTCACTTTGCTTTGAGTGGCGGAAACATACCAAGATGATGCAGGGTGGTCCCCTTCACTTGGTTTGTTAGATGGTGGCCTTGGCAAGTTTGAATCCAAAAGGAATGAAGCTCTGCCAATCAGCAGCAATCTGGTTGAAAATGGTGCCCCCAGCGAGTCAATTGCAGCTCGCCAAGAACCAGCAAATCAGGAAGAGGCCAGAAGACAGCAAGCTCAACACAGAAGATGGTGGGAGTAATGTGAAAATACATGGAAGTGCCAGCTAAACATCCAGGGCTGCAACAGCTGTCGAGAGTCAAAACAGAAGCTCAGGACCAGTGAGGCCTGCAGTGCTGGGAAGCAAAAAAGCAATATAAAGCTCATCACTGTAGTCTCTTCCTCTATAAGTGGCCTTGGGCCATTATAACTTATCTGTAAAGACCTCCTAGGCCACCTGGGGTCGTCCGCATTATGCCGTCTGTAGCCATTTCATTTTGGGCAGTAGGTCTGTGCCATGGTTAATTTCTAGTGCTAGGTTGATGCACCTTTTAGTTTGGGGTGCTGGGTTCATTCCACTGGTAACCCCGGGCATTAGGCCCATGCCGCCAGCTTCACACATAGGATGGTGAGGTGTTTATTGATCCCCATGTCGTTTTATTGCCAAACCAAAGGACTATTTTCCGCCAAAAACAAAGGCCCCTGCAAAATAAATTGTGTCAATTTTTCCCACTAAATATAAGTGAAAGCTCCTATACAGTACTTTAATATAAGTCCCTGAGAGTATAAAAGGCACTGTATGCGAAGGACACAAGGCCCTGGTTGCAGTAGGAAGCTATAAACTATTACACCGGTACTTTGCCATAGTAATTTATTTGGTTAGCTTTAAACTTCTCGTTAGCCAGTGGTGCAAATAAAAAAAAGTCTTATAGGCACTGTGTGCGCGCGCCGAAAATGGGTGTGGCCAAATGCCACATGGGGCGTGGTCAATGAAATGGGGGCGTGGTACACCTATGGGGAGGGGCAGATTCACATATGACCCCAATAGTGCCAGATACACGTTGCCCCACAGTGCCAGAAATACATTGCCCCACAGTCCCAGATATACATTGCCCCACAGTGCCAGATACACATTGCCTCACTGTGCCAAATACACAAATGCCCCCAGAGTGCCAGATATACATTGCCTCACAGTGCCAGATACACATTGTCCCACAGCACCAGATACACAAATGCCGCCAGAGTGCCAGATATACATTGCCTCACAGTGCCAGATACACAAATGCCCCACAGTGCCAGATACACAAATGCACCCAGAGAAGCCAGATATACATTGCCTCACAGTGCCAGATACATAAATGCCCCCACTGTGTCAGATATACATTGCCCCCCAGTGCCAGATACAGAAATGCCCCCACAGTGCCAGATATGCCCCCAGTGCCAGATACACAAATGCTCCCAGTGTCAGATACACATGTCCCCCCCCCCCCCCCCCAGTGCTAGATATGCCCCCAGTGCCAGGTATGCCTCCAGTGCCAGATACACATGTCCCCCCAGTGCCAGATATGCCTCCAGTGCCAGATACACATGTCCACCCAGTGCCAGATATGCCCCCAGTGCCAGGTATACATGCGCCCCCCCCCCCCTTCCCAGCTGCTTACCTCTGCTGCTGCTGTCCTGTGTGTGTGTGTGTGAGGGGAGGAGAGCGAACCCTGCGCCTCTCCTGCCCCTCAGTCTCCGGCGACGGTGCGGGTGTTTTCCAGCGCCGATCCATGAGCCAATCAAAGCTCGCCGTCCAGCAGCCTTGGCTGCAGGTCCGCGAGCTCTGATTGGCTCACGGCCCGGCGCTGAATTGAAGGAATACACTGCGGGGCAGTAGAGGCGAACGCTGCACTCTCCTCCCCTCACAGCAGCAGCGGCGATGAGCAGCAGAGGGAGGGAGCGTCGGCCCGTCGGCGGTGGGTACGGCGTACCCACGGCTAAATTCTTAAGGGTAACCGTACCCACCCACTTGCACCGCTGTCGTTAGCGCACTACACCCCCTAGTTAGCTAGTAGACAATAGATCTGTTATAGTTAGGAGCTGTGCCACTTGGTCAGTGGATGGTGCACAACTAGTATAGTTTTAAAACTGTGGTTGGTTGTTTTTATCTCTTTCTAAACAGAGGACTCTGTTGCAGACAATGAGGCAAGCTGACAAGAATAGTTGCAGTGAGAACCTCCTGTGTTTGTTCTATCCTTTCCTTTTTGCTTCCTTTTCTAGGTTCAAGTTGGTCTTGCACAGTATAAGGTTGCAGTTTTTTACATTGAGCACAAGCAAGTTGGTGAAGACTCTGGGTCTGAGGCCAGAAGTGACTATTCTGATCTTAGACTTTACCCCATGAAGGGCTTCTGTGTTCTAGTACAGGCAGTTCCAGCTGCTGTAGAGGAGTCTCAGTACTGATCCCCTTTTTATCATCTCAGGAATGTCATTTAACGTGCTCCAGTGGGTACTGCACCGCATTTACGGGAATTACCTGCACAGCGCCCCACTGTTTGGACAATGGACAATACATACTGTAAGTGCACTCTACAACTTCAGCATGAGAAGAGAAAGGCTGAGCCTGTGCTGGGAAGGACATGGAGAAGCTGAGCCAGTATTTGTCCCAATAAAGTGGTTATGGAGTAGGAGAAGCAGTGAGGTGATTTTATAGGGCCTGAGTTAGAGCTGCACAATAACCACACGGTATGCTAATGTTCATGTAGTTGAGTGATTATTTACTACTGCGCATGTGCAAAGTAACCTGGAATTCCCCATGGTGCATGCATTACTCTGAGAGTATGCACAACCATGCTTTTTGTGTTCGATTCAGAAATTTCCAGAAAGGGTTGGTAAAGTGATTGGTGTTCCTGAGCAGTGTGCTAATAGGGGTATGGGACTCAAGGTCGACACCCATTGGTCGACAGTGGATAACTCGACATTAGAAATAGGTCGACCCCAACTATTACCTTCTTTCTGCACACAACTTGACTTACTTGACCCTTGGCGCATCTTTCACCCAACCCAGAAAGACTTCACATTCTACTCTCATCCCCACTCTTCCCACTCTAGCATTGATTACATCTTCACTTCCACATCTCTCTTCCCCAAGGTTACACATACGTCTATTGCAGACATCATTATCTCCGATCATGCCCCTATATCCATAGATATCTGAATGACTCTCTCACCTCGTGGCCCCCCATGTTGGTGCTTCCTAGCATATCTCCGCCACTCTACTGACTTTCTTATTTACCTCAAACAATCCTGGCTTAATTACACTCTAGACAATAGGGACCAAACGCTGGACTCCCCTGTATTTTGGGGAGCTGCTAAGGCGGTCCTTCGAGGACATATTATGTCCTATACCCATGCCAAAAACAAAAAATTCTCTTTGCAGCTGCAGACTTTGAGTGCGTCGCTCACCTCCTCATATCGGAGATACAAACGACATAATACCCCAGCCTGTAAAGAGGAATATCTCTCGGCAAAGCTCATATATGACACTTTCCTCACTGAGCAAGCTCAACTCTCCTATGACTATCAAAGGAATAAGTTTCACAGATGGGGCAATAAATCGGGCAGATTATTAGCTAATTTGATTAAAGGCCCCAAATCCCGCACTTGGATTAACGCCATTGACATCTCTGGTAAATTAGTCTCAGACCCCGGCTCTATCTGCACTGAATTTATGCGCTTCTACTGCTCCTTATACACCAAGGGCCCTGACGACCCTACTGCTAACTATTCTTTTCTTGAATCCGCTGATCTCCCGATCCTCTCTCAGGAAGAAAGAGACCTACTGGACAGCTCAATTACTATTGAGGAGGTTATAGACACTATTAAAAGCTTGCCTAACAACAAAAGCCCTGGCCCCGACGGCTATAGCGCGGAATTTTACAAAATGATGCGTGATGAACTGGCCTCTACTCTCACGTCCCTTTGCAATCACATTCTTTCTTCCAAACTAACTCCTATTAGGTTCAACGAGGCTAAAATTATTGTTATAGCAAAACCTGGCAAGGACCCCTCCCTTCCTGGTTCCTACAGACTGATATCCCTCTTGAATCAGGGTTTTAAAATTTTAACCAAACTCATGGCCACTCGTTTACAATCCTGTCTGTCCCACATCATATCACCGGATCAGTTGGGCTTCCTTAAAAACAGGCAATCTGTGAAAGGAATTAGGGCAGCATTGGTTGCTATTACCCACTCTCGCTCCCATAACTTAGTAGACAACATCCTGATTAACTTAGACGCAGAGAAGGCCTTTGACAAGATCGCCTGGCCTCATCTTAATCGGGTCCTACGCCATCAACATTTCGGGGAGAAGTTTTGTGGTCTTGTCAACTCCCTTTATACTACGCCTACGGCGCAAGTGATGGTCAATAATATCTCTTCCACTCCTTTCACCCTCGAAAGAGGAACTAGACAGGGGTGCCCCCTCTCCCCCCTCCTTTTCAATTTGGCCTTAGAACCCTTTATACGCCATATTATTAATCTAAATAGTTTCAGAGGCATCTTAATTGGTACTCAAGAATTGAAAATCATAGCGTTCGCGGATGACATCCTTCTGCTTACTTCGAATCCCAAACAATCAATCCCGGCACTACAAGAAGCTATAGCCTACTTTTCTTCTTTTGCTGGCTTTTCGATTAACTATGACAAATCTGAAGCCCTAGCTATATTTCGACAAGCCACTGTAGGCTGGGACCCTTCCTTTCCGTTCCGATGGGCCCCCACCCATCTCACTTATCTAGAAATTCAACTACCCGCAGACTCTTCCCTTCTTTATTCCTACAATGTCCAAACTATTCTTACTAAAATTCAAACTGAGTTAGGCCATCTAGTAGTGGCACTGCAGTGGCAGACAGGAGGGCAGATATTTAAAAAAAAGGCCCCAAACAGCACATCATGCAAAGAAGAAAAAGTTTTGCAATAAGGTAGTTGTATGACTAAGCCAAGCGACACAAACAATTGGCCCATCTAGGCGTGGCACTGCAGTGGCAGACAGGAGGGCAGATATAAAAAAAAAAGGCCCCAAACGGCACATCGTGCAAAGAAGAAAAAGAATTGCAATGAGGTAGTTGTATGACTAAGCCAAGCGACACAAACAATTGGCCCATCTAGGCGTGGCACTGCAGTGGCAGACAGGAGGGCAGATATAAAAAAAAAAGGCCCCAAACAGCACATCATGCAAAGAAGAAAAAGATTTGCAATGAGGTAGTTGTATGACTAAGCCAAGCGACACACACAATTGGCCCATCTAGGCGTGGCACTGCAGTGGCAGACAGGAGGGCAGATATCAAAAAAAGGCCCCTAACAGCACATGGTGCAAACAAAAAAAAAAGGTGCACCAAGGTTGCTGTATGACTAAGCTAAGCGACACAACCACCTGGCCCATCTAGTAGTGTCACGCAGTGGCTGAATGTCGAGAGTGGGCCGCAATTGTTCGGTCCACTGATAGCATCTCCAGCACGCTCCAGTCACTTTAAAAAAATCTGCAATTGGACTTATACGGCAGTTCCCCAGGACTAATATAGCAGTACCCCTGGACTCATACGGCAGTGTCACACAGGATGGCACTTTTCAAAAACTAGGCCCCAAACAGCACCTCATACAAAGATGTCAAAGAGGTGCAATGAGGTAGCTGTATGACTAAGCCAAGCGACACAAATAATTCCAACTGGAATTATACGTCCAAATCACTGGAATTAATTGGCAAGATCACTGTAATAATTGTAAATCATTGACATTAATTGGCAAAATCACTGTAATTATACGTCCAAATCACTGGAATTAAATGGCAAGATCACTGTAATTAATAATTATAAATCACTGACATTAATTGGCAAAATCACTGTAATTATACATCCAAATCACTGGAATTAAATGGCAAGATCACTGTAATTAATAATTATAAATCACTGACATTAATTGGCACAATCACTGTAATTAGATGTCCAAATCACTGTAATTAATTGGCAAGATCACTGTAATTAATAATTACAAATCACTGACATTAATTGGCAAAATCACTGTAATTATACGTCCAAATCACTGGAATTAAATGGCAAAATCTCGCTATCGCCTGCCTAGTGAAGTGGAATCTAGATGGGATTTGGTACCGGGGACATAATACCTCCATCAATTATTTAAATCCCACTGCACTAATGGCGGATACCTAGCACACGTCTAACACCAACATTAGTGTCAAGGCCTCAGTTATGAGGGCTTCCATCATCATGTGAAGCTGAACCACTAGTCATGAGCATAGGCCAGGACCTCAGCCATTCCTTGCCACTCCGTGTCGTAAATGGCATATTGGCAAGTTTACGTTTCTCCTCAGATCAGTTAAATTTATTTTTTGGGGTCTTTTTACTGAAGTTTGGCTCTTTGGATTTTACATGCCCTCTACTATGACATTGGGCATTGGCCTTGGCAGGCGACGTTGATGTCATTTCATCGTCTATGTCATGGCTAGTGGCAGCAGCTTCAGCACTAGGAGGAAGTGGTTCTTGATCTTTCCCTATTTTATCGAAGGCCAGGACACTACCACTGGTCTGATGCAGCACAACACAGCAACACTGTAAGGCACTTGTTGTTGTTGTTGTTATTATTATTATTATTATACGGCAGCAGTGGACATATAGTAGCAGCATATAAAGGGCCGGCTCTTGGGCGCTGTGCGACCCGAGCGACAATAGGGGGCGTGGCTATGTACAGGGGGCGTGGTCATTTACGCCCCCTGTACAGACTGAAATGATGTGCGGTGCGCGATGACGTCATCGCGCACCGCACAGCAAAGGTCCTCTCCACGAAGGGAAACTAGACGCATAGCGTCTAGTTCCCTTCGTGGAGAGGACCTTTGCTGTGCGGTGCGCGATGACGTCATCGCGCACCGCACAGTAAAGGACCTCTCCACGAAGGGAAACTAGACGCGTACGCGAGGTGAGGTGGTACGTGAGGTGGTATTTTGATTTCCATTTAATATATAATGTTATAGTTTAACATACTTGATCAAATTAATATTTTTTTAACTAGTCCAAACTGGTTGTTCACCAGAAAGTCCCGGTGATATATGGGATTTTCCATCAAGCATGTATGAATGATTTTTCCAGGTTATGCTATTCGTATAAACAACTAAACGTTCCAGTCAGTTGAGGTATGACCTAAGATGTAACTATGATGTTTCTTGGATTTTTTCTCATTGTCCTTTTTCTGTTTGCTCTGATACATTTAAATCTTGCACAGTTATATGTTCCTTTCATGATTTAATAGAATATATGATTCTAGTTTAGATTTTTTATAGTATTTAGCTTTGATAAATTCTTCTACAATTATAGATGTACCCCTGATGAAGTCTTTGTATAAGACGAAACGCGTTGAGTTATCTTTATTGTGATGTTATCTCCGAACCAACATTAAGGAGAAGGAGGAGACTATTGTGAATCACCTACAATTGTTTTCAACGCTAAAAGTCATACTGCTAAAAGTGTGGAATAACACATCTCCTCTGTATCAATTCTGACATTGAATTTGTTATGTTTTTTTATGATGGAACATGTTATCATTATGGTTTAAATATTGTAACCATTTAAGGGTTAAAAATTAGGTTTTGATACGACCCTTTGGCGACGATTCTCCTATTGTCATATATATATATATATATATATATATATATACAAAACAGATACTCTCCCTTTTGCGCTATTAAACAGAAAGTGAGAAAGGATTGGGTTAAGGCTGCCAAATTCCACTAAGTCCCTTGTTAGGAGGGACTAAAAAGATACAAATATGTGCCAGTAGAGGAATGGGCGCACTTGGGTTGTTTTTCCACCCAATATTCAACGGGGAAAAACAGCAGTCTCCCTAAGATATTTACTCCTAATTTGTGAGCATAAAACCACATTTAACATGTTCCATGTAAAATTTATTACAACATAAAAGCAATGATACAAAACGGTATAGTATCTCTTCTTGCAGATAACACCATATAGTACAGAGGACCAGTTGAAATAACTTTGATAGATTCCTCCTTCTCCTTTGACAATTCGGAGATTTGATGTTTATGAACAAATAACCCGACGCGTTTCGTCTTACTCTAAGACTTCATCAGGGGTATGTCTCTAGTGCTTGATAAATACTGTTAGTGCATCAATAAAATGGCAATTACGTATTCTGGATACTTGAAAAAACCACACACCGGTGGGGTACACAGGTGAAAGTTAGATTAAGCCTTATGGTTAAGTGCTTGAATAACAAGTTCAAACGCATAGGCCTGAACGCAAGTTCAAATAGGTATGTGACCTTATGATTCAGGGATTTGGATAACAAGTTCAAATACACAGGTCTACCACAATTTCATATGCGTGTGTAACCTTGCCAGCAGCTACAATAGCTTCAAGTCACAACCAGTGTAACACTGGTTGTGACTTGAAGCTATTGTAGCTGCTGGCAAGGTTACACACGCATATGAAATTGTGGTAGACCTGTGTATTTGAACTTGTTATCCAAATCCCTGAATCATAAGGTCACATACCTATTTGAACTTGCGTTCAGGCCTATGCGTTTGAACTTGTTATTCAAGCACTTAACCATAAGGCTTAATCTAACTTTCACCTGTGTACCCCACCGGTGTGTGGTTTTTTCAAGTATCCAGAATACGTAATTGCCATTTTATTGATGCACTAACAGTATTTATCAAGCACTAGAGACATACCCCTGATGAAGTCTTAGAGTAAGACGAAACGCGTCGGGTTATTTGTTCATAAACATCAAATCTCCGAATTGTCAAAGGAGAAGGAGGAATCTATCAAAGTTATTTCAACTGGTCCTCTGTACTATATGGTGTTATCTGCAAGAAGAGATACTATACCGTTTTGTATCATTGCTTTTATGTTGTAATAAATTTTACATGGAACATGTTAAATGTGGTTTTATGCTCACAAATTAGGAGTAAATATCTTAGGGAGACTGCTGTTTTTCCCCGTTGAATATTGGGTGGAAAAACAACCCAAGTGCGCCCATTCCTCTACTGGCACATATATATATATATATATATATATATAGCCAAACAATCATGAGCGGCACTCACGGGACTCCTCAAATGAACGGGTCCGACACCCCGATATTCAGCAACGTTTCGGTCTTATTTCAAACCTTCGTCAGGCATATATAAACATTAAAACATATCTTACCTTTATAACTTCTACATCACCATGTGCAAACACAATCCCTGAGAGCCCGGCCTGTCAGATTTCCACTGACATCACCAGGGTATTAACCCTTCACCATACAAAGAAAACAGCACTGAAGCACAGATCCAAGCTATACATAGCATACTGCACATTAAATAGCAAATGTCATAATGCAACTGCTGTTTATATATTATAAATCATTTCACCTAGGAGGGAATCAAAAATACTAAATAACTGTATCAGAGTAAACTAAATCAGTATATTTCAGGCCAGGTAACATGCAGTCCCAAATTGCCATAGAATCATATGAAGCTATTAAAAGAAAGTGCCTCATTCAGACCCCTTGGAGCAATAGTGTTAAGCCTATTGATCCAGCGTGCTTCACACTGTAATAATCGAGTGGACCTATCTCCTCTCCTCCTGCTCTCTGGTATCATGTCAATCATTTTATATCTTAATGATGATAATGTGTGGGAATAGAGTTTGAAGTGTTTAGCTACTGGCTGTTCTGTCTGCTTGCCCTCAAGTGCTGATTTTATAGCACTTCTATGCTGGGCCATCCGAACCCTAAATGTACAAGTCGTCTTCCCGATATAATAGAGTCCGCATGGACATATGATACAATAAACGACAAAACGAGATGTACAAGTGAAGCAATGCCGTAACTGTATTCTTTTGCCTGAATGTGGATGCAATAATGTATCACCAGTCTCAAGGTACATACATGTAGTGCACCCAAGACATTTATAATTGCCAGGTTTTTAACTCAAAAAATGCTCCGATGCTGGCTTGGTATAATCAGAAATATCACTGTGTACGAGCATATCTTCAATATTGGGGCCTCTCTTAGAACAGGGCATTAGCCGCTTTTCAGACAGTGACCCTAAATCCGGGTCAGATTGGACCTAAGAATGCCAAATTGATTTCTCACAAATATTTAAAATGCCCGCTCTAGTATATATTGTAAATTCCTGCAACTCTTATTACCATATCCCATGAATGTGGGCTGTACATTGCACAACACTGCATCCCATAAGAGAAAACAATACACCCACACATTATCTGAGTTCCAAAGCTCATTGATGTATATATTTGTTGTTAAAAGGATATGGATTCAATATATATTACAAAGTACAGTATACCTATAGTTACATGAATACAACTCACACAGTAAACAGTTAGAACATACAATTGCATACAGTTATATGCAGTTTCAGTTACATGCCAGCGATACAATATCCATTCCCTCCAATGCAACTTATGTCTCCCTCTCTCTGTAAATAAATACAGTACCTGAACTGCCAGCAACTCCTCCATCATCCTCTGAGACCAAAAAACAAGTAACTTCCTGTGTGGTCAGCAGAGTATTATCTAGTTTCTGGGGGAGGGGTTCATGGTGAGTCACTATTCTCTTTGTATATGGTAATCAGATTCAGCCTTGAAGACATCCAAAGGGCTGGCCTGAGTTCCCTGTCCTCTACCTCTAAGAATATCTATTGTTCTAATAAGAGCGATTTTAGCTTTTATACATGTAATCATAATTCCGTGTTGCAATGTACTACAACTTAATAACAAGTATCAAATTAATCTACACATTAAGCTGGTTGCTTCAATAGTAAACATGACAGGTCTATCTGGTTCCGTTCAAATAATACACATACATGACACCACTTCATTACATATACAATTCTAAATCATCATGATGTCTGGCGCTTGATATTATTATAATTATGTACTGTATGAAATAAGTGTTGAATCCATCTCTGTGGCATGTCCATGTAAATGCGTGTGTTACCATATTTTGCTGTGCTCGCTGCGCATATTTGCAAGTATAGCGACTTAAATGTGTGTAGTTTGTATGTTCTCTTGATGTAATATTTTTTTGACTTCGACAGTCCACCCTTTGGCAGTAAACAATAACTGCCATCAATTATTAACATAAGAAAAAATATTTCATACCATAATCGGTGACCTAGACACAAGTATGTATGCATTTCGCAAATCAGACACCTGACTATATTTGGGGAAGACAGGGAGGAGGACGAGACATCCTCTATATGCACTCGTTGGTCACGGGACCACTGGTTGGGTGTGGGACAACATTCAACCTATAGAGTATGCTGGGACAGTGCTTTGGCCTATAATGTCTGATTTGCAACGAACATATCACACATACATGTACCTACGTCTTTGTACACTGATGTTTGGATTCAATTGAGGTTCTGCTGGGTAGATGAAAAAGACACAAACAAATCGTGACAGTGACATATAAAATTTTCATGATCTACATATTCCTATCATTTTCTGAACATTGTTTCCATTTCTGGAACGTATGCTAGGTCTGTTTAATCATTGAACAAGGGTTATAAGTAGTGTCCTTCCTAAATAACATAAACCTTCAGAGTTCGGGGAGAGCCACTCATAAACCTTTCTTCCACATATGTTAGTGAGCTCTTTATCTGCAGTGTGTGAATAGCCATTGTCTGACTGTTCCTGATTACCTCTGAACTCCATAACTACTAGACCTTTGATTTTTCTCTGAACTGATCGGCTAATCCTGGGATCCTATAAGGAAATCACTCCTTCTTACAGAACCAGTTCCAGTCCCACACTCGACTCCTCATAAAAAAAAAACCTTGCAAAAATAGAATATCCTGAAAGAAAATGTTTGTCAGCGGGAAAGAGAGAATAGAGAAATAGAACAAAACAACTTCGGTTCATAACAAATCAATTACAATGACTGGTCTTTCTGCAGTCCTTTAGTACGCTCAGGTAGTGTTCAACAGTGCCGCCTCTCAGTCTTCATGGAACAGAGTCTCTGGTGATACTTTTGCGATCTCTTTGCCTTGCTCTTTGAAAACACAGTTCACTTGGAACACACAGTTCACTTTGCTCTCCACCTTGCTCTTTGAACACACAGTTCACTTCGAACACACAAACTCGATGAATGTGAGCAAAAAACTACTTTGTCAAGAGTTCTCTCCGGGTTAGCGACCTCCTTGCAGTGGGACGAGTGGACCCAAGTCTCTCTTTCGGTGACCTTTAGTGCTGTCAACAAATCTTGGTATGGTCCTTCCCACCTGTCTATTAGGCAACCTGAGCGTAAGAACAATCACACAGTCTCTTGGTTCATAATCAAGACAGTTAGCATTTGGCATACCAGCAATCAACAGTTTCAAGTTCTTTTGTCAAGTTCTCAAATGCTGGCTCATCTCAACAAGGTACTGTACTGTCACCTCATTGGTGTATTTCTGATCATTGTGCGGATCAATCATGACATGAGGTTGTCTTTCAAAAACAACTAAAAAGACACAAATACCAAAACCAAAACAAATTTCGAAGAGGGTGATTCGTCGAGTGAAGATCTGGGAGTGGTTTCCGAAGCTACATAATACTAGTGGCAGTATCTATGATCACAATAGTACAATTTCAGGCTTTGCTTCTACTTCTAGGGGTACCATTATCTACACACAAATTTCTGCGCAATTTTTCTTTGCGGTAAACACAGCAGCATCCGTGGCGGTAGGAAATGCCTCTACCCAGTTTGAGAAAACATAAGTGCACACCAATACATAATAATAATTCCTAAAGGGTGTTAACTGTACGAAGTCGATTTGTATTTCCTGAAAAGATCCGTCTGCAGGAGGGATATGGGATGGCTCTGTTGGTATTGCTTTACCAATATTCTTCCTCAAGCAAGTAAGACAGGTCATTGCTCTCTTACCTGCATGAGAATAGAATCCTGGCGCACACCAGTAGGCTCTCATCATCCTGCACCTACCCTCTTTGCCTAGATGAGTCAGACCGTGTGCCACCTCAGCTAGACTTGGAAGGTATGCTCTGGGGGCTACTGGCTTACCGTGTCCACCTGCCCACAGTCCTGAGGACTCCTGGCCATACCCCTTTGTCCTCCAGACTGCCTCTTCCTGCAGGAAACACAAATTTTTGTATCTTAATTTAACTATCGTGTGTTTGCAATGTGGAGTACCATGAGCATAAATCAAAAAGAAAAAAAAAGAAAAAAGAAACATCTCTAGAGGAGAGAAAGAAGAAGAAAATGAAAAAGAAAATGTCAGGTTTGCCATTCACCAACAGGCATATCAGTGTCTATACAAAATTTCCCTTCACCAGTATTCCCATTCTCCACCCTTTGTGCATGACAAGGCACACTGCAGTAATACTGGTGTCATCATGCTGTTGAGATATACTGGGTTTGGGCAGAACTCTGAAGGACCTAGGCATGTGGAGTTTGAACTGTACTTGGGTCCATGTATTGTACCACCCTGTGTGAACACAAAAGATGAAGAGGAAACTGTAGAGAAACAGAATAGAGGTTCGTGACAGATGAGTTTGTAGAGGTGAAGAAGATTTTATAAAAATTTTGACAACTGGATTGGGCACTACGGGGAAGTGATTCTCTACTTGG
Source organism: Pseudophryne corroboree (assembly GCF_028390025.1). NCBI lineage: Eukaryota > Metazoa > Chordata > Amphibia > Anura > Myobatrachidae > Pseudophryne > Pseudophryne corroboree. Next base: position 145,572,217 of record NC_086445.1, read on the forward strand.
TCTACTCCCCTTAAAAAAAAATGTCTGTGTGTCTTATCTCTACTGGGACTATCCCAGCCATCAATCCAGTGTCCTGTCCATCCTAAGTTCATAGGGAACCCGGTATCTGTGAGTTCATTTCCTCTACCTGTGATGGACATGCATCTAGAACAGTGAAATGTAACATTAGTAAGTTGCATTTATTCTGTTCTTCCCATTAACCGAATCTGTGTTTTCTATATGGCTTATGATTCCTTACTATATGTCCCTTGGTCCCGTCTATGTGTTTAATAATGTGGCTTGTGTTTTCTGTCTAGGGGATCTATATTGACTATGTGTCCTACTACTCCTACAATCTCTGGCAAAATGCCCTTCCTTCCTACAGGTGTAACCTATTATTGACCATTTGGGATCTGGGGTTTGGACTGATGGGTCTTTCCTGTATGTGCCAGTATACTTACCATCCTCAACCTCTCCACCTGTTGTTCTCTGCGCCTAACACTATTCTTGTGATGTTCAATAGCACACTTTCTAAGATTAGCTACTGTGACCCCTTTCCAATTTTGCAAAGAAGTCTGCACCCTGACACTCAATGCCTTATTGAGCCCGTCCATTTGCACAGAGACAGCCACCTCCCATTTGCCGAATTAGTGTTTACCAGTGATCTTATCCAGATGGAGAGTTTTCTATTTCTGCAAGAGACAAAAAAAAAAAGTTTAACAAGCTTCTAGGTCATGCGAAGTATCCATTCAATCCTTCTCATCCCGTATTAAGGGTCTGTACATGGTCCAACAAACATTTCCAAGCTCATCTTGACTAGGGGCATTACTAGAAATGCATACTTCTTATATAGTAACTGAAAGAAATACCCTGGGGTTACCTTGTCTCTGTCCGCTTTCCTACTGGCAAATACTAATGTGCGGACAGGTTTTTCTCCATTTCTGACGTTACTTTCTTGATTTTTTTTTCTTCGTTTTTTTTTATTTATTTATTTATTTTTTACTATATATGTACACGAATGATACCATACTTACCTGTTCCACTGGTCTCAGCCACTTCCCCCACAGGCTACTGCTCTTCTTTTACCGGTGGATACTCCTCTGGGTACATGAGAAATGGCTGAAAACAATCAGGTCACCTTCTCCTCCTAAATAAAACTTCAACATTCATTAGTACATATATAGGTTACAGTCATATTTTTCATATTTTTATTATTTTCTTTCTATAGTTTGTATGCTGGCCATAACTGCTTCCACATCTACATAAGGCGGTGTACTTGCATTCTCTTTTTTTTTTTTTTTTTACTACCTATTTATTGTTGCTACAAGTTCAAACAGTTCTTATATTTCCATTCTTGTCTTATATGACTTTGGTTAGACATACCACCTGCAATACCTTAAGATCAAACTCACCAACCCCTCTTGCTTTCACAGGTTTAAACAATTTGTATGTCTGACCCTTTGTTTCTTGGATTTTATCAAACATATCCTTAACTTTAAGTTCTGTAATACCTCTGGTTCAAAGCTGTCCACCTTAGGGAATGGTTCCCTCTTTGTCAGTCATACATACCCATTCAGACAAAAAGCCTTCCATGTGTGGACCATATTTCCCACACATAACTTAAACTTCGCTGACCCCATGGGCAGCGGCTCTTCAACCTGAACCCTGGTTACAAAACGTCCACCGCTTGTGCATTGGATCCCATCACGGGCTTTTTCCTTTTACGCAATCCCCAATGCACAATACGAATAGACGGTGAAAGTTCTTAGAGCGCTTTCACCCACTCACCGCCCACGTTGGCCATACACTGTCGATAGCGAAGGCAATGTACCCAACCTAGGGCCCTATCTGACCTATACTTACTGGAAGTTTTTAGGAATAACTTACCCTTTCCAGTAAAGTATCGGCCGTTGGAGATTTTCCTGAGAGAGACCAGCGAAAACTCCCTATGCACTTTATTATACACAAATCACGCTTGCGTATGCTCTATACAGCGCTAATGATACCGCGATTTTACGCAAAAGCTCGTAAAAAGGATATCAAGTTGCGCTATCTATCGCACCCACAAACGCGCGGTCCAATCGCACAGCATATTGGTACTTGTTACTTATCTGCCGTACGACCACGGGTCGTTATACAAACTGGGACCCTCAGTCCGGAGCGTAATACCAAAAAAAACCTTTTAACTTCAATACTTCGCAATACAATGCACTATCACGCTCCATTACAAATCACCTCACGATTTGCATATTAAACCTTATACTAACGTGAGTCAGCCTTCTCACGCCACCAAGCCTCCACTCACTTGATGTACCGAACGACGGGATCCCGGATTACGGGGTTCGAATTTCACTCACTCCTACGTTCGCTCACTCAGGTATACTTGGTTTTTCTGTACAGAAAATTAGGATTCATTCAAGTTGGCAGCTTTACCCCCAGAGGCAATTAAAAAAAAAATATTTATACTACATTTTGTTTTTATATTAAATTTCTTTAGAAACCGGGTAGTTTGGTGCTATTGTAGCGTGGCTACTGTCCTGCCTTTAAACTAAACTAACTATTGTGTAATTTGTACTTAGCGACCGTATTTCTTATGCAATTTGCGTAAACACGCTACCGTGCGTGTCTCTTACGCTGCGTGCACAGTCCTGTACTTTGTCCGAGACACGTGTACAAAACCGTACGTCCGCAATTAAACAAATTCCACAACTTCTATAAATGTGAGCAACACCAACTATAATTGCTCACTTAACACAACACACATTCTTTCTGTATAAACCCTCTTACTACTGGGCCAGAAATGCGTTTTGTGATTTTACTCTTACTTCCTTAAATACTTATTTTATTTTTAACTATATAGCAACAAATGTATCCGGTTTCACACAGATCTATAATGACTCTAGCAATAATCAATAATTTAAATGATATGATTCAGATTGGATAGCTACCTTGCAGAACATACACTGATATAAATATACACATAATTATAATAATATTATATATAATATATATTTCTATAATATATATCACTTGACTCTCATAGAACCCCCACACAGTACACACCTACTGAATGAATGCATTTCCTTTAAAGTCTCTAATTTGCATATCAACAGAGGTTCATATGCCTGTTCAAGAGGGTAGTAGGACAGGTTAATTAACATTTCAATGGCTATCCTAAACTAGCAAGCAGATTTAACTGAATCCTAGAGGTAAAAGAAAAAACAACAACTTTTTTTTAATATCTGTGTGTAATTCTTGCACTAAGTATTCATCTCACTATTAACTTTCACTAGGCCCAGCTGAAACTATTTGTAATTGACTATGGCATGGGTTAAATAAATGCATTGGTAACTCATAAATGGTGTTTTATGTGACCAAGGAAAGCTGATTATTCTGAGCAGTGAAAATCAGCCATTTAGAAAAATTACCTTCCCAAAATGGCCGCTGCTCCTCCCCCTTCCACATCCATGAGGGTTACACAAAATGGTGGACAGGCCATGTGGTTAGTCCAAAATGGAGGACAGACTATGCAGCTTCCTTTGTCACAAAGAAATCACACATCATACAAGCACACGAAGTTATTTTAGGCCTGAGTTAAAAAAAAACACTATATCAAGGCTATGCAGCAACTTTTAAATATACTTTTAAACCTACTTAAACAGATAAACAATCCAATCTGAATCAAACACAATATGACTTATTTGAACCTTGTTTTGCAACAATAAAAATACATTTTAGCATCTTAAATATTATGAGAAACGCATTTTCCCTTGAATTTCATATCATTGGCTTACTGATAACACAAAAATACATTAACGTGAATGTTATTTTCATCAGCTTCTCAATGCGTCCATTGGAGCCGGTCAATTACAGCCACATTTGTAATGTACAGTGCATCATTAAGACCCTGATATCCCGTAAGAGCCCTCATCTAAGAATGCCAAATTGATTTCTCACAAATATTTAAAATGCCCGCTCTAATATATATTGTAAATGCCTGCAACTCTTATTACCATATCCCATGAATGTGTGCTGTACATCGCACAACACTGCATCTCATAAGAGAAAACAATACACCCACACATTATCTGAGTTCCAAAGCTCATTGATGTATATATTTGTTGTTAAAAGGATATGGATTCAATATATATTACAAAGTACAGTATACCTATAGTTACATGAATACAACTCACACAGTAAACAGTTAGAACATACAATTACATACAGTTATATGCAGTTTCAGTTACATGCCAGCGATACAATTACCATTCCCTCGAATGCAGTTTATGTCTCCCTTTCTCTCTTTAAATAAATACAGGACCTGAACTGCCAGCAACTCCTCCATCATCCTCTGAGACCAAAAAACAAGTAACTTCCTGTGTGGTCAGCAGAGTATTATCTGGTTTCTGGGGGAAGGGTTCATGGTGAGTCACTATTCTCTTTGTATATGGTAATCAGATTCAGCCTTGAAGACATCCAAAGGGCTGGCCTGAGTTCCCTGTCCTCTACCTCTAAGAATATCTATTGTTCTAATAAGAGCGATTTTAGCTTTTATACATGTAATCATAATTCCGTGTTGCAATGTACTACAACTTAATAACAAGTATCAAATTAATCTACACATTAAGCTGGTTGCTTCAATAGTAAACATGACAGGTCTATCTGGTTCCGTTCAAATAATACACATACATGACACCACTTCATTACATATACAATTCTAAATCATCATGATGTCTGGCGCTTGATATTATTATAATTATGTACTGTATGAAAGAAGTGTCGAATCTATCTCTGTGGCATGTCCATGTAAATGCGTGTGTTACCATATTTTGCTGCGCTCGCTGCGCATATTTGCAAGTATAGCGACTTAAATGTGTGTAGTTTGTATGTTCTCTTGATGTAATATTTTTTTGACTTCGACAGTCCACCCTTTGGCAGTAAACAATAACTGCCATCAATTATTAACATAAGAAAAAATATTTCATACCATAATCGTGACCTAGACACAAGTATGTATGCATTTCGCAAATCAGACACCTGACTATATTTGGGGAAGACAGGGAGGAAGATGAGACATCCTCTATATGCACTCGTCGGTCACGGGACCACTGGTTGGGTGTGGGACAACATTCAACCTATAGAGTATGCTGGGACAGTGCTTTGGCCTATAATGTCTGATTTGCAACGAACATTTCACACATACATGTACCTACGTCTTTGTACACTGATGTTTGGATTCAATTGAGGTTCTGCTGGGTAGATGAAAAAGTCACAAACAAATCGTGACAGTGACATATAAAATTTTCATGATCTACATATTCCTATCATTTTCTGAACATTGTTTCCATTTCTGGAACGTATGCTAGGTCTGTTTAATAATTGAACAGGGGTTATAAGTAGTGTTCTTCCTAAATAACATAAACCTTCGGAGTTCGGGGAGAGCCACTCATAAACCTTTCTTCCACATATGTTAGTGAGCTCTTTATCTGCAGTGTGTGAATAGCCATTGTCTGACTGTTCCTGATTACCTCTGAACTCCATAACTACTAGACCTTTGATTTTTCTCTGATTTTAACAAACTGATCGACTAATCCTGGGATCCTATAAGGAAATCACTCCTTCCTACAGAACCAGTTCCAGTCCCACACTCGACTCCTCATAAAAAAAAAAACTCGCAAAAATAGAATATCCTGAAAGAAAATGTTTGTCAGCGGGAAAGAGAGAATAGAGAAATAGAACAAAACAACTTCGGTTCATAACAAATCAATTACAATGACTGGTCTTTCTGCAGTCCTTTAGTACGCTCAGGTAGTGTTCAACAGTGCCGCCTCTCAGTCTTCATGGAACAGAGTCTCTGGTGATACTTTTGCGATCTCTTTGCCTTGCTCTTTGAAAACACAGTTCACTTGGAACACACAGTTCACATTGCTCTCCACCTTGCTCTTTGAACACACAGTTCACTTCGAACACACAAACTCGATGAATGTGAGCAAAAAACTACTTTGTCAAGAGTTCTCTCCGGGTCAGCGACCTTCTTGCAGTGGGACGAGTGGACCCAAGTCTCTCTTTCGGCGACCTTTAGTGCTGTCAACAAATCTTGGTATGGTCCTTCCCACCTATCTATTAGGCAACCTGAGCGTAAGAACAATCACACAGTCTCTTGGTTCATAATCAAGACAGTTAGCATTTGGCATACCAGCAATCAACAGTTTCAAGTTCTTTTGTCAAGTTCTCAAATGCTGGCTCATCTCAACAAGGTACTGTACTGTCACCTCATTGGTGTATTTCTGATCATTGTGCGGATAAATCATGACATGAGGTTGTCTTTCAAAAACAACCAAAAAGACACAAATACCAAAACCAAAACAAATTTCGAAGAGGGTGATTCGTCGAGTGAAGATCTGGGAGTGGTTCCGAAGCTACATAATACTAGTGGCAGTATCTATGATCACAATAGTACAATTTCAAGCTTTGCTTCTACTTCTAGGGGTACCATTATCTACACACAAATTTCTGCGCAATTTTTCTTTGCGGTAAACACAGCAGCATCCGTGGCGGCAGGAAATGCCTCTACCCAGTTTGAGAAAACATCAGTGCACACCAATACATAACAATAATTCCTAAAGGGTGTTAACTGTACGAAGTCGATTTGTATTTCCTGAAAAGATCCGTCTGCAGGAGGGATATGGGATGGCTCTGTTGGTATTGCTTTACCAATATTCTTCCTCAAGCAAGTAAGACAGGTCATTGCTCTCTTGCCTGCATGAGAATAGAATCCTGGCGCACACCAGTAGGCTCTCATCAGCCTGCACCTACCCTCTTTGCCTAGATGAGTCAGACCGTGTTCCTCCTCAGCTAGACTTGGAAGGTATGCTCTGGGGGCTACTGGCTTACCGTGTCCACCTGCCCACAGTCCTGAGGACTCCTGGCCATACCCCTTTGTCCTCCAGACTGCCTCTTCCTGCAGGAAACACAAATTTTTGTATCTTAATTTAACTATTGTGTGTTTGCAATGTAGAGTACCATGAGCATAACTCAAAAAGAAAAAAAAAAGAAAAAAGAAACATCTCTAGAGGAGAGAAAGAAGAAGAAAATGAAAAAGAAAATGTCAGGTTTGCCATTCACCAACAGGCATATCAGTGTCTATACAAAATTTCCCTTCACCAGTATTCCCATTCTCCACCCTTTGTGCATGACAAGGCACACTGCAGTAATACTGGTGTCATCGTGCTGTTGAGATATACTGGGTTTGGGCAGAACTCTGCAGGGCCTAGGCATGTGGAGTTTGAACTGTACTTGGGTCCATGTATTGTACCACCCTGTGTGAACGCAAAAGATGAAGAGCAAACTGTAGAGAAACAGAATAGAGGTTCGTGACAGATGAGTTTGTAGAGGTGAAGATTTTATAAATATTTTGACAACTGGATTGGGCACTACGGGGAAGTGATTCTCTACTTGGTCTACTCCCCTTAAAAAAAAAATTCTGTTTGTCTTATCTCTACTGGGACTATCCCAGCCATCAATCCAGTGTCCTGTCCATCCTAAGTTCATAGGGAACCCGGTATCTGTGAGTTCATTTCCTCTACCTGTGATGGACATGCATCTAGAACAGTGAAATGTAACATTAGTAAGTTGCATTTATTCTGTTCTTCCCATTAACCGAATCTGTGTTTTCTATATGGCTTATGATTCCTTACTATATGTCCCTTGTACCCGTCTATGTGTTTAATAATGTGGCTTGTGTTTTCTGTCTAGGGGATCTATATTGACTATGTGTCCTACTACTCCTACAATCTCTGGCAAAATGCCCTTCCTTCCTACAGGTGTAACCTATTATTGACCATTTGGGATCTGGGGTTTGGACTGATGGGTCTTTCCTGTATGTGCCAGTATACTTACCATCCTCAACCTCTCCACCTGTTGTTCTCTGCGCCTAACACTATTCTTGTGATGTTCAATAGCACACTATCTAAGATTAGCTACTGTGACCCCTTTCCAATTTTGCAAAGAAGTCTGCACCCTGACACTCAATGCCTTATTGAGCCCGTCCATTTGCACAGAGACAGCCACCTCCCATTTGCCGAATTAGTGTTTACCAGTGATCTTATCCAGATGGAGAGTTTTCTATTTCTGCAAGAGACAAGAAAAAAAAAAGTTTAACAGGCTTCTAGGTCATGCGAAGTATCCATTCAATCCTTCTCATCCCGTATTAAGGGTCTGTACATGGTCCAACAAACATTTCCAAGCTCCTCTTGACTAGGGGCATTACTAGGAATGCATACTTCTTATATAGTAACTGAAAGAAATACCCTGGGGTTACCTTGTCTCTGCCCGCTTTCCTACTGGCAAATACTAATGTGCGGACAGGTTTTTCTCCATTTCTGACGTTACTTTCTTGATTTTTTTTATTTATTATTTATTTATTTATTTTTATTTTTTTTTACTATATATGTACATGAATGATACCATACTTACCTGTTCCACTGGTCTCAGCCACTACCCCCACAGGCTACTACTCTTCTTTACCAGTGCCGTAACTAGGCATTTTAGCGCTGTGTGCAAGAAACGACAGTGGCGCGCCCCCCCCCCCCCATGTAAGATAGGGCGTGGCTTCACGGGGAAGGGGCGTGGCCACAAAATAATAGCAATTCATACTACGGTGCACAGTAGTCTACATTATTCAAATTACGCTGCACAGTAGCACCACTACACCAGGTAGAGCCCCTTTTTATACATTACAGCAGACAGCGTCCCCCTTTTTACACATTACAGCAGACAGTCCCCCTTTTTACACATTGCGGCAGCCAGTCCCCCTTTTTGCACATTGCGGCAGCCAGGCCCCCTTTTTACACATTGCGGCAGCCAGTCCCCCTTTTTACACATTGCGGCAGCCAGGCCCCCTCTTTACACATTGCGGCAGCCAGTCCCCCTTTTTACACATTGCGGCAGCCAGTCCCCCTTTTTACACATTGCGGCAGCCAGGCCCCCTTTTTACACATTGCGGCAGCCAGTCCCCCTTTTTACACATTGCGGCAGCCAGGACCCCTTTTTACACATTGCGGCAGCCAGGCCCCCTTTTTACAGCCAGTCCCCCTTTTTACACATTGCGGCAGCCATCCCCCTTTTTACACATTGTGGCAGCTAGGCCCCCTTTTTACACATTGCGGCAGCCAGTCCCCCTTTTTACACATTGCGGCAGCCAGGACCCCTTTTTACACATTGCGGCAGCCAGGCCCCCTTTTTACACATTGCGGCAGCCAGTCCCCCTTTTTACAGCCAGTCCCCCCTTTTTAAACATTGCGGCAGCCATCCCCCTTTTTACACATTGCGGCAGCCAAGACCCCTTTTTACACATTGCGGCAGCCAGGCCCCCTTTTTACACATTGCGGCAGCCAGTCCCCCTTTTTACAGCCAGTCCCCCCTTTTTACACATTGCGGCAGCCATCCCCCTTTTTACACATTGCGGCAGCCATCCCCCTTTTTACACATTGCGGCAGACGGTGACCCCCTGAGAGAGAGAGAGAGAGAGAGAGAGAGAGAGAGACATACTTACCATCTCCCTGCTGGCAGTCAGGCTCCTCGTGCAGCTCCCTCGGTGCAGGCAGTGAGGTGAGAAGGAGGAGGAGGGAGGGGGAGCAGGGAGCCGCAGCAGCGCTATGTCATTGGTAGTAAGCGCCGCTGCAGCATCCCCCTCTCCTTCCGTATTGGCTGCCCGGCGCTGCTGTGGATGCTGGGATGGAGGAATCAATTTGACTCATTACATGCCGCTGGCCGTGCGCCCTCAGGGCAACTGCGCTGTGTGCCAAGCCCACTTGGCACACACGTAGTTACGGCCCTGTCTTTTACCGGTTGGATACTCCTCTGGGTACATGAGAAATGGCTGAAAACAGTCAGGTCAACTTCTCCTCCTAAATAAAACTTCAACATTCATTAGTACATATATAGGTTACAGTCATATTTTTCATATTTTTATTATTTTCTTTCTATAGTTTGTATGCTGGCCATAACTGCTTCCACATCTACATAAGGCGGTGTACTTGCATTCTCTTTTTTTTTTTTTTACTACCTATTTATTGTTGCTACAAGTTCAAACAGTTCTTATATTTCCATTCTTGTCTTATATGACTTTGGTTAGACATGCCACCTGCAATACCTTAAGATCAAACTCACCCACCCCTCTTGCTTTCACAGGTTTAAACAATTTGTATGTCTGACCCTTTGTTTCTTGGATTTTATCAAACATATCCTTAACCTTAAGTTCTGTAATACCTCTGGTTCAAAGCTGTCCACCTTAGGGAATGGTTCCCTATCTTTGTCAGTCATACATACCCATTCAGACAAAAAGCCTTCCATGTGTGGACAATATTTCCCACACATAACTTAAACTTCGCTGACCCCATGGGCAGCGGCTCTTCAACCTTAACCCTGGTTACAAAACGTCCACCGCTTGTGCATTGGATCCCATCACGGGCTTTTTCCTTTTACGCAATCCCCAATGCACAATACGAATAGACGGTGAAAGGTCTTAGAGCGCTTTCACCCACTCACCGCCCACGTTGGTCAGTACTACCATACACTGTCGATAGCGAAGGCAATGTACCCAACCTAGGGCCCTGTCTGACCTATACTTACTGGAAGTTTTTAGGAATAACTAACCCTTTCCAGTAGAGATGTGCACCGGAAATTTTTCGGGTTTTGTGTTTTGGTTTTGGATTCGGTTCCGCGGCCGTGTTTTGGATTCGGACGCGTTTTGACAAAACCTCCCTGAAATTTTTTTGTTGGATTCGGGTGTGTTTTGGATTCGGGTTTTTTTTACAAAAAACCCTCAAAAACAGCTTAAATCATAGAATTCGGGGGTCATTTTGATCCCATAGTATTATTAACCTCAATAACCATAATTTACACTCATTTTCAGTCTATTCTGAACACTGAACACCTCACAATATTATTTTTTGTCCTAAAATTTGCACCGAGGTCGCTGGATGGCTAAGCTAAGCGACACAAGTGGCCGACACAAACACCTGGCCCATCTAGGAGTGGCACTGCAGTGTCAGGCAGGATGGCACTTCAAAAAAATAGTCCCCAAACAGCACATGATGCAAAGAAAAAAAGAGGCGCACCAAGGTCGCTGTGTGACTAAGCTAAGCGACACAAGTGGCCGACACAAACACCTGGCCCATCTAGCAGTGGCACTGCAGTGTCAGACAGGATGGCACTTCAAAAAAATAGCCCCCAAACAGCACATGATGCAAAGAAAAAAAGAGACGCACCAAGGTCGCTGTGTGACTAAGCTAAGCGACACAAGTGGCCGACACAAACACCTGGCCCATCTAGCAGTGGCACTGCAGTGTCAGACAGGATGGCACTTCAAAAAAATAGCCCCCAAACAGCACATGATGCAAAGAAAAAAAGAGACGCACCAAGGTCGCTGTGTGACTAAGCTAAGCGACACAAGTGGCCGACACAAACACCTGGCCCATCTATGAGTGGCACTGCAGTGTCAGACAGGATGGCACTTCAAAAAAATTGTCCCCAAACAGCACATGATGCAAAGAAAAAAAGAGGCGCACCAAGGTCGCTGTGTGACTAAGCTAAGCGACCCAAGTGGCCGACACAAACACCTGGCCCATCTAGGAGTGGCACTGCAGTTTTCTAGCGAGAGGATGAGTGCTTCCATCCTCATGTGAATCTGAACCACTAGCCATGAACATAGGCCAAGGCCTCAGCCATTCCTTGCCACTCCGTGTCGTAAATGGCATATTGGCAAGTTTACGCTTCTCATCAGATGCTTTTAATTTTGATTTTTGGGTCATTTAACTGAACTTTTGTTTTTTGGATTTTACATGCTCTCTTCTATGACATTGGGCATCGGCCTTTTCAGACGACGTTGATGGCATTTCGTCGTCTCGGCCATGACTAGTGGCAGCAGCTTCAGCACGAGGTGGAAGTGGATCTTGATCTTTCCCTATTTTAACCTCCACATTTTTGTTCTCCATTTTTTAATGTGTGGAATTATATGCCAGTATCAATAGCAATGGCCTACTACTATATATACTGCGCACAACTGAAATGCACCACAGGTATGGATGGATAGTATACTTGACGACACAGAGGTAGGTAGAGCAGTGGCCTTCCGTACCGTACTGCTATATATACTGGTGGTCACTGTCAGCAAACTGCAAAACTAAAATGCACCACAGGTATAGAATCTAGATGGATAGTATACTTGACGACACAGAGGTAGGTACAGCAGTGGCCTTCCGTACCGTACTGCTATATATAGTATACTGGTGGTCACTGTGTCAGCAAACTGCAAAACTAAAATGCACCACAGGTATAGAATCTAGATGGATAGTATACTTGACGACACAGAGGTAGGTAGAGCAGTGGCCTTCCGTACCGTACTGCTATATATACTGGTGGTCACTGTCAGCAAACTGCAAAACTAAAATGCACCACAGGTATAGAATCTAGATGGATAGTATACTTGACGACACAGAGGTAGGTAGAGCAGTGGCCTTCCGTACCGTACTGCTATATATACTGGTGGTCACTGTCAGCAAACTGCAAAACTAAAATGCACCACAGGTATAGAATCTAGATGGATAGTATACTTGACGACACAGAGGTAGGTAGAGCAGTGGACTTCCGTACCGTACTGCTATATATACTGGTGGTCACTGTCAGCAAAACTCTGCACTGTACTCCTCCTATATAATACTGCTGGTCCCCAGTCCCCACAATAAAGCAGTGTGAGCACAGATATATGCAGCACACTGAGCACAGATATGGAGCGTTTTTCAGGCAGACAATGTATAATACTGGTGGTCACTGGTCAGCAAAACTCTGCACTGTACTCCTCCTATATAATACTGCTGGTCCCCAGTCCCCACAATAAAGCAGTATGAGCACAGATATATGCAGCACACTGAGCACAAATATGGAGCATTTTTCAGGCAGACAACGTATAATACTGGTGGTCACTGGTCAGCAAAACTCTGCACTGTACTCCTCCTATATAATACTGCTGGTCCCCAGTCCCCACAATAAAGCAGTGTGAGCACAGATATATGCAGCACACTGAGCACAGATATGGAGCGTTTTTCAGGCAGAGAACGGATAAAACTGGTGGTCACTGATCAGCAAAACTCTGCACTGTACTCCTCCTATATAATACAGCTGCTCCCCAGTCCCCACAATTAAGCAATAAGCACAAATATTTGCAGCAACATTAATAAACGGAGAGGACGCCAGCCACGTCCTCTCCCTAATATTTCCAATGCACGAGTGAAAATGGCGGCGACGCGCGGCTCCTTATATAGAATCCGAATCTCGCGAGAATCCGACAGCGGGATAATGACGTTCGGGCGCGCTCGGGTTAACCGAGCCATACGGGAGAATCCGAGTATGCCTCGGACCCGTGTAAAATGGGTGAAGTTCGGGGGGGTTCGGTTTCCGAGGAACCGAACCCGCTCATCACTACTTTCCAGTAAAGTATCAGCCGTTGGAGAACTTCCTGAGAGAGACCAGCGAAAACTCCCTATGCACTATATTATACACAAATCACGCTTGCGTATGCTCTATACAGCACTAATGATACCGCGATTTTACGCAAAAGCTCGTAAAAAGGATATCAAGTTGCGCTATCACACCCACAAACGCGCGGTCCAATCGCACAGCATATAGGTACTTGTTACTTATCTGCCGTACGACCACGGGTCGTTATACAAACTGGGACCCTCAGTCCGGAGCGTAATACCAAAAAAAATATTTTAACTTCAATACTTCGCAATACAATGCACTATCACGCTCCTTTACAAATCACCTCACGATTTGCATATTAAACCTTATACTAACATGAGTCAGCCTTCTCACGCCACCAAGCCTCCACTCACTTGATGTAACGAACGACGGGATCCCGGATTACGGGGTTCGAATTTCACTCACTCCTACGTTCGCTCACTCAGGTATACTTGGTTTTTCTGTACAGAAAATTAGGATTCATTCAAGTTGGCAGCTTTAACCCCAGAGGTAATTAAAAAAAAAAATTTTTATACTAAATTTTGTTTTTATATTAAATTTCTTTAGAAACCGGGTAGTTTGGTGCTATTGTAGCGTGGCTACTGTCCCGCCTTTTAACTAGAGATGAGCGCCTGAAATTTTTCGGGTTTTGTGTTTTGGTTTTGGGTTCGGTTCCGCGGCCGTGTTTTGGGTTCGAACGCGTTTTGGCAAAACCTCACCGAATTTTTTTTGTCGGATTCGGGTGTGTTTTGGATTCGGGTGTTTTTTTCAAAAAACACAAAAAAACAGCTTAAATCATAGAATTTGGGGGTCATTTTGATCCCAAAGTATTATTAACCTCAAAAACCATAATTTACACTCATTTTCAGTCTATTCTGAATACCTCACACCTCACAATATTATTTTTAGTCCTAAAATTTGCACCGAGGTCGCTGTGTGAGTAAGATAAGCGACCCTAGTGGCCGACACAAACACCGGGCCCATCTAGGAGTGGCACTGCAGTGTCACGCAGGATGTCCCTTCCAAAAAACCCTCCCCAAACAGCACATGACGCAAAGAAAAAAAGAGGCGCAATGAGGTAGCTGTGTGAGTAAGATTAGCGACCCTAGTGGCCGACACAAACACCGGGCCCATCTAGGAGTGGCACTGCAGTGTCACGCAGGATGGCCCTTCCAAAAAACCCTCCCCAAACAGCACATGACGCAAAGAAAAAAAGAGGCGCAATGAGGTAGCTGTGTGAGTAAGATTAGCGACCCTAGTGGCCGACACAAACACCGGGCCCATCTAGGAGTGGCACTGCAGTGTCACGCAGGATGTCCCTTCCAAAAAACCCTCCCCAAACAGCACATGACGCAAAGAAAAAAAGAGGCGCAGTGAGGTAGCTGTGTGAGTAAGATTAGCGACCCTAGTGGCCGACACAAACACCGGGCCCATCTAGGAGTGGCACTGCAGTGTCACGCAGGATGTCCCTTCCAAAAAACCCTCCCCAAACAGCACATGATGCAAAGAAAAAAAGAGGCGCAATGAGGTAGCTGACTGTGTGAGTAAGATTAGCGACCCTAGTGGCCGACACAAACACCGGGCCCATCTAGGAGTGGCACTGCAGTGTCACGCAGGATGTCCCTTCCAAAAAACCCTCCCCAATCAGCACATGATGCAAAGAAAAAGAAAAGAAAAAAGAGGTGCAAGATGGAATTGTCCTTGGGCCCTCCCACCCACCCTTATGTTGTATAAACAAAACAGGACATGCACACTTTAACCAACCCATCATTTCAGTGACAGGGTCTGCCACACGACTGTGACTGATATGACGGGTTGGTTTGGACCCCCCCCAAAAAAGAAGCAATTAATCTCTCCTTGCACAAACTGGCTCTACAGAGGCAAGATGTCCACCTCATCTTCACCCTCCGATATATCACCGTGTACATCCCCCTCCTCACAGATTATCAATTCGTCCCCACTGGAATCCACCATCTCAGCTCCCTGTGTACTTTGTGGAGGCAATTGCTGCTGGTCAATGTCTCCGCGGAGGAATTGATTATAATTAATTTTAATGAACATCATCTTCTCCACATTTTCTGGATGTAACCTCGTACGCCGATTGCTGACAAGGTGAGCGGCGGCACTAAACACTCTTTCGGAGTACACACTTGTGGGAGGGCAACTTAGGTAGAATAAAGCCAGTTTGTGCAAGGGCCTCCAAATTGCCTCTTTTTCCTGCCAGTATAAGTACGGACTGTGTGACGTGCCTACTTGGATGCGGTCACTCATATAATCCTCCACCATTCTATCAATGTTGAGAGAATCATATGCAGTGACAGTAGACGACATGTCCGTAATCGTTGTCAGGTCCTTCAGTCCGGACCAGATGTCAGCATCAGCAGTCGCTCCAGACTGCCCTGCATCACCGCCAGCGGGTGGGCTCGGAATTCTGAGCCTTTTCCTCGCACCCCCAGTTGCGGGAGAATGTGAAGGAGGAGATGTTGACAGGTCGCGTTCCGCTTGACTTGACAATTTTGTCACCAGCAGGTCTTTGCACCCCAGCAGACTTGTGTCTGCCGGAAAGAGAGATCCAAGGTAGGCTTTAAATCTAGGATCGAGCACGGTGGCCAAAATGTAGTGCTCTGATTTCAACAGATTGACCACCCGTGAATCCTTGTTAAGCGAATTAAGGGCTGCATCCACAAGTCCCACATGCCTAGCGGAATCGCTCCCTTTTAGCTCCTTCTTCAATGCCTCCAGCTTCTTCTGCAAAAGCCTGATGAGGGGAATGACCTGACTCAGGCTGGCAGTGTCTGAACTGACTTCACGTGTGGCAAGTTCAAAGGGCATCAGAACCTTGCACAACGTTGAAATCATTCTCCACTGCACTTGAGACAGGTGCATTCCACCTCCTATATCGTGCTCAATTGTATAGGCTTGAATGGCCTTTTGCTGCTCCTCCAACCTCTGAAGCATATAGAGGGTTGAATTCCACCTCGTTACCACTTCTTGCTTCAGATGATGGCAGGGCAGGTTCAGTAGTTTTTGGTGGTGCTCCAGTCTTCTGTACGTGGTGCCTGTACGCCGAAAGTGTCCCGCAATTCTTCTGGCCACCGACAGCATCTCTTGCACGCCCCTGTCGTTTTTTAAAAAATTCTGCACCACCAAATTCAAGGTATGTGCAAAACATGGGACGTGCTGGAATTTGCCCATATTTAATGCACACACAATATTGCTGGCGTTGTCCGATGCCACAAATCCACAGGAGAGTCCAATTGGGGTAAGCCATTCCGCGATGATCTTCCTCAGTTGCCGTAAGAGGTTTTCAGCTGTGTGCGTATTCTGGAAAGCGGTGATACAAAGCGTAGCCTGCCTAGGAAAGAGTTGGCGTTTGCGAGATGCTGCTACTGGTGCCGCCGCTGCTGTTCTTGCGGCGGGAGTCCATACATCTACCCAGTGGGCTGTCACAGTCATATAGTCCTGACCCTGCCCTGCTCCACTTGTCCACATGTCCGTGGTTAAGTGGACATTGGGTACAACTGCATTTTTTAGGACACTGGTGAGTCTTTTTCTGACGTCCGTGTACATTCTCGGTATCGCCTGCCTAGAGAAGTGGAACCTAGATGGTATTTGGTAACGGGGGCACACTGCCTCAATAAATTGTCTAGTTCCCTGTGAACTAACGGCGGATACCGGACGCACGTCTAACACCAACATAGTTGTCAAGGCCTCAGTTATCCGCTTTGCAGTAGGATGACTGCTGTGATATTTCATCTTCCTCGCAAAGGACTGTTGAACAGTCAATTGCTTACTGGAAGTAGTACAAGTGGGCTTACGACTTCCCCTCTGGGATGACCATCGACTCCCAGCGGCAACAACAGCAGCGCCAGCAGCAGTAGGCGTTACACGCAAGGATGCATCGGAGGAATCCCAGGCAGGAGAGGACTCGTCAGAATTGCCAGTGACATGGCCTGCAGGACTATTGGCATTCCTGGGGAAGGAGGAAATTGACACTGAGGGAGTTGGTGGGGTGGTTTGCGTGAGCTTGGTTACAAGAGGAAGGGATTTACTGGTCAGTGGACTGCTTCCGCTGTCACCCAAAGTTTTTGAACTTGTCACTGACTTATTATGAATGCGCTGCAGGTGACGTATAAGGGAGGATGTTCCGAGGTGGTTAACGTCCTTACCCCTACTTATTACAGCTTGACAAAGGGAACACACGGCTTGACACCTGTTGTCCGCATTTCTGGTGAAATACCTCCACACCGAAGAGCTGATTTTTTTGGTATTTTCACCTGGCATGTCAACGGCCATATTCCTCCCACGGACAACAGGTGTCTCCCCGGGTGCCTGACTTAAACAAACCACCTCACCATCAGAATCCTCCTGGTCAATTTCCTCCCCAGCGCCAGCAACACCCATATCCTCCTCATCCTGGTGTACTTCAACACTGACATCTTCAATCTGACTATCAGGAACTGGACTGCGGGTGCTCCTTCCAGCACTTGCAGGGGGCGTGCAAATGGTGGAAGGCGCATGCTCTTCACGTCCAGTGTTGGGAAGGTCAGGCATCGCAACCGACACAATTGGACTCTCCTTGTGGATTTGGGATTTCGAAGAATGCACAGTTCTTTGCTGTGCTGCTTTTGCCAGCTTGAGTCTTTTCATTTTTCTAGCGAGAGGCTGAGTGCTTCCATCCTCATGTGAAGCTGAACCACTAGCCATGAACATAGGCCAGGGCCTCAGCCGTTCCTTGCCACTCCGTGTGGTAAATGGCATATTGGCAAGTTTACGCTTCTCCTCCGACAATTTTATTTTAGGTTTTGGAGTCCTTTTTTTTCTGATATTTGGTGTTTTGGATTTGACATGCTCTGTACTATGACATTGGGCATCGGCCTTGGCAGACGACGTTGCTGGCATTTCATTGTCTCGGCCATGACTAGTGGCAGCAGCTTCAGCACGAGGTGGAAGTGGATCTTGATCTTTCCCTAATTTTGGAACCTCAACATTTTTGTTCTCCATATTTTAATAGGCACAACTAAAAGGCACCTCAGGTAAACAATGGAGATGGATACTAGTATACAATTATGGACTGCCTGCCGACTGCAGACACAGAGGTAGCCACAGCCGTGAACTACCGTACTGTACTGTGTCTGCAGCTAATATAGACTGGTTGATAAAGAGAAGATGTCTATGTAACTATGTATGTATAAAGAAGACTGAAAAAAATCCACGGTTAGGTGGTATACAATTATGGACGGACTGCCTGCCGAGTGCAGACACAGAGGTAGCCACAGCCGTGAACTACCGTACTGTACTGTGTCTGCAGCTAATATAGACTGGTTGATAAAGAGAAGATGTCTATGTAACTATGTATGTATAAAGAAGAATGAAAAAAAACCACGGTTAGGTGGTATACAATTATGGACGGACTGCCTGCCGAGTGCAGACACAGAGGTAGCCACAGCCGTGAACTACCGTACTGTACTGTGTCTGCAGCTAATATAGACTGGTTGATAAAGAGAAGATGTCTATGTAACTATGTATGTATAAAGAAGAATGAAAAAAATCCACGGTTAGGTGGTATTACAATTATGGACGGACTGCCTGCCGAGTGCAGAGACACAGAGGTAGCCACAGCCGTGAACTACCGTACTGTGTCTGCTGCGACTGGATGATAAATGATATAAAAAATATATATATATCACTACTGCAGCCGGACAGGTATATATTATATATTATATAATGACGGACCTGCTGGACACTGTCTGTCAGCAGAATGAGTTTTATTTTTATAGAATAAAAAAAAAAAAAAACACACAAGTGAAGTCACACGACGAGTGTTTAACTTTTTCAGGCAATCACAATATAAGTATACTACTAACTATACTGGTGGTCAGTGTGGTCAGGTCACTGGTCAGTCACACTGGCAGTGGCACTCCTGCAGCAAAAGTGTGCACTGTTTAATTTTAATATAATATGTACTCCTGGCTCCTGCTATAACCTATAACTGGCACTGCAGTAGTGCTCCCCAGTCTCCCCCACAATTATAAGCTGTGTGAGCTGAGCAGTCAGACAGATATATAATATATATAGATGATGCAGCACACTGGCCTGAGCCTGAGCAGTGCACACAGATATGGTATGTGACTGACTGAGTCACTGTGTGTATCGCTTTTTTCAGGCAGAGAACGGATATATTAAATAAACTGCACTGTGTGTCTGGTGGTCACTCACTATATAATATATTATGTACTCCTGGCTCCTGCTATAACCTATAACTGGCACTGCAGTAGTGCTCCCCAGTCTCCCCCACAATTATAAGCTGTGTGAGCTGAGCAGTCAGACAGATATATATAATATTATATATAGATAATAGATGATGCAGCACACTGGCCTGAGCCTGAGCAGTGCACACAGATATGGTATGTGACTGACTGAGTCACTGTGTGTATCGCTTTTTTCAGGCAGAGAACGGATATATTAAATAAACTGCACTGTGTGTCTGGTGGTCACTCACTATATAATATATTATGTACTCCTGGCTCCTGCTATAACCTATAACTGGCACTGCAGTAGTGCTCCCCAGTCTCCCCCACAATTATAAGCTGTGTGAGCTGAGCAGTCAGACAGATATATATAATATTAT
Organism: Pseudophryne corroboree; assembly: GCF_028390025.1. Taxonomy (NCBI): domain Eukaryota; kingdom Metazoa; phylum Chordata; class Amphibia; order Anura; family Myobatrachidae; genus Pseudophryne; species Pseudophryne corroboree. The sequence goes on from NC_086445.1 coordinate 145,592,348, forward strand.
ATATAGATAATAGATTTTGCAGCACACTGGCCTGAGCCTGAGCAGTGCACACAGATATGGTATGTGACTGAGTCACTGTGTGCTGTGTATCGCTTTTTTCAGGCAGAGAACGGATTATAAAGTAAACTGCACTGTCCTCACTAGTAAACTCTCTCCACTCAGTCTCTACACTTCTACAGTAACAGTACTCCTCCTAGTCAGCTCCAGTAAATCTCTCTCAGTCTCTTATAATCTAAATGGAGAGGACGCCAGCCACGTCCTCTCCCTATCAATCTCAATGCACGTGTGAAAATGGCGGCGACGCGCGGCTCCTTATATAGAATCCGAGTCTCGCGATAGAATCCGAGCCTCGCGAGAATCCAACAGCGTCATGATGACGTTCGGGCGCGCTCGGGTTAACCGAGCAAGGCGGGAAGATCCGAGTCGCTCGGACCCGTGAAAAAAAACATGAAGTTCTGGCGGGTTCGGATTCAGAGAAACCGAACCCGCTCATCTCTACTTTTAACTAAACGAACTATTGTGTAATTTGTCCTTAGCGACTATTTCTTACGCAATTTGCGTAAACACGCTACCGTGCGTGTCTCTTACGCTGCGTGCGCAGTCCTGTACTTTGTCCGAGACACGTGTACAAAACCGTACGTCCGCAATTAAACAAATTCCACAACTTCTATAAATGTGAGCAATACCAACTATAATTGCTCACTTAACACAACACACATTCTTTCTGTATAAAACCTCTTACTGCAGGGCCAGAAATGCGTTTTGTGATTTTACTCTTACTTCCTTAAATACTTATTTTATTTTTAACTATATAGCAACAAATGTATCCGGTTTCACACAGATCTATAATGACTCTAGCAATAATCAATAATTTAAATGATATGATTCAGATTGGATAGCTACCTTGCAGAACGTACACTGATATAAATATACACATAATTATAATAATAATATTATATATAATATATATTTCTATAATATATATCACCTGACTCTCATAGAACCCCCACACAGTACACACCTACTGAATGAATGCGTTTCCTTTAAAGTCTCTAATTTGCATATCAACAGAGGTTCATATGCCTGTTCAAGAGGGTAGTAGGACAGGTTTATTAACATTTCAATGGCTATCCTAAACTAGCAAGCAGACTTAACTGAATCCTAGAGGTAAAAGAAAAAAAAAACTTTTTTTAATATCTGTGTGTAATTCTTACACTAAGTATTCATCTCACTATTAACTTTCACTAGGCCCAGCTGAAACTATTTGTAATTGACTATGGCATGGGTTAAATAAATGCATTGGTAACTCATAAATGGTGTTTTATGTGACCAAGAAAAGCTGATTATTCTGAGCAGTGAAAATCAGCCATTTAGAAAAATGACCTTCCCAAAATGGCCGCTGCTCCTCCCCCTTCCACATCCATGAGGGTTACACAAAATGGTGGACAGGCCATGTGGTTAGTCCAAAATGGAGGACAGACCATGCAGCTTCCTTTGTCACAAATAAATCACACATCATACAAGCACATGAAGTTATTTTAGGCCTGAGTTAAAAAAAAAAAACAATATATCAAGGCTATGCAGCAACTTTTAAATATACTTTTAAACCTACTTAAACAGATAAACAATCCAATCTGAATCAAACACAATATGACTTATTTGAACCTTGTTTTGCAAGAATAAAAATACATTTTAGCATCTTAAATATTATGAGAAACGCATTGTCCCTTGAATTTCATATCATTGGCTTACTGATAACACAAAAATACATTAACGTGAATGTTATTTTCATCAGCTTCTCAATGCGTCCATTGGAGCCAGTCAATTACAGCAACATTTGTAATGTACAGTGCATCATTAAGACCCTGATATCCCGTAAGAGCCCTCATCTAAGAATGCCAAATTTATTTCTCACAAATATTTAAAATGCCCGCTCTAATATATATTGTAAATGCCTGCAACTCTTATTACCATATCCCATGAATGTGCGCTGTACATCGCACAACACTGCATCCCATAAGAGAAAACAATACACCCACACATTATCTGAGTTCCAAAGCTCATTGATGTATATATTTGTTGTTAAAAGGATATGGATTCAATATATATTACAAAGTACAGTATACCTATAGTTACATGAATACAACTCACACAGTAAACAGTTAGAACATACAATTACATACAGTTATATGCAGTTTCAGTTACATGCCAGCGATACAATTACCATTCCCTCCAATGCAGCTTATGTCTCCCTCTCTCTGTAAATAAATACAGGACCTGAACTGCCAGCAACTCCTCCATCATCCTCTGAGACCAAAAAACAAGTAACTTCCTGTGTGGTCAGCAGAGTATTATCTAGTTTCTGGGGGAGGGGTTCATGGTGAGTCACCATTCTCTTTGTATATGGTAATCAGATTCAGCCTTGAAGACATCCAAAGGGCTGGCCTGAGTTCCCTGTCCTCTACCTCTAAGAATATCTATTGTTCTAATAAGAGCGATTTTAGCTTTTATACATGTAATCATAATTAAGTGTTGCAATGTACTACAACTTAATAACAAGTATCAAATTAATTTACACATTAAGCTGGTTGCTTCAATAGTAAACATGACAGGTCTATCTGGTTCCGTTCAAATAATACACATACATGACACCACTTCATTACATATACAATTCTAAATCATCATGATGTCTGGCGCTTGATATTATTATAATTATGTACTGTATGAAATAAGTGTCGAATCCATCTCTGTGGCATGTCCATGTAAATGCGTGTGTTACCATATTTTGCTGTGCTCGCTGCGCATATTTGCAAGTATAGCGACTTAAATGTGTGTAGTTTGTATGTTCTCTTGATGTAATATTTTTTTTACTTCGACAGTCCACCCTTTGGCAGTAAACAATAACTGCCATCAATTATTAACATAAGAAAAAATATTTCATACCATAATCGGTGACCTAGACACAAGTATGTATGCATTTCGCAAATCAGACACCTGACTATATTTGGGGAAGACAGGGAGGAGGACGAGACATCCTCTATATGCACTCGTCGGTCACGGGACCACTGGTTGGGTGTGGGACAACATTCAACCTATAGAGTATGCTGGGACAGTGCTTTGGCCTATAATGTCTGATTTGCGATGAACATTTCACACATACATGTACCTACGTCTTTGTACACTGATGTTTGGATTCAATTGAGGTTCTGCTGGGTAGATGAAAAAGACACAAACAAATCGTGATAGTGACATATAAAATTTTCATGATCTACATATTCCTATCATTTTCTGAACAATGTTTCCATTTCTGGAACGTATGCTAGGTCTGTTTAATCATTGAACAAGGGTTATAAGTAGTGTCCTTCCTAAATAACATAAACCTTCGGAGTTCGGGGAGAGCCACTCATAAACCTTTCTTCCACATATGTTAGTGAGCTCTTTATCTGCAGTGTGTGAATAGCCATTGTCTGACTGTTCCTGATTACCTCTGAACTCCATAACTACTAGACCTTTGATTTTTCTCTGATTTTAACAAACTGATCGGCTAATCCTGGGATCCTATAAGGAAATCACTCCTTCCTACAGAACCAGTTCCAGTCCCACACTCGACTCCTCATAAAAAAAAACCTCGCAAAAATAGAATATCCTGAAAGAAAATGTTTGTCAGCGGGAAAGAGAGAATAGAGAAATAGAACAAAACAACTTCGGTTCATAACAAATCAATTACAATGACTGGTCTTTCTGCAGTCCTTTAGTACGCCCAGGTAGTGTTCAACAGTGCCGCCTCTCAGTCTTCATGGAACAGAGTCTCTGGTGATACTTTTGCGATCTCTTTGCCTTGCTCTTTGAAAACACAGTTCACTTGGAACACACAGTTCACTTTGCTCTCCACCTTACTCTTTGAACACACACTTCACTTCGAACACACAAACTCGATGAATGTGAGCAAAAAACTACTTTGTCAAGAGTTCTCTCCGGGTCAGCGACCTCCTTGCAGTGGGACGAGTGGACCCAAGTCTCTCTTTCGGCGACCTTTAGTGCTGTCAACAAATCTTGGTATGGTCCTTCCCACCTGTCTATTAGGCAACCTGAGCGTAAGAACAATCACACAGTCTCTTGGTTCATAATCAAGACAGTTAGCATTTGGCATACCAGCAATCAACAGTTTCAAGTTCTTTTGTCAAGTTCTCAAATGCTGGCTCATCTCAACAAGGTACTGTACTGTCACCTCATTGGTGTATTTCTGATCATTGTGCGGATCAATCATGACATGAGGTTGTCTTTCAAAAACAACCAAAAAGACACAAATACCAAAACAAATTTCGAAGAGGGTGATTCGTCGAGTGAAGATCTGGGAGTGGTTCCGAAGCTACATAATACTAGTGGCAGTATCTATGATCACAATAGTACATTTTCAGGCTTTGCTTCTACTTCTAGGGGTACCATTATCTACACACAAATTTCTGCGCAATTTTTCTTTGCGGTAAACACAGCAGCATCCGTGGCGGCAGGAAATGCCTCTACCCAGTTTGAGAAAACATCAGTGCACACCAATACATAACAATAATTCCTAAAGGGTGTTAACTGTACGAAGTCGATTTGTATTTCCTGAAAAGATCCGTCTGCAGGAGGGATATGGGATGGCTCTGTTGGTATTGCTTTACCAATATACTTCCTCAAGCAAGTAAGACAGGTCATTGCTCTCTTGCCTGCATGAGAATAGAATCCTGGCGCACACCAGTAGGCTCTCATCAGCCTGCACCTACCCTCTTTGCCTAGATGAGTCAGACCGTGTGCCACCTCAGCTAGACTTGGAAGGTATGCTCTGGGGGCTACTGGCTTACCATGTCCACCTGCCCACAGTCCTGAGGACTCCTGGCCATACCCCTTTGTCCTCCAGACTGCCTCTTCCTGCAGGAAACACAAATTTTTGTATCTTAATTTAACTATCGTGTGTTTGCAATGTAGAGTACCATGAGCATAACTCAAAAAGAAAAAAAAAAGAAACATCTCTAGAGGAGAGAAAGAAGAAGAAAATGAAAAAGAAAATGTCAGGTTTGCCATTCACCAACAGGCATATCAGTGTCTATACAAAATTTCCCTTCACCAGTATTCCCATTCTCCACCCTTTGTGCATGACAAGGCACACTGCAGTAATACTGGTGTCATCGTGCTGTTGAGATATACTGGGTTTGGGCAGAACTCTGCAGGGCCTAGGCATGTGGAGTTTGAACTGTACTTGGGTCCATGTATTGTACCACCCTGTGTGAACGCAAAAGATGAAGAGGAAACTGTAGAGAAACAGAATAGAGGTTCGTGACAGATGAGTTTGTAGAGGTGAAGAAGATTTTATAAAAATTTTGACAACTGGATTGGGCACTACGGGGAAGTGATTCTCTACTTGGTCTACTCCCCTTAATAAAAAAATTCTGTGTGTCTTATCTCTACTGGGACTATCCCAGCCATCAATACAGTGTCCTGTCCATCCTAAGTTCATAGGGAACCCGGTATCTGTGAGTTAATTTCCTCTACCTGTGATGGACATGCATCTAGAACAGTGAAATGTAACATTAGTAAGTTGCATTTATTCTGTTCTTCCCATTAACCGAATCTGTGTTTTCTATATGGCTTATGATTCCTTACTATATGTCCCTTGGTCCCATCTATGTGTTTAATAATGTGGCTTGTGTTTTCTGTCTAGGGGATCTATATTGACTATGTGTCCTACTACTCCTACAATCTCTGGCAAAATGCCCTTCCTTCCTACAGGTGTAACCTATTATTGACCATTTGGGATCTGGGGTTTGGACTGACGGGTCTTTCCTGTATGTGCCAGTATACTTACCATCCTCAACCTCTCCACCTGTTGTTCTCTGCGCCTAACACTATTCTTGTGATGTTCAATAGCACACTATCTAAGATTAGCTACTGTGACCCCTTTCCAATTTTGCAAAGAAGTCTGCACCCTGACACTCAATGCCTTATTGAGCCCGTCCATTTGCACAGAGACAGCCACCTCCCATTTGCCGAATTAGTGTTTACCAGTGATCTTATCCAGATGGAGAGTTTTCTATTTCTGCAAGAGACAAAAAAAAAAAAAGTTTAACAAGCTTCTAGGTCATGCGAAGTATCCATTCAATCCTTCTCATACCGTATTAAGGGTCTGTACATGGTCCAACAAACATTTCCAAGCTCATCTTGACTAGGGGCATTACTAGGAATGCATACTTCTTATATAGTAACTGAAAGAAATACCCTGGGGTTACCTTGTCTCTGTCCGCTTTCCTACTGGCAAATACTAATGTGCGGACAGGTTTTTCTCCATTTCTGACGTTACTTTCTTGATTTTTTTGTTTCTGATCATCCATCTAAACGGCACCGTTATCTCCAGGGATTCATCCCTTATTTCAGCGGAGGACTCCTTCACTTACACGGCAGCCTTACTGTGGTCATCATACGGCGCCAGCTTACACAACCCGGCGGCTATTACTGGTTACGGGCAGCGCTTCGATCCCCAGCACCACTGCACTGACGGCTCCGGCCGGCGCCACAGCACAGCATACCGCCCGCAAGTAGCGGTTACAGTGGCTATTCAATCTGGTGTCCTGGATCCGTAATCCCCTGCATATAGGGCAATACAATGATTTCCACCAGCCCTAGGGAATATACAGGTAATTACCCTGCATTTTCAACCGGACTGATATACAAGGAACGAGCCCGGGATAATTAATTCCACACAAATTCCTCTATTTATTTACTGTGGGCCCTTACAGGACTTCACCGAGGACGCTCGGTGACATCAACCCCCAGGAGAGGTAATATCATATATTATCCATCATATATTTGATTATCAGGCTTCCATCCGTTTACAGTATTGGAAAAGTGGCTGCTGTGTGTATATATGAATAAGTTCATGCTCTCAGACAACTGAGTGAACAATGCTTGGAGATATAAACTGTAACTATTTAGTTACAATTGCTGCTACAAAGTATCATCATTATATTTTGAATGAGGTGAACATTATTTTTTTTGGTGCTGTGTGCCTACAGAATGGTGTGTTTAGTGTAGACATTTTATGTTTTTTAATACAATATTTATTGTTGATACATTGAATATAACAATAAACTGCTCCCCAGCCTCGGAGACTTGCATCCGTGGTCACCAGGATCCAATCCTGAATCCCAAACCTGCGACCCTCTAGGAGATGAGAGCTGTGCAGCCACCACAGGAGGGAGATTCTGGTCCTGGAGGACAGGATTATTTTCCGGTGCATGTGCAGGTGATACCCGGACCACTTGTCCAACAGGTCCCACTAAAACACCCTGGCATGGAACCTGCCAAACTGAATGGCCTCGTAGGCCGCCACCATCTTCCCCAGCAACCGAGTGCATTGATGAATCATCACCCTTGCCGGTTTCAGAATCTGTTTGACCATGTTCTGAATTTCCAGAGCCTTTTCCACTGGAAGAAAGACTCTCTGTAATTCTGTGTCCAGAATCATACCCAAGAATGACAGTCGTGTTGTCGGAACCAACTGTGATTTTGGCAAGTTTAGGAGCCAACCGTGTTGTTGCAGAATTGTCAGGGAAAGCGTAATGTTCTGCAGTAATTGCTCCCTGGATCTCGCCTTTATCAGGAGATCATCCAAGTACGGGATAAACGTGACTCCCTGCTTGCGCAGGAGAACCATCATTTCCGCCATTACTTTGGTGAAAATTCTCGGATCCGTGGACAGACCAAACGGCAACGTCTGAAACTGATAATGGCAATCTTGTATTGCAAACCTCAGATAAGCCTGATGTGGAGGGTAAATGGGAACATGCAAGTAGGCATCCTTTATATCTACCGACACCATAAAATCCCCCTCCTCCAGACTGGAGATCACTGCCCGGAGAAATTCCATCTTGAATTTGAATTTCCTTAGGTAGAAATTGAGGGATTTGAGGTTCAGGATTGGTCTGACTGAGCCGTCTGGCTTCGGGACCACGAACAGGCTGGAATAGAAGCCTTCTCCCTGTTGCGACAGGGGAACCCGGACAATAACCGGATTTAGACACAATTTTTGTATTGTGTTGCATACCACCTCCCTGTCCTGAAGAGAAGCTGGTAAGGCCGATTTGAAAAATTGGCTAGGGGGAATGTCTTGAAACTCTAGTTCGTAACCCTGGGACACTGTTTCCAAAACCCATGGGTCTAGGGCCGAACGAGCCCAGCACTGACTGAAGAGTTTGAGACGTGCCCCCACTGGTGCTGTCTCCCTCTGAGGAGCCCCAGCGTCATGCGGTGGATTTGGCAGAAGCCGGGGAGGACTTCTGCTCTTGGGAACTTGCCACAGCCGGTGACCTTTTTCCCTTTCCTCCTTCTTTAGAAGCAAGGAAGGAAGTCCCTCTGCCCTTTTTGTATTTATTGGGATGAAAGGACTGCATCTGATAGTGGTGCTTCTTCTTTTGTTGTGTAGGAACATAAGGTAAAAATGACGACTTACCCGCGGTAGCCGTAGATACCAGGTCAGTGAGTCCGTCACCAAACAAGACACCACCTTTATACGGCAGAGACTCCATAGCCTTCTTAGAGTCAGCATCAGCATTCCACTGATGAATCCACAATACTCTCCTGGCCGAGACTGCCATGGCATTGGTCCTTGATCCCAAAAGGCCAATATCCCTCGCAGCCTCCTTTAGGTAGGCTGCAGCGTCCCTGATATAACCCAGTGTCAAAAGAACGCTATCCCTATCCAGGGTATCTATATCAGAGGACAAGTTATCTGTCCATTTTTCAATAGCGCTACTTACCCATGCCGATGCCACGGCAGGCCTGAGCAGCGTACCCGTAGTGACATAAATGGATTTCAATGTATTTTCCTGCTTACGATCCGCAGGTTTCTTTAGGGCTGCCGTTTCAGGGGACGGCAGCGCCACCTTTTTGGACAGCCGTGATAAAGCTTTGTCCACAGTGGGGTGTGACTCCCACTTTTCCCTATCCCCCGAGGGAAACGGATATGCCACCGGAATTCTCTTGGGAATATGAAACTTCTTGTCAGGATTTTCCCAAACCTTTTCAAAAAGAGTGTTCAGTTCATGAGAGGGAGGAAATGTTACCTCAGGTTTCTTTCCTTTATACATGCAGACCCTTGTATCAGGAACATCAGGGTCCTCAGTGATATGTAACACGTCTTTTATCGCCACAATCATGCACTGAATGCTCTTAGCCAGTTTTGGATTTCATCTGGCATCACTATAGTCGACACTGGAATCAGAGTCCGTGTTGGTATCTGTATCTGTTATCTGGGTAAATGAACGCTTTTGTGACCCCGAGGGGGTCTGAACCTGGGACAACACTTTCTCTACGGATTTTTTCCACGCCTGGTTCTGAGACTCAGATTTATCTAATCTTTTATTCAACCGAGCCACATTCGCATTCAAAGCATTCAAAACATTTACCCAATCAGGAGTCGGCGGTGCGGACAGGGTCACTCCCACAGCCGTTTCTTTCCCTAATCCAGGCTCCTCCTGGGAAGAGCACTCTGCCTCAGACATGCCGACACACGTGCACCGACACCCACAAACACACTGGGCATATAGGGGACAGACCCACAGTAAAGCCTGTCAGAGAAACACAGAGGGAGTTTGCCAGCTCACAACCCAGCGCTTATACCGGTTCTGAACACTTTTATATAAAGCCCCAGACCTGTCAGCGCTTCTATATTACATTAAACAGCGCCAAATATATTGTGCCCCCCCGTTTTGCACCCTGTTACTTGTACAGCAGGGGAGAGGAAGGCCAGCATCTCTGCAGCTCTGTGGAGAGAAAATGGCGCTGGTGAGAGCTGTGAGGGCTAAGCCACGCCCCCTCAATGGCGCGCTTCAGCCCCGCTATTTTATTCAATATTTATACTTTTGCTAGGTCTAAAGAGGATTTACATGCTGCCCAGGGCGCCCCCCCCCCCGCGCCCTGCACCCTGTAGTGCCGCTGTGTGTGGGAGCATGGCACGCAGCGCGGCCACTGTGCGGTACCTCCAAGCCGTCACTGAAGTCTTCTGATCTTCTTCTACTCACCCGTCTTCTGACTTCTGGCTCTGCAAGGGGGGTGACGGCGGGCGTCGGGAACGAGCATCTAGGCGTACCTAGCGTTCAGACCCTCAGGAGCTAATGGTGTCCTGTAGCCTAAGAAGCAGGGCCTTGAAACTCACAGAAGTAGGTCTGCTTCTCTCCCCTAAGTCCCACGATGCAGGGAGACTGTTGCCAGCAGTTCTCCCTGAAAATAATAACCTAACATAAGTCTTTTTGTGAGAAACTCTGGAGAGCTCCCCAGTGTGCAACCAGTCTCACTGGGCACAGATTCTAAACTGGAGTCTGGATGAGGGGCATAGAGGGAGGAGCCATTTCACATCCCTTTTAAAGTCTTAAAGTGCCCATGTCTCCTGCGGATCCCGTCTATACCCCATGGTTCTTGAAGCATCCCCAGCATCCTCTAGGACGTATGAGAAATCCTTTTAGTGCAGCGTCCTATGTCCTGCTGCCAATCCGCCTGCCCCCTCCAGCATCAACAATCCCCACTCCCTAGCCGCGGCGCCAGTGGAACAAAAGCTGCTGCGGCCACCGGCATAGATGTGTATGAAAGCGGTGCAGCGGAAGGCTTTCATAGCCCTCCCTGTGCCACATACTTTCTGAGCCCCGGAGCCTCCTCTGCACGTGATGTCACAGAAGTGCCTCCCTGCCACAGCCGCGCCCAGATCCCCAGAGGCCCTGACTCCGCAACACAGCACCTGGGCTGCTGGCCTGGAAGCCCCGAGATGGTTAATGTAACGGATAGAGTGGGTGATATCGCGGAGGGTAATGTCTGGACGCTGAATCAATGTAAAAGGTGACAGTGCTGTGCAGTGCAGTGGGTGTGCACTAACAATAGTGACTGGCTGCTGTGCGAGTCTCCGGAAGAGCAACTGCCAAAGGGAGGACAGCAGCTTAGCTGCTTCCAGGAGGAGAAGCATTACCAGTCCCTTCCCCACTCGCAGTACCTCTGGGCCCCATCTGCGGCACCTCCACAACCCCCCTCCACCACCCGTGGTGTCTCCGGACCCCCTCCCCCACCTGCGGCACCCCCGCAACCGCTCCTCTAACACCCGCGGTGACTCTGGACACCCACCCGCAGCACCCATGCACCTGCCCCTCTACCACCCGCGGCACCAGTGGCAAACGCAGGATTTGCATGGGGGGGTTTCCAGAACTGGGCGGAGCCAATCACGGGGGTGGGGACTGAGGTGACCCAGTATATGCTGGGTCCGTAAAACTAGTGTGTCTGTGTGTGTATATATATATATATATATATATATATATCTCTACACACACATATATATATATATATATATATATATATACATACACATACATACATATACACGGGTGGTCTTCAGTATGCCGGCGGTCGGGCTCCCGGCGACCAGCATACCGGCGCCGGGAGCCTGACCGCCGGCATACCGACACTTATTCTCCCTCGTGGGGGTCCACGACCCCCCTGGAGGGAGAATAGAATAGTGTGGCGCGCGTAGCGTGGCGAGCGCAGCGAGCCCGCAAGGGGCTCATTTGCGCTCGCCACACTGTTGGTAAGCCGGCGGCCGGCCTCCCGGCGCCGGTATGCTGGTCGCCGGGAGATGAACCCATATACACATATACATAGCATATTAAACATGCATACATATATATATATATATATATACACACACATACAGTACACATATATATATATATACACACACATGTATATATATATATATATCATATGTGTGTGTGTGTATTTATATGTATGTATGTATGTATGTATGTACAGGGCCGGCTCTTCCATTAGGCAGCTTTAGGCGGCTGCCTAGGGGCGCCGGCCCTTGGAGGGCGCCACTGAATTCATCAAGCAATAAATTGAAGGATGTCTCTGTACGAGACATCCTCCTTTTACACTTCACTGGCAGCGGCTGCAGGTCTAATCAGGTACAGCTGCCGCTTCCAGGCTGTGCTGCATAATGCCTCAGCGCTTCCTCCGTGCTGACATGTGTATCATCAAGTCATGTGAAGGCACATATGAGGCAGATGTAACTATGTGCACCTCCTCCAGGCGCCTGGATCCTGGATCTCCAGCAGCAAGTTGAACCTGACTACATGTCTGCACCCAGCAGCATCATTGTAATGCTGCTGCTGACTATAAGAGGAACCCTGCCAATGATGAGGGAAAACAACATAAGGTGAGTAACCCATGTGGGTTTCTGCGGGACCACAAAGGGTGGGGATGTGTGGGGGGTTTGCACAGCACATTAGAGAAAACACAGGAACATAAAAATATATGTAGGTGCGTATATATGTATGTGTACACATACAATTAAATATCCCCACCAGATGTATATCAATCAGCATAAAAGTGAAACTGGCCTCAGTGTCCTATTCGATTCCTAACATACCACCTAACATTTATACATATTACAATATATCTTTTCATTTTAAAAGTCCTTGAGTGTCACCCCTTTTCTCTGTCTATGTATAATGATACCTCTGGGAGGTGGTGAGGGGGAGGTGTTTGCAGATTAGGGGGCGCTAGGCTGAAACTTTGCCTAGGGTGCAGAGAGACCTTACACCGGCCCTGTGTATGTATATACATGTGTATATATGTAGGCACATGGATATATATGTACTATAATTAAAATAAAGTAAACTTTTATTGCACTTGCAAGTGCCACCAGGAAGACAGCAGGCTGCAGAGGACGCTAGACAGTCATTAATAATACTCATGCAGCTAGTGGAGGGGGGTTTCTGGGTACTCGGAAACCCCCCCTGGGTGCGCCACTGCGCGGCACCCACACAACTGTCCCTCCCCCACCTGCGGCACCCCCGGACCCCATCTGCATCTCCTGCGCACCGGCCACTCCCACAACCACAGCACCTACCAGGTGATTCATCAGGCCCTGCGTGCGCTGTTCACGCCGTTGCAAGGGGCTTCGACCCCTTCACCATTGCACGCCCTTTGAAGGTGCAATATTTAACCGCTCACTCAATTATGATTGGAGGTAATACTCCATATAATAAAAATATTGCATGCTTACGACGGTGTGAAGAGCGCCCGTAGGGCGCTATGAATCACCTAGTACAATATATATGTCATTATCTCAGTCGGGGACCCAAAAATGTGGGATTTTGAATTTTGGATAAGGGATACTCAACCGATAGATAGATAGATAGATAGATAGATAGATAGATAGATAGATAGATAGATACTATCTATCTATGTCTAGCACTAAGCAGCAAATTTTTTTTTTTTACTTTAACAATATGTTTGACTGGGCTGCACTACTCCGTGTACTGAACAGCCAACATATTAGTATGTAGCATTATCTGATTGCTTGTAAACTATTAATTACCTAATGGAGCTGTAGTTATATCTGCAAAACGTTCACATATTTGAAATGCATAACCTAAACAGACCTTGATGCGCAAATAATAAATGTAGTAAAGTTATTGTTTGATAATCAAGTTAATCATCAATGTCCTATGGATATAACTAAAGGTTAATTATAAATTGTGTTTGATTACAAATTACAACCACTGTTATAATCACATGACTACAATGGAAAATATGAGCACATGTTCTTTTTTTCTGTTTCCAGCCACAGGGAACTAACAAAAGAACAAGTTATTTATTATTAACCCCAAATATTTTGATTGTTTACCATTGCCTATTTGCAGGGTCATGCACCTTTTAGGCCACCTAGGCCCATGTCTAGTGTTTAAAGGGCCTGGAGATCTGCCAACAGCCCCAGAGGGGGGTCTAGTTTACCAAGTAGGGTGTCCACATAAAAAGGACCATTGGTGTTGGTTTTGGCCACAGTGGTGTTCTACTTCCTAGGGTCGCTCCCATCCCCTGGATCAGCCCCTAATGCACTGTGCCCATTCCTTCATTTATGTAACTGCTCCTACAAACCACGTCTCTTCCTTCTCCCATTCAAACCTGTCTTCTGCTCTGCACAGTGGCTGGTGCATAGGACACAACATAGAAAGTGCTAACTTCTATATTAGGCTGTATATAACCACAGTAAAACTTAGTCCAATCAATTGTTCAGGAAATATTTTCACTTCACAAAACAATGTGGAAGTACGGCTGGCGCTAGTATGCCTGATAATCTGGACTGCAGCTCCCCTTTATATCCCGGAAATTCCATGGCCATAGTATGTGTCAATAAAAAGCATAAAGGGTGCTCATACCAAATAAAAAGTAAAAAGTGCAAATCACCACATAAAGATCAGCTGCTTCGAATGTCCAGCCCAGGGGTGGTTGAGATAATGCACCAGTAACAGAAACATCCTATGGAATTCAGAGCAATGCCACAGCGTCACTAGGTCATGGCCTAAAGCATTTCGCCAAGGACTTTGTCAGAGGTGCATCATCTTCAACGGTCTTTGGACGCAGCAGTGTTGTGAAACAATGATAATGCCACATGAGGTGTCTGAGGATAAATAGATGCCCACTGCCGGCGTCGTAGAACCATCAGATCACCATCGTGACCATCAGTCATGCCATTGGCCTTCTGAGTGAGCCTAAAGCTACTAGAATGGCCGTCTCAGCTCCGTAGATGAGTCCAGTTTTCGGGAATCTAGCCAAGTCTGCACAGTCACCATCCCCATTTGGCAGACTGCAGCTTAGAGGGCCACTGTGTCCGACAACACAGAACCTGATCTGCACAGCTGTTGGGGGATACTTTCGTGGTCATAAATGGAGAGACCATGGAAGATATCAGAAATGCCTGCTATGGCCCCTCCTTTAATAATCCTGGGTCTCCTTATACACAGTAAAATGCATGTAGTCTGCACCATAGTTTCCGACTCCCTGGCTGCTTTCTCCGGGGGTGGGGGGGGCGAGGTGAGGTGGTGTGACTCATTACAAGAGGCAGGATGGAGGTGTGGCAATACAAAGAAGGCGGTACTGGTGTGGTAGTCTCAATTGCACCATCCTAGTCACGCCCCCACTATACAATGTCGAGATTACAGGCATTGTACAGAAGGGGGCGTGGCTATTATAACGTGATTCAGCAAGAATCGATCATCTGCCGCCCAGACCGCCCACTTCACTCGGTAAGTGGGTGGCTGGGTCCTGGGTGCAGCTGAAATTGGGAGTCTTGCCCTTTCTTCCTGGGGACTGGGAGGGCCACTTGGTTTTCTGGAGCCTTCCAGCCATTCCGGGAAACAGGCAAGTATGATCAGCACTGGTCAGAGGTCGCACCTCTCTGCAAACTTTGGGTCCTGGGGCCCATGATGTATGCACAGAGAGGAGACAGGGCAAGAACGCTGTCCAACATATTTGACAGATGATAAAACACTCGTCCCCATTTTTCCCATTAAATTGTACCACAAAGCAGGTGACACAGGATGGAAATAGAAACAGTAAAAATCAATGGGGGGGGGGGGGGGGGGGATTACGGACATAACCTGATACCAGACAGTGAATGCAGGAGTGAGCATGTTACCTTGAATTTGTAAAGAGAAATTGACTTATGTCTTTAACAACTATTATAGCCTTGAGAAATTGTGAAAATAAACTTATGCTTGTAAAAAACAGTATTCGTAAATATTATGGTTAGTAAATGTCTTTCAATAGCTACTGGATGTGGGAGGGCGATATAAATATACGAATACATATGGTGTATATATGTGTATAACAATAAGTAATTGAATAAGTAGATTTCAGTGTACTTTGATAAAATCCCATAAATGGAATACATGACAAGTAGCAGTCATTCAAGTTTCCTGACCACAAGAATGAATAAAGCATCTAAAAAATAGCTAAAAATAATCCAAACCGCTTCATGGAAAACGGACTACAGTATGTTCAGCAGAAATATGTTCTTGTCTTGTTGTTGCTGGAATATTTTTATACAGATCCACAGAGGTTCAAAGTCTCAACAACTAATTCCTTTAGTCGTTACAGGTCTTAATTGCTTTTTATATCACATAAACCATATAGCAAGAGTGGAAAAAAGTAATAAAAATTATACATTAACCAAAAGTTTTCACTTTATATGTAAAAAAAAACATAAATGTCGTTGGAACAGAACTTTATAATCCTTGGCAAAGATCCACAAATGGCTCATGCTATGAGAAACAACGTCTGTTAAAAATGTTTTATTTTTTAGACATCATTTTACTTTCAGCTTCAATTAATACAAGAAAGGAGTAAATAGTAGCATATTGATTATTCTTCTGCGGCATGCCCCTGGTATTAAAGTCTTCTTAACGCAGCGATTTGCGGCAGTAAGGAATACTTGATCACTGGAACAAACGTATCACACCTGGTGCCAGTGCTGATGCGGTCATCGCCGAGGCAGCATCCATAGAATAGTAACACAGTAACATAGTTAATAACGTTTAAAAAGGACAAGTTCTCCATCGAGTTCAACCTTTATTTAGTTCCTACTAGCTGAATACCTATGCTTCGCTACGGAATTTAATGAATGATGGCAATCTTTGTCAGGCCGCACCTCTGGGCTTGCCCGGATTGATGCTGTCCAAATGTTGGTGCTGAGGAGAATAATCCGCCTCCTCCTCTGCCCATCCCACCTCTGATGCTGCCCTGCTCAGTGCTGTACATGCTGGGACAACAGGCCAAGCTCTGCCCACTGTATGTTAAATATGTTAGGTTTGCAGGCTGACTCTATGCCAAAGGGCCCTAGGTCTCCTTGCTTAGCTTTGAAACTAAAGTATGCCTCTGCTCCTACCCGTGTGTGCATCTTCCCTTACCCATAGGTGCCTCTGCTCCTAACCGTATGCCTAAGTCCCTACCCGTGTCTGCCTCTGCCCCTACCCGTGTGTGCCTCTATCCTTACCTGTGGGTGCCTCTGCCCTTACTTATGTGTGCCTCTGCTAGAGATGAGCGCCTGAAATTTTTCGGGTTTTGTGTTTTGGTTTTGGGTTCGGTTCCGCGGCCGTGTTTTGGGTTCGAACGCGTTTTGGCAAAACCTCACCGAATTTTTTTTGTCGGATTCGGGTGTGTTTTGGATTCGGGTGTTTTTTTCAAAAAACACTAAAAAACAGCTTAAATCATAGAATTTGGGGGTCATTTTGATCCCAAAGTATTATTAACCTCAAAAACCATAATTTACACTCATTTTCAGTCTATTCTGAATACCTCACACCTCACAATATTATTTTTAGTCCTAAAATTTGCACCGAGGTCGCTGTGTGAGTAAGATAAGCGACCCTAGTGGCCGACACAAACACCGGGCCCATCTAGGAGTGGCACTGCAGTGTCACGCAGGATGTCCCTTCCAAAAAACCCTCCCCAAACAGCACATGACGCAAAGAAAAAAAGAGGCGCAATGAGGTAGCTGTGTGAGTAAGATTAGCGACCCTAGTGGCCGACACAAACACCGGGCCCATCTAGGAGTGGCACTGCAGTGTCACGCAGGATGGCCCTTCCAAAAAACCCTCCCCAAACAGCACATGACGCAAAGAAAAAAAGAGGCGCAATGAGGTAGCTGTGTGAGTAAGATTAGCGACCCTAGTGGCCGACACAAACACCGGGCCCATCTAGGAGTGGCACTGCAGTGTCACGCAGGATGTCCCTTCCAAAAAACCCTCCCCAAACAGCACATGACGCAAAGAAAAAAAGAGGCGCAATGAGGTAGCTGTGTGAGTAAGATTAGCGACCCTAGTGGCCGACAC
This sequence comes from Pseudophryne corroboree, assembly GCF_028390025.1. Lineage (NCBI taxonomy): Eukaryota > Metazoa > Chordata > Amphibia > Anura > Myobatrachidae > Pseudophryne > Pseudophryne corroboree. Next base: position 145,610,038 of record NC_086445.1, read on the forward strand.
AAACACCGGGCCCATCTAGGAGTGGCACTGCAGTGTCACGCAGGATGTCCCTTCCAAAAAACCCTCCCCAAACAGCACATGACGCAAAGAAAAAAAGAGGCGCAATGAGGTAGCTGACTGTGTGAGTAAGATTAGCGACCCTAGTGGCCGACACAAACACCGGGCCCATCTAGGAGTGGCACTGCAGTGTCACGCAGGATGTCCCTTCCAAAAAACCCTCCCCAATCAGCACATGATGCAAAGAAAAAGAAAAGAAAAAAGAGGTGCAAGATGGAATTGTCCTTGGGCCCTCCCACCCACCCTTATGTTGTATAAACAAAACAGGACATGCACACTTTAACCAACCCATCATTTCAGTGACAGGGTCTGCCACACGACTGTGACTGATATGACGGGTTGGTTTGGACCCCCCCCAAAAAAGAAGCAATTAATCTCTCCTTGCACAAACTGGCTCTACAGAGGCAAGATGTCCACCTCATCTTCACCCATCCGATATATCACCGTGTACATCCCCCTCCTCACAGATTATCAATTCGTCCCCACTGGAATCCACCATCTCAGCTCCCTGTGTACTTTGTGGAGGCAATTGCTGCTGGTCAATGTCTCCGCGGAGGAATTGATTATAATTCATTTTAATGAACATCATCTTCTCCACATTTTCTGGATGTAACCTCGTACGCCGATTGCTGACAAGGTGAGCGGCGGCACTAAACACTCTTTCGGAGTACACACTTGTGGGAGGGCAACTTAGGTAGAATAAAGCCAGTTTGTGCAAGGGCCTCCAAATTGCCTCTTTTTCCTGCCAGTATAAGTACGGACTGTGTGACGTGCCTACTTGGATGCGGTCACTCATATAATCCTCCACCATTCTATCAATGTTGAGAGAATCATATGCAGTGACAGTAGACGACATGTCCGTAATCGTTGTCAGGTCCTTCAGTCCGGACCAGATGTCAGCATCAGCAGTCGCTCCAGACTGCCCTGCATCACCGCCAGCGGGTGGGCTCGGAATTCTGAGCCTTTTCCTCGCACCCCCAGTTGCGGGAGAATGTGAAGGAGGAGATGTTGACAGGTCGCGTTCCGCTTGACTTGACAATTTTGTCACCAGCAGGTCTTTCAACCCCAGCAGACTTGTGTCTGCCGGAAAGAGAGATCCAAGGTAGGCTTTAAATCTAGGATCGAGCACGGTGGCCAAAATGTAGTGCTCTGATTTCAACAGATTGACCACCCGTGAATCCTTGTTAAGCGAATTAAGGGCTGCATCCACAAGTCCCACATGCCTAGCGGAATCGCTCCCTTTTAGCTCCTTCTTCAATGCCTCCAGCTTCTTCTGCAAAAGCCTGATGAGGGGAATGACCTGACTCAGGCTGGCAGTGTCTGAACTGACTTCACGTGTGGCAAGTTCAAAGGGCATCAGAACCTTGCACAACGTTGAAATCATTCTCCACTGCACTTGAGACAGGTGCATTCCACCTCCTATATCGTGCTCAATTGTATAGGCTTGAATGGCCTTTTGCTGCTCCTCCAACCTCTGAAGCATATAGAGGGTTGAATTCCACCTCGTTACCACTTCTTGCTTCAGATGATGGCAGGGCAGGTTCAGTAGTTTTTGGTGGTGCTCCAGTCTTCTGTACGTGGTGCCTGTACGCCGAAAGTGTCCCGCAATTCTTCTGGCCACCGACAGCATCTCTTGCACGCCCCTGTCGTTTTTTAAAAAATTCTGCACCACCAAATTCAAGGTATGTGCAAAACATGGGACGTGCTGGAATTTGCCCATATTTAATGCACACACAATATTGCTGGCGTTGTCCGATGCCACAAATCCACAGGAGAGTCCAATTGGGGTAAGCCATTCCGCGATGATCTTCCTCAGTTGCCGTAAGAGGTTTTCAGCTGTGTGCGTATTCTGGAAAGCGGTGATACAAAGCGTAGCCTGCCTAGGAAAGAGTTGGCGTTTGCGAGATGCTGCTACTGGTGCCGCCGCTGCTGTTCTTGCGGCGGGAGTCCATACATCTACCCAGTGGGCTGTCACAGTCATATAGTCCTGACCCTGCCCTGCTCCACTTGTCCACATGTCCGTGGTTAAGTGGACATTGGGTACAACTGCATTTTTTAGGACACTGGTGAGTCTTTTTCTGACGTCCGTGTACATTCTCGGTATCGCCTGCCTAGAGAAGTGGAACCTAGATGGTATTTGGTAACGGGGGCACACTGCCTCAATAAATTGTCTAGTTCCCTGTGAACTAACGGCGGATACCGGACGCACGTCTAACACCAACATAGTTGTCAAGGCCTCAGTTATCCGCTTTGCAGTAGGATGACTGCTGTGATATTTCATCTTCCTCGCAAAGGACTGTTGAACAGTCAATTGCTTACTGGAAGTAGTACAAGTGGGCTTACGACTTCCCCTCTGGGATGACCATCGACTCCCAGCGGCAACAACAGCAGCGCCAGCAGCAGTAGGCGTTACACGCAAGGATGCATCGGAGGAATCCCAGGCAGGAGAGGACTCGTCAGAATTGCCAGTGACATGGCCTGCAGGACTATTGGCATTCCTGGGGAAGGAGGAAATTGACACTGAGGGAGTTGGTGGGGTGGTTTGCGTGAGCTTGGTTACAAGAGGAAGGGATTTACTGGTCAGTGGACTGCTTCCGCTGTCACCCAAAGTTTTTGAACTTGTCACTGACTTATTATGAATGCGCTGCAGGTGACGTATAAGGGAGGATGTTCCGAGGTGGTTAACGTCCTTACCCCTACTTATTACAGCTTGACAAAGGGAACACACGGCTTGACACCTGTTGTCCGCATTTCTGTTGAAATACCTCCACACCGAAGAGCTGATTTTTTTGGTATTTTCACCAGGCATGTCAACGGCCATATTCCTCCCACGGACAACAGGTGTCTCCCCGGGTGCCTGACTTAAACAAACCACCTCACCATCAGAATCCTCCTGGTCAATTTCCTCCCCAGCGCCAGCAACACCCATATCCTCCTCATCCTGGTGTACTTCAACACTGACATCTTCAATCTGACTATCAGGAACTGGACTGCGGGTGCTCCTTCCAGCACTTGCAGGGGGCGTGCAAATGGTGGAAGGCGCATGCTCTTCACGTCCAGTGTTGGGAAGGTCAGGCATCGCAACCGACACAATTGGACTCTCCTTGTGGATTTGGGATTTCGAAGAACGCACAGTTCTTTGCGGTGCTACTGCTTTTGCCAGCTTGAGTCTTTTCATTTTTCTAGCGAGAGGCTGAGTGCCTCCATCCTCATGTGAAGCTGAACCACTAGCCATGAACATAGGCCAGGGCCTCAGCCGTTCCTTGCCACTCCGTGTGGTAAATGGCATATTGGCAAGTTTACGCTTCTCCTCCGACAATTTTATTTTAGGTTTTGGAGTCCTTTTTTTACTGATATTTGGTGTTTTGGATTTGACATGCTCTGTACTATGACATTGGGCATCGGCCTTGGCAGACGACGTTGCTGGCATTTCATCGTCTCGGCCATGACTAGTGGCAGCAGCTTCAGCACGAGGTGGAAGTGGATCTTGATCTTTCCCTAATTTTGGAACCTCAACATTTTTGTTCTCCATATTTTAATAGGCACAACTAAAAGGCACCTCAGGTAAACAATGGAGATGGATGGATACTAGTATACAATTATGGACGGACTGCCGAGTGCCGACACAGAGGTAGCTACAGCCGTGGACTACCGTACTGTACTGTGTCTGCTGCTAATATAGACTGGTTGATAAAGAGATGTAGTAGTATGTATGTATAAAGAAGAAAGAAAAAAAACCCACGGGTAGGTGGTATACAATTATGGACGGACTGCCGAGTGCCGACACAGAGGTAGCTACAGCCGTGAACTACCGTACTGTACTGTGTCTGCTGCTAATATAGACTGGTTGATAAAGAGATGTAGTAGTATGTATGTATAAAGAAGAAAGAAAAAAAAACCACGGGTAGGTGGTATACAATTATGGACGGACTGCCGAGTGCCGACACAGAGGTAGCTACAGCCGTGGACTACCGTACTGTACTGTGTCTGCTGCTAATATAGACTGGTTGATAAAGAGATGTAGTAGTATGTATGTATAAAGAAGAAAGAAAAAAAAACAACGGGTAGGTGGTATACAATTATGGACGGACTGCCGAGTGCCGACACAGAGGTAGCTACAGCCGTGAACTACCGTACTGTACTGTGTCTGCTGCTAATATAGACTGGTTGATAAAGAGATGTAGTAGTATGTATGTATAAAGAAGAAAGAAAAAAAAACCACGGGTAGGTGGTATACAATTATGGACGGACTGCCGAGTGCCGACACAGAGGTAGCTACAGCCGTGGACTACCGTACTGTACTGTGTCTGCTGCTAATATAGACTGGTTGATAAAGAGATGTAGTAGTATGTATGTATAAAGAAGAAAGAAAAAAAAACCTCGGGTAGGTGGTATACAATTATGGACGGACTGCCGAGTGCCGACACAGAGGTAGCTACAGCCGTGAACTACCGTACTGTACTGTGTCTGCTGCTAATATAGACTGGTTGATAAAGAGATGTAGTAGTATGTATGTATAAAGAAGAAAGAAAAAAAAACCACGGGTAGGTGGTATACAATTATGGATGGACTGCCGAGTGCCGACACAGAGGTAGCTACAGCCGTGAACTACCGTACTGTGTCTGCTGCGACTGGATGATAAATAATGATATAAAAAATATATATATATATATCACTACTGCAGCCGGACAGGTATATATTATATAATGACGGACCTGCTGGACACTGTCTGTCAGCAGAATGAGTTTTTTATAGAATAAAAAAAAAAACACCACACAAGTGAAGTCACACGACGAGTGTTTAACTTTTTCAGGCAATCACAATATAGTATACTACTAACTATACTGGTGGTCAGTGTGGTCAGGTCACTGGTCAGTCACACTGGCAGTGGCACTCCTGCAGCAAAAGTGTGCACTGTTTAATTTTAATATAATATGTACTCCTGGCTCCTGCTATAACCTATAACTGGCACTGCAGTGCTCCCCAGTCTCCCCCACAATTATAAGCTGTGTGAGCTGAGCACAGTCAGATATATATACATAGATGATGCAGCACACTGGGCTGAGCAGTGCACACAGATATGGTATGTGACTGAGTCACTGTGTGTATCGTTTTTTTCAGGCAGAGAACGGATATATTAAATAAAACAAAACTGCACTGTCTGGTGGTCACTGTGGTCAGTCACTGGTAAACTCTGCACTCTCTACACTTCTACAGTACTCCTAAGCTCCAGTAAATCAGGTCAATCTCTCTCTCTCTCTCTCTCTTCTAATCTAAATGGAGAGGACGCCAGCCACGTCCTCTCCCTATCAATCTCAATGCACGTGTGAAAATGGCGGTGACGCGCGGCTCCTTATATAGAATCCGAGTCTCGCGAGAATCCGACAGCGTCATGATGACGTTCGGGCGCGCTCGGGTTAACCGAGCAAGGCGGGAGGATCCGAGTCTGCTCGGACCCGTGAAAAAAACCATGAAGTTCGGGCGGGTTCGGATTCAGAGAAACCGAACCCGCTCATCTCTAGTTTTTAGTAGGTGGAAACGGGTCAACACGGGTTGAGTGACCCGGGAATCCTACCCGGCTATTTACCAGGGTAGAACACGGTAATGACACGGATAACGGTGCCGTGGAAACGGTCATTACACGTGTTTTCAGACCCGAGTAACGTTCTGAGACGCTGATTGGTGATTCTGGGGCACTGGAAGATGATGTCATCCCTGGGAGACACGCTGGGCACATGCAGGCACCGCAGCAGCAAACAAACGCGGATGCACATCTATTGCAGCAGCTACAACACTACGCTGGGCACATGCAGGCATTGAGGCAGCTTGCAAACAAAACACTCTGAAGTCACGCTGGGTACATACAGATATTTTTATTGCAGCAGCTTCCAAACAAACACACTATACAGCAGCAGAAGCTCCAGCACAGCAACATGGCTAGCCATACCTGGTCAGACACAGAGATCAAAGAGCTGCTTAATATTCGGGGAGAGGAAGAATTAGAAGGCAGGTGACTGGAACAGTTAAGTATGCTATCGTCTACAAGAACATATCCCTTATGCTGGCAGAAAGGGGCATCCAAAAAACCCAGCAACAAGTCGTTAACAAATTGAAGGCACTACGCAGACAATTCACCAAAGTACACAACCATAACCGCAAGAAAAGTGGTGCTGGGCGTATGGAATGGGCATATTATGACCTATGCTATAGTGTCTTCGGCAAAACTGCGATAACAAATCCCATAGCACTATCGTCATCCAGCTCTGCCAGTCGCCAGATGTCAGTCGACGAGTACTGTGACGAAACACAGCACAGCCTTCCCAGCTCACAATGCAGCCCATCATCCCCGCTGCTTATATCGGACAGCAGTTTCGAAGACTCGACCGTCAATGATGATTCCATCAGTGCCACTATTGAGGACGTACCACAGTCTCAGGCGGAGACGTCGCAACCCCCCAAGACCACGACTTTGCGCTCAAATAGTAAGTATTACCATTACAAATACAGTTGCGCAGTCCCTATACAAAATCTATGTAAAGGCATGGTAATGTTGCAGAGTATAGCTAGTGTGCAGGTGGGAGAAGGCCACAAACACGTATATGCTACCACTGCTATTTGTTAATAGAATCATGGTAATGTTGCAGAATATAGCTAGTGTGCAGGTGGGAGAAGGCCACAAACACGTATATGCTACCACTGCTATTTTTATATTGTTGCTTACATTCTGTTTCATCTCCTTCACAGTCTACAACGTTCCACAGCGGAAAAAGAAACTGAACAAAACAGAACAAACGGTCAGAGCAATGAAGTCCATTATCGTGGATCACCTGCGTGAGGCGGATAGTGAACTCAATGCCCAGGAAGATGCACGGCTTGAGAGATTTCTTGCGTCAGAAAAAGAAATGCATCAAACTTTTATGAGGCAGTTAATGACCATGCATGATAGGCAGATGACATTTTTTGAACGCACGTTTGCACGTACCATAGGGAATACCACACAAGCACAACAGCAAGACACAGCCTACCCACAGCACCCATATGGTCCATACAAATATGAGCCTCCCTCAAATCCTCCAACACAAATCCCGCAATCCTCAGAATATCGGGTATATAGACAACTGTCTTAGAGCAGTGGGTGATAAAACAATGTTTGTGTTTTAAGGTTCTGTTTACACTGTATCCTCAACCCTGATACCTACAAATCCAAACATTATTTTGATTTTACAGAGTGCCCTGTTGGCACTTTAAACTTTTATATTGTTACCTCAGAAAATGGGCAGTGGGATCCAGATATTGGGGCTACCTTTTATATTGTTACCTCAGAAAATGTGCGGCAGTGTGATCCAAATATTGGGGGTACCCCGATACCTGCCAAACCAAACATTAGGTTTGTTTTTTTACAGAGTGCCCTGTTTGCACTTTACTCTTTTATACTGTTACCTCAGGGCAGGTGTCTTCACCATGTGGCCCTCTAGCTGTTGTGGAAATACATAGCAACACATGCTGGTACATGTTGTTCCACAACAGCTGGAGGGATACATGTTGAAGACCCCTTGCGTTATGTGGAATTTTACAGTGTCATGTTTGCACTTAAATATTTTATATTGTTACCTCAGAAAATGTGTGCCAACTGTTTAAAAGAAAACATAATAACATAACTTTTGAACCAAATTTTTATAACTGAAAAACAAAATAAACAAAAATTGTTTGCACACAAAAACTTGTCTGTCTTCTTTACTGCAACATTGTTTGAAGATTAGCTGCAATGGTGGCCCTTATGCACTCGCTGGCAGCGTCATGCCCCCCCACCAAGCCTGGTGCATTATGTACAGTGACACCCGCCCCATGATCATGTACATTCCACTCGGGGAGAAAGTTTTCCTTTTGAATCTCACATATGTTATGGAGAATGCAGCAGGCTGCTACTATATCTGTCATTATTTTCAAGTCCACATCATTCCTCTTCATGAGGCAGCGCCAGCGTCCTTTTAAACGCCCAAACACATTCTCCACTGCCATACGGGCCGAACTTAGGGCATGGGTAATTGGGTATATGATGTCTGTTAGGGGGATAAGTGAACATGCTGGGTGTAGCCCTTCATTAGCCAGCGCTGTAATGGGTATGCTGCATCACCAATGAGGTGGACCGGGATGTCCACACCATGTACGATCACCGATTTCTGTTCATAAAACATTAATATTATTACAGGGGTAAAACTTGACTATTGGTTTATGGGCGAACATTAGTTTAAGTAGTAAATAATCTTACATCTCGAGGGAAAAGCCATCCACCAAGCTTGTCCTCAGCAGTACTGTAAAGATCGGAGTTGGCGAGAACCCTTGCATCATGTGACCGTCCGGGCCACCCTATGAAGACATCTGAAACTAAAAATAAAGGTTTATGCATTATCATAAAACAGGCCAAGCCTATTTCAAACACATTAGTGAAACAGTGCTTACCAGTATTTGTGGTCCACTATAGCTTGCAGAACAATGGAATGCCAACCCTTACGATTGTAATAGTCTGCTGGGTTGTCACGGGGGGCGATGATGGGGATGTGGGTCCCATCTATGGCACCAGCACACTGTGGGTAGCCACGCTTCTTAAACCCTTTTATAGTCGCATCTAGCCGCTGTCCTTGTGGCAAGGAAATAAAGCGATGGTACATGGTATCCAGCAATGCCCGCGTGACCTGGTAGACAATCTTGCAGACCGTGCCAATCCCTACTCCAAATAAACTGGAAACTGTGCGATACTCTCCAGGGGTAGGATACCACCAGAGAGCAATCGCTAATCTCCTGGCTGGCTCAATGGGCTTCCGGAACCTGGTGGTCTGCATGGTTATTGTGGGGGACAGTAGTTCCAAAACATACTCGAATGTAGCGCGAGACATCCTGAAGTTTTCCATCCACTGCTCCTCCTGATATGCTAGAATGGTCTGCATGAATGCTTCTCCATGTCTGCGATCTCTCACACACATTCTTCGGCTTGGTGTAGAGTTCATTGTTATGAGAGAAATAACAACAGTGGATGATATACGCGCTCTCCTCCTTTTCAAATATTTGCGTCGATAGGTAGCCCTCTCTGCAAAGAATTGAGCTCTCCTTCTCCAGCTCTGCAGTAGGTAGCACAAGGTGAAAAGCCATACTTACCTACTCTCCCGGAAGCTGCGGGAGGCTCCCGTTTTTTGGGGTAGCCCCCCGCACCCCCGGAAGAGTGGGCAGGTCTCCCGCATCCTGCTCGCACCCTAGTGATGCGAGCAGGATGGAGAGATTACCTCCCGCGGGTGGAGAGGGGGTTAAAATGACGCAAATCGCGTCATTTAAGCCCCGTCCCCTTTCCGCGGACCCGCAAATCGCGGCATTTCCCGATGCGGGGGCGGGGCTTAGTGATGTCACAATCCGGCCCCGCCCCCCAAAGACACATTCAGCGTCTCCTCTCCGGTCTTCTCCCGGAGAGGAGAAATCAAATGTCGGTAAGTATGTGAAAAGCTGCATCAAGCTGTCTGTAGCAGAAATAAGCAGCAGTAAACTGCAGTCTGCGACTCCATGCTAGACACAGCTACTGCACCGGCGTCCATTGCTGCAATGCTGTGAGCAGGCCCCACCCCTCCCTTTTGGTCCTTTTGATGACATCATCTTGATGAGACAGTAAAAAGTCCATTTGTAATGACAGCAATAGGCTTTTACAGAGCTTACCCGGGTTAGGTGGAAACAGATCAGACACGGGAATAACCCGTGTCGAAGTGTAGTGGAAACGGGGTGGCCGACACGGGTTGTAGCCGTGTTAAACATCCCGGATCGGACACGGTACTTAGGTGGAAAAGGGGTATGAGTTGCAGGTGACAGCTGCTGTTTATTACTGTGGACAATGTCATGATGAGACAAAGAGTGTGACAATGAAAAGATCTAGAATAAAGTTCTATATAGTCATTTATACATCATTCTACTTTATATAACAATGTTGTTCAATGTAAGGTGAGATGAAAATCGGAGGCAGTGAGTAACCACATGGCCTTGATGTGTTTGTGGGAAAAGCTGAATAAAATTATTATATTGAACACAACTATAAAATGCATGTTATTATAGCATAGAGAGAACAATGTTTATAATGTATGAACAGATGTGTAGCATGGAGCTATGGTACTATGTGGGGGTCACTGACGTGCGGTGGGGTGAGGCAGAGTCTTTACTGTCATACTAACGTTTGCACCAGAGTTTTGACTGTATAAAGTATATAAAAAATACAAAGAATATGTTAGAAATATCTTCTTTGCATTATTCTAATAATTTTATAGCCAAAACTCTGGAGTAAAAAGTCTGTGGCAGGGGAGGCAGTGCATCACCTGCCTATCTTTTCCGCTCATCTCTGTTCAAAACTCACCAAATTTCCAGGAGTTTACACTGCTGCACCTGTAATGCCCAGATGTACGATTTGGCTCATATGTTGCATGTAAATCTGGCTCTGAGGCTAGCCAGTGCCTCCTGAGCTATTTAGCTCACCGCACGTTACTGATGAGGGTCATTCCGAGTTGATCGCTAGCTGCCGTTGTTCGCAGTGCAGCGATCAAGCTAAAAATCTGCATTTCTGCACGTGCTATGCACCGCAATGTGCACGAGTGACATATGGGTACAAAGTCCTTTGTGGTTTTGCACAGGTTCTAGCGAAGCTTTCAGTTGCACGGCACAACGCAGGATGATTGACATGAAGTGGGCATTTCTGGGTGGTAACTGACCGTTTTCAGGGAGTGCTTATAAAAACGCAGCGTGTCGGGGAAATTGCAGGTGTGGCTGGGCGTACGCTGGGCGGGTGTGTGACGTCAAAAGCCGTCCCTCCAATGTTAGAATCAACGCCCACGAAGGGTAACTACAGAGCTGGTCTTGTTTTGCACAAAATGCTTTTGCAGGCGCTCTGCTGCACAAGTGTTCGCACTTCTGCAAAGCGAAAATACACTCCCCGGTGGGCGGCGACAATGCGTTTGCACGGCTGCTACAAACTGCTAGCGAGCATTCAACTCGGAATGACCCCCTATGGCACCCGGAGCAAGCTCAAGTCACAGTAACCCCCCCCCCACACACACACACACACACACACACACACACACACACACACATATAAGCATTGGTCCCCACAGGGGAAAAGAAACACAATAGCCTCCACAGGGAAAAAACCAAACACATAATGTCCCCCACTGGAAAAAAAAATCACACACTTGCCTCACAGGGAAAAAAACACACACACATTGTTAAAGGCAGATTGGGAACCTGGAAAAATTTCTAGAAGTGGCCCCATATGGGCGACACCTAATCAATGGTAGGCAGAGCCAACACCAAAGTAGGCAGGATCAGTACACAGGGCAATAAATATAGGATGCGAGCAAAGCCATTGCAAAACGGCCCTGGGGCAGCACCGCTACTGTGCCTTGGTTGTACTTAGAATTGAAACTTTGTTTTTCATGTGCCTCCAGACTGGCACTGCACTGTAAATGTATGTCTTATAAAAATCTTAGATCCTATGCAGGAAATTCAAATACTGTGCTCATTTGTGATTTGCTTTAAGTAAACAAGGAAAATCCCATGTAGTTTACACTTACATACTATTCCTCTGCACTGATGGCCTGTAATTCACTATGCTGTAATGTATAGGCTATCCTATCCTGTAAATCATATGTTGCAGCTTCAGTGTGAATGTTTTCTTTGGTGCTGTCCCCACACATAACCAAAATAATGAGAGGACGCGCCGAAGGTGCATGGCAAAAATATGGGGGCATGGCCACAGAATAATATCAATTAATATTACAGCTCCCAGCAGCATCCATTAGTCACATTACAATGCCCAGCAGCATCCTTTAGTCACATTACAGCGCACAGCAGCATTTATTAGTCACATTACAGCACACAACAGCGTCCGTTATTCACATTACAGTGCCCAGCAGCATCTATTAGTCACATTACAGCACACAACAGCGTCCGTTATTCACATTACAGCGCACAGCAGCGTCCGTTATTCACATTACAGTGCCCAGCAGCGTCCGTTATTCACATTACAGCACACAACAGCGTCAGTTATTCACATTACAGTGCACAGCAGCGTCCGATATTCACATTACAGCACACAACAGCGTCCGTTATTCACATTACAGCACATAGCAGCATCCTACAGTATATTCACATTACAGCACACAGCAGCGTCCATTATTCACATTACAGCGCACAGCAGCATCCGTTAGTCACATTACAATGCCCAGCAGCACCTGTTATTCAAATTACAGCGCACAGTAGCGTCCGTTATTCACATTACAGCACACAACAGCGTCCGTTATTGACATTACAGCGCACAGCATCATCTGTAATTCACATTACAGTGCACAGCAGTGTCCATTACTAACATTACAGCGCACAGCAGCATCCATTAGTCACATTACATTGCCCAGCAGCATCCGTTATTCACATTACAGCGCAAAGCAGCTTCCGTTATTCACATTACAGCGCACAGCAGCATCCGTTATTCACATTACATTGCCCAGCAGCTCCCCTTAGTCACATTACAGCACACAGCAGCGTCCGTTATTCACATTACAGCACACAGCAGCGTCCGTTATTCACATTACAGCACATAGCAGCATCCTACAGTATATTCACATTACAGCTCACAGCAGCGTCCGTTATTCACATTACAGCCCACAGCAGCATCCGTTATTCACATTACATTGCACAGCAGCGTCCGTTATTCACATTACAGCGCACAGCAGCGTCCGTTATTCAAATTACAGCACACAACAGCGTCCGTTATTGACATTACAGTGCACAGCATCATCTGTAATTCACATTACAGTGCACAGCAGTGTCCATTACTAACATTACAGCGCACAGCAGCATCCATTAGTCACATTACAATGCCCAGCAGCTTCCGTTATTCACATTACAGCGCAAAGCAGCTTCCGTTATTCACATTACAGCGCACAGCAGCATCCGTTATTCACATTACATTGCCCAGCAGCTCCCGTTAGTCACATTACAGCACACAGCAGCGTCCGTTATTCACATTACAGCACACAGCAGCGTCCGTTATTCACATTACAGCACATAGCAGCATCCTACAGTATATTCACATTACAGCTCACAGCAGCGTCCGTTATTGCCATGAGTGTGGGAGGGGGGTGCAGCAAGTTGGGTAGGGAGTCCTGCAAGTGGGGTAGGGAGTGCCGCGGGTGGAGGGAGGTTGCCACGGGTGGGGGAGAGAGCAGTTGGGGGGTTGGAATGTGTGTGAGAAGGGGTCGGTGGTGTAGCAGAGAGTGTGAGGGCAGAGAGCAGCAGGAGAGGAAAGCAGAGTGGCCAAATGGATTGATATCACTCACACTGTGTGTTTGCGCTGCTTATGAGGTTGTCAGGAACTGGTGACTAAAGGAGCTCTGTCACGTGGGATGACAGCCTATCCTCACAGTAACTGTTAGAGTTCCTCCACGCTGCGGCCTTTGATGGGTGCTGGCGGCTGCCAGATGTAATGGTGAGTGATGCGCTACTGGGAATGGAGCCCCATGCACCAATTGCATACCTCCCAACTGCCCCGCTTTCAGCGGGACAGTCCCGCTGTTCGGACCCTGTCCCGCTTTCCCACCCGCGGGCAGCAGTGTCCCGCGGGTGGGGGGGCAGTTGGAGGGAGGCTTTGATCACCCGCTGCTCTGCTCTGCAAAGTAGCCGTTGATCACTGAATACATGCTGCGCACGGCATGTATTCAGAGCTAGGAGGGGAGCGCGGGCTGCCCAGCTGCTCGGGGAGCGCTGGGCATGCCCCCAAAAGGCAGAAAAATGGGCCGTTTGGCGAGGCCATGCCCATCATGAGCGAGGCCACGCCCCCTTTTCGGGGCGGCGCACAGCTTTGCCGCGCGAGAGTCCCGCTTTAATCCAGCCAAAAGTTGGGAGGTATGCAATTAGCCCCACACTGTGGTCGGCCTCCCGGGAACCATCCCGGTAGCTTTAAAGCCAAATCTGTCCCTGCACATTGTCCTACACAAAAAAATGAGACACCTAGATACAATGATTGCTCCCACAGAAAATAAAAACATTGATTCATTGCCCCCACAGCCAGACAAAAAAAAAATGAAACAAACATTGATTCCCCCAGCCCACTGCAGTAGACTGACCTCAAGTGCTGGGATAGCTGCAGTGCTAATTGCAGGAGACCTGCCTCCAGTCCCTCCAGAAAGTCCAGACCAGTGAGTGCCTTCCTTCAGAGTTCAGACCAGGCCAGGTTAGAACTTGGTCCTTCTCCCTCCCCCACCGTCCTCAGTCCTCATCACCTCAGCATCTGATCGCCTTCTTCAGCCCCTCAACACTGTCTTTAGCCCCTCATTACCATTCTCAGTCACTCATCACCACCCTCAGCCCCATGACCATCCTAAGCCACAGCCCCATCATCTTTCTCAGCCCCATCACTATCCTCAGCCACAGCCCCATCACCTTCCTCAGCCTCATCACTATCCTCAGCCACAGCCCCATCACCATAACCTTTCTCAGCCCAAAGCCCCTTCAACAGTGATAAGTGTAACATGCACCCAGATCTACACATCGATACAAGCGTAAACCCTATTTTTGCACTGAAAGGTGTGTTTTTTATGACAGATAATGGCAGTGCCTCCCCCCCTCACTGATTGGAGCAGGTCCCCATCCCTTATATTATTACACCCATCAGTAGTGACCTGTTGATTATATATCAGTGGCCCAAGGCCGTAACAAGGTGTGTGCGGAGGAGGCACCACACATAGCGCTGCTGGGTAGGGGGCACTGTTGGTGGCACTTGTCAATTGTCTGTTTTAATTACTTTCACTTGCAGCTTCCCCCTTTCTTGAAGCCCAGTATCTCCTGACCGCCCCTGTCTCCCACCCTGACCCCTTCTGTCGCTAATACCTGTACAACATTCATGAACTCAACTTGAGATTTCTTTGTTATTCAGTCACACTGTCCTTTATTACATTTCAAAATGCTGACAAACCTGGGATTCGAACCCATTGCTTGGCGGCATTGCTGTCAGACAATCTATTCATTGAGCTGTCATTGCATAGAAAGACAGACATTTCTAAGCTAGAGAATTCTATTTGAAGCTTACCTTATACTTTGTGAAAAAATGATCAGCATTGCGCTAAGCAGATCTATGTAGTGTATGGCTGCAAAGGATTGGATGTGTGGCTGCACACTACATAGACCTGCTCAATTACAATGCTGATTATTATTTTTTACAAAGTACCAGTAGCTTCATATAGTGCTCACAGTTTTTATGCCGTATGAAATAGTTCAATGAATAGGGTGTTTGATTAGAATTCAACAGGTTATAGGTTTGAATCCTGGATATGGCAGTATGTTGAAATGTTTTATTTAACAAATGGTATTGTAACTGAATAACAATGAGCTCTCAAGTTAGGTGCATGAATGTGGTATAAAGGGGATTTATGTCCAAATCCATTTTCTTGCAGTGTATGTGTATTGTGTGTGTGTGTGTGTGTGTGTGTGTGTGTGTGTGTGTGTGTGTGTGTGTGTGTGTGTGTGTATATGTATATATATATATATATATATATATATATACACACACACACATATACACTGCTCAAAACAATAAAGGGAGCACTAAAATAACACATCCTAGATCTGAATGAATGAAATATTCTTATTAAATACTTTGTATTTTAGTTGAATATGCTGACAACAAAATCACACAAAAATTATCAATGGAAATCAAATCTATTAACCCATGGAGGTCTGGATTTGGAGTCACACTCAAAATTAAAGTGGAAAAACACACTACAGGCTGATCCAACTTTGATGTAATGTCCTTAAAACAAGTCAAAATGAGGCTCAGTAGTGTGTGTGTGGCCTCCACGTGCCTGTATGACCTCCCTACAACTCCTGGGCATGCTCCTAATGAGGTGGTAGATGGTCTCCTGAGGGATCTCCTCCCAGACCTGGACAAAAGCATCCGCCAACTCCTGGACAGTCTGTGGTGCAACGTGGTGTTGGTGGATGGAGCAAGACATGATGTCCCAGATGTGCTCAATTGGATTCAGGTCTGGGGAACAGGCGGGCCAGTCCATAGCATCAATGCCTTCGTCTTGCAGGAACCGCTGACACACTCCAGCCACATGAGGTCTAGCATTGTCTTGCATTAGGAAGAACCCAGGGCCAACCGCACCAGCATATGGTCTCACAAGAGGTCTGAGGATCTCATCTCGGTACCTAATGGCAGTCAGGCTACCTCTGGCGAGCACATGGAGGGCTGTGTGGCCCCCCAAAGAAATGCCACCCCACACCATTACTGAACCACTGCCAAACCGGTCATGCTGGAGGATGTTGCAGGCAGCAGAACATTCTCCTTGGCGTCTCCAGACTCTGTCACATGTGCTCAGTGAGAACCTGCTTTCATCTGTGAAGAGCACAGGGCGCCAGTGGCGAATTTGCCAATCTTGGTGTTCTCTGGCAAATGCCAAACGTCCTGCACGGTGTTGGGCTGTAAGCACAACCCCCACCTGTGGATGTTGGGCCCTCATACCACCCTCATAGAGTCTGTTTCTGATCGTTTGAGTAGACACATGCACATTTGTGGCTTGCTGGAGGTCATTTTGCAGGGCTCTGGCAGTGCTCCTCCTGTTCCTCCTTGCACAAAGGCGAAGGTAGCGGTCCTGCTGCTGGGTTGTTGCCCTCCTACGGCCTCCTCCACGCCTCCTGATGTACTGGCCTGTCTCCTGGTAGCGCCTCCATGCTCTGGACACTACGCTGACAGACACAGCAAACCTTCTTGCCACAGCTCGCATTGATGTGCCATCCAGGATGAGCTGCACTACCTGAGCCACTTGTGTGGGTTGTAGACTCCGTCTTATGCTACCACTAGAGTGAAAGCACCGCCAGCTTTCAAAAGTGACCAAAACATCAGCCAGAAAGCATAGGAGCTGAGAAGTGGTCTGTGGTCACCACCTGCAGAACAACTCCTTTATTGGGGGTGTCTTGCTAATTGCCTATAATTCCCACCTGTTGTCTATTCCATTTGCACAACAGCATGTGAAATTGATTGTCAATCAGTGTTGCTTCCTAAGTGGACAGTTTGATTTCACAGAAGTGTGATTGACTTGGAGTTACATTGTGTTGTTTAAGTGTTCCCTTTATTTTTTTGAGCAGTGTATGTATGTATGTATGTATGTATATATATATATATATATATATATATATATACATACATATATATATATATATATATATATATATATATGCTAGTGAAAAAAGTGCTACTAACAAGATAATTCAATATACAATCTTAATATAAATAATGTACAAATATTTAAATGTTTTAAACGTTTTTTGCACCCCAAATAGAGTGGCAGCAAAAGTTTTCAAGTTACTTATATTTCTGTAAGTACAAAGAAGAATGTTCAAAACTGGTAAAACTTCTGCGACTTCGGTGCTTTTTAAGGTGATTCGGTGCTTTTAGTCAAGTATAGGTTCTTAAATATGCGTACCTGATTTCCAAGAAGTAATAGCCCGTAGTTATGTCTTTCTTGGAAGTCCTTCCTCTATCCCTTATCGCTGTGTGGACGTACTCGTCAGATGCATTATTACACACAGTGGAAGAGGAGGGATGTATCAGTACCACGTACTCTCACGTTAGATATAGTGACTTGTGCAATCACACAGAAAGTAAATAAAGTGCCAAATGCAAATAGAACCAAGGTGCAACCGTATAGCACAAAAATGGCAAGACAGGGGGGGCGTGGCCTGCCGGGCGTTCAGGGAAGACGTGTCCCTTCCAAGCTCCTGACAGCAGCATACAATTTACCTCTTTTCCACCCCTCCCCGACACCCCTATCGCCCTATATCACCGCTTACTGGCCTCCTTATACTGCTGGTGAATCTCTGGAACGCTGTGGTGGGCTCAGTGCAGTACGGCCTTCTTCCGCCTGCCGAGCCGGGGACTCAATTTATAACAGTGGCCGACGCAAAACGCCGGAAGTCCGGGACCGGAGCTACGGGACACGCAGCTGGCTTGCGTGACCTCCCCTCTGTACCACGGCAGAGGCAGCGCCTGACAATCCGACCGCCTCACCCCCGGAAACCCCGCTAGCCTCGCCTGTACAGAAGAGGAGACCCACCAATTTCTATCCAGCTCCCGGTGGCCATCTTGGAATCGGAGCTTACTGATCCCCTGCTGATACTGCCTGCTCCTAAAGGTAACTGTGGAGCACCCTTGTCACAGGCTGGTCCGTGACTAGGGCCCACCACCTCCTGGCCCCTACCACACGATACCTGGTGGTCCCTGATGCACTGTGTGACAGTGGTGAGTTGGAAGGCAAAAACCACAGCTCCAAATCTGTATCATAGCTGCCTGTAATCCCCACTCCCTATCCCCACTGTTGGATGAATACCCACTTCAAGTCCCAGTGACCAGATCCTGGGGGGACCCCTTGGACTGTGCTTTTAAGAGCTCTGTGTGTCACTGTTAACAGCCACCATTCCATCCAGAATTCTGCCTGTATTATGTCTGATAAATAGAGCTAGAGCTCTATTGTTTGAGATTTGGAGGACTTGGACCATTCCCCACTGAAACGGAAAGATTTACAAATGCTTTTCCAGGAGATGAGGAAGTCTATTCAGGCAGTGCAGGCAGAAGTGCATATGGCAATTAATTCTCTTAAGGCCGACATTAAAGAAATTTGCGATCAAACAGACCATCTAGAATCGAAGGTGGACGAAGTGATTACTTCCCAACAAGGATTGAGCTATGAACTTCAAGGTCTAAAACAGGAGATTCAGTTTATCCTGGAACACTAGGAAGATCAGGACAACAGAGCGCCACGTAATAATGTCCGCATAAGAGTTGTCCCTGAGGAGGTGGATATGATGTCCTTGGATGATTACTTTAAAAAACTGTTTTCGCAACTTTCACCAATGACTCCGGAAGACCAGCTATTATTGGATAGGGCTCATAGGGCTCTTCGTCCCCCTTCACAATATTCTGCTCAGCCTAGAGATGTTATTCTGCGCTACCATTACTATACGGCCAAAGAGGATATACTGCGAGAGGCTAGGAAGATTACCGACATACAGTTTCAAGGCCATTCACTCCAAATATTCCAGGACATTGCTCCTGCTACCTTGCTCAAGAGAAAGGACTTCAGGCCTATTACCTCGGTTCTTAGAGACAATGGTATTCGATACAGATGGGGTTTCCCCTTCTGCATCCTGGTATGGCACCGTAACCACCTTCATTCGGCTAAAGACTTGGCCAAAGCTCACCGACTCCTGGACACCTTGGATCTCTCTCTTCCACCAACCTCATCTGACTCACCGCAGCGGGCGCATGTTGCTACACCCTTGGAAGCAAATGCTATGCCTCGGCGCTCCCTGAATCGGGATTGGACGAGAGTACCTTCTGCAAGGAAATCTGCTTCTGCTGGTCCTCCGACCTGATGTCCTCCGACCTCCGGTCCTCCGACCTCCGACCTCCATATGTATTTATGCCATTTAATCCTGTTTTCTTCTATTTCGGTATATATATGTGGCTTGGTGTTGTAATATATTCTTATTTACATGTTGTCTTCTGGCCTAGTTTCTCTTCACCGCCCTTAACTGTGCCGAAATTAAGTTCTCCTCACTGTTCAAGTACCTGTTAGGTTTGTTCATAGCTGCGGTTCCCCCTAGGGGTAACATATGCCCATGTTATAGAACTGGAGCTCCTTACCTTGTTACCTGTTACTGCCCTTTCCAGTTCCATACATTCTCTGGTTTGACCTCGGGAGGTTCCGTATATAATATTGTCTCAGGACACGAGATGTTAGGTGCCCACTTCACCTGATGCCCATGGGCCGGCTAGGCCGCATCCCCTTAGTAGGGTTTTATACCCAAGTCCGGTCGCTGTCACTTAGTGACTCTTTTCTGTCATTTTCTGACCGGCATGTTAGACCAAATGAGCTTTCTTCTGGTCCCCAACATTCCCTTTCATCCCCACTTTCGCCAAATTCTGTTTCCTTTGCTCTTTTTTCTTTCTTCTATCGGTCAAATGTATATTGAGAAATGTCTAATACTATTTCTGTTTATAATATTTTTTGTTTGGTTTGTTATAGAGATGTGGAGTCTGGAGGGAGGGCATGAGGTGATCCGAAAAGATGACTGTCATGGCTCTTAGACTATATTCACACAACGTTAAAGGTTTGAATAGCCCTTCCAAACGCACCAAACTTTCTTTCACTTAAACGAGCCAAGAGCCATATAGTCTTTTTACAAGAAACCCATTTTAAGAAATCCCTTCACCCTGACCTAAAATCGAAATCCTACCCACTTACATTTCACGCTTGCGATGCCACACACAAAAAATGGAGGGTCTCCATTTTGTTGGCTGCTCACCTTATGTTTGATCTAGTAGACAGTCATATGGACAAATCAGGTAGATGGCTCATACTAGTTGGAAAACTCATTAACACCCTGTGCACCCTTGTTAATATATATGCTCCGAACCAAAATCAGCCCACCTTTTTTAGGAATTTGAACTCCCATTTGACGAGACTCCTAAAAAGGGGAACTCATTGTAGCAGGTACCTTTAATGAGGTCCTTGATGCCTCCCTAGATAGATCCTCCCCTTCCTTTCCTCCCCCTTCTACTCCCAAACCCCCATCTTCTGCGTCTATGGCCCTGCTCACTGTATGATTCATATAGATTGACTGAACCTCTGACTAGGGACTATACGTTTTTCTCCTCTGTCCATAATTCCTACTCTAGGATCGACATGATCCTACTCTAGGATCGACTTGATCCTACTCTAGGATCGACATGATCCTGCTCAGCCTCTTGGAGGCTGAATGACTCTCTCTTACATAGCCTGAAACTTACTGACCAAATTAAACAATGTCTTAATGACTATTTCTTACATAATGATCTTCCGGAGACTTCTCCTATCACCTTATGGGAAGCTCATAAGGCTGTCCTACGTGGCCATTTGTTATGTCAGGCCTCTAGGTTCAAAAAAACAAATGAATCCCATTTCCTCTCCCTTTCTACTAGACTTTAGACACTTGAAAGGCAACATAAACTCTCCCCCGATCCCTGCTAACTTAGAGCTTTTGCTTAAGGCGAAATCTGAGACCTCACTTTTTCTGTCAGAAAACTCTTCAGAGGCTTAAACAGACTTTCTATGAGAGGGGGGACAACGCGGATAGAATTCTGACATCCCGTCTCAGGGCACAGCGCTCTCAGAACAATATTCTGGCTGTGCATACTGACTCTGGTGTGGTAACTTATGCTCCCGATGCCATAAATAGGGCATTCCAGGACTACTATACTAAACTTTATAATTTAAATTCTACTAATTCGTGTCCTGGTACCCCAGATGTTTTGATTTTGGAGTTCTTACAGCGAGCCCACCTCCCTAGACTGTCTGAACTTGCCTCATGAGGAAATTGCTGTGGTCTTGAAAAACTTTAAATCCTCTAAAGCTCCAGGCGCTGATGGTTTTTTGGCCTCATACTATAAGAAATTTGCCTCCATCTTGGTCCCTCATCTTAGAATATTGTTTAATGCTATACTTCATAGCACCCCATTCCCCAGCACTATGCTGGAAGTTAGAGTGATAGTTAGTCACAAGGGAGGCAGAACCCCCAGAGATTGCGCTAATTATAGGCCAATATCCCTATTGAATTTGGATATTAAACTCTACGCCAAAATTCTAGCTACTCGTCTCAATAGTGTTCTCCCTGGTCTAATAAATTATGATCAGGTCGGTTTTATTCCTGGATGTCAGGCCAGGGACAACACTAGAATAGCAATAGATCTTATACAATTATTGAACTGCAGACACACTCCATCTATTAACCTCT